>NC_133819.1:51577036-51886950 GCF_047830755.1 Zonotrichia albicollis | reverse complement strand
AATTTGTGATAGTAATACAAAAGGTAGTTGCTACATATTTATTAACTGCTGAAAAGTAGGTAGATGGCACTGTATGTTTCTACATCAGATACTCACACAAGTGTCTGACAAGCAGATTTCAACAACTGTCTTATCTGACAACACAGCAACTGGAAGAGACCTTGTGTCTCATCACGCTTGCTGCCTGCAGTCATGGTTAACTGCATCCTGAACACCCTTCCACTGAATCATCAAGGACCAAAGTGGGGCTCCCTACTCTCAGACACAATTTGGGCTTAAAATGTCTGGGATTTCACGGCCTCATCAATATAATTTTCAAGGTTGCAGTGAACTCGGACTTCAGGAAGCTCCACTCATTATTACACAAATACATTCAAAGAAGGCATTTTTGAGGGTGCAATTTCAAAGTCTGACTCTCCTGTAATGTTTTAATTCAGATTTTTTTGTCCAGCTATAATGCTCTTACTCTATTCATACCTCAGACAAAACTCTCAGCAAGAGGTCTCAGGATCCATTATTTTAAATTAGTGAATCACTAGAAATAGTGAGAAAATAAAAGATAGGAGAGTGGGATGGCCTGTAGTGAAAAGAAATAGTCAGTGTATTAACAAATAACAGGACAGGCAGGCATTGGACCTTACAGTACCTTTTGTGCAACTTCTTTAAAAGTAAATTTAACTAAAAGACAGGCAGTGTAAGCAGCAGTTATATGATATGGGGACATCTTATCTTTACAAATTTTCCCCGAATTTATCAAACCATATCATATACACTCTAACCCTTCAAAACATCTTCAATTTGCCACTAAAAGTACATAAAAGTGATAAATAGTGCTCCCTAAGGGACCTTAAACTTTTCATGCTGTTTCATTCCCAAATCTAACCAGTCCACCACACTTTCCTCCTGCCACAGGGAGTTCTGAGTTATCCCAAAGCATCTATGGCTGTCAACTCACACTTACATTTTTCACACTATATAGAAAAAGTTCAAGAAGAACTTGTCAAAAAATGTCAAATGCAATTATTCTCTCTTTCTCATACCACTTTCATTCTCACCCTATGAATCTGCTCAAAATTCAGGTCTGCAAAGGCATTCAGACATGGCACTGACACATCAAAACGTTACACAGGGCTGTCCTGTATTCTGTCCAGTAGGACACAATCACTGGAGAATCACTGACTTTCACTCTTAAAGCTGTGCAACCTACTTCCCTGTACAAAATCCTGAAAGCCTCACCATTTGTCATGAATCTGTCTTAAATAATTTCTCCTAAATCAGCTGCAAAATTATCAATTACCTGCTTTTATTAACTATAAGAGATGATCTGAGATCTCACCATGGCTTTTGGCCTTCTCTCTGCATATGGCTGGCTTGGGGAGGATCCATCCTGAAAATCCTGCCACAGTCAGAGAACTGGCATGACGTGGATGGGAACAGCACACCAGGACCCTGCTGTATGGCATTGCACTTTATCTGGAAGCCTGATGCTAAGGACTACAACAAAAATTTCATCACAAACTGCAGTCAGTTGGAAGAAAACAATTATTTTTGATGAAAAAGTGTTTGGAAAGACTGTCCAGTGAAGCAAGAAGGTTGTTTTGCATTCATTGCACTGAAACTCTGATGGTTCACAGCCAGAAGTATGCTCTTCTACAGAAGGGGAGCAAAGCAGAAAGAAACTGAGTCTGGCCACAATAAGCTATTTGCACTTCAGGATATGTGAAAATCCATAGAAATGGTAAAATTAGAGGGGAAGGCTGCCTCTTTTGGCTGGACTGTTTCCAACTGTTCCTGGATTGTGGGAATGGCTCCTTGTCAGGCTCTGTGTGCAGCTCAGGGCTGCAAACCACAGCCAGGGCAGCCCAATGAGGGTGGCACATGGACTGAAGCACACAGAAACTCAGTGAGTAAAGGAAAAGCATGTGCTTGAATCTGTACCTGCCTGGAGAGAGGAGGAGTTGTCTTGTCTAAACAAAATACAAAAAATATTTGAAAACTTCTCCCTATCCCTGTCCAATATCAGGCCAAACATATTTTTAAGCTGGAATATGTGTGAATTGATTCCATTGTTGTTGAGAATAATGTTCCCTGCAACACCCTGCCCCTCACACCACACCACACTTGCTAAAGATCAGGTGGGACCAGAGCTCTTTTAGAAATCTCAATGGAACTCCTAAGAAGGAAAAACACCTAAAGGAGTGTCAGACCTCCTCTACCCTCTCTCTTGTTTTATCTTATGAGTGGGAGAATACAACAGAAGTTGACCTGTGATATTCACAGTTTTCTCCTCCCCTATGGCCCCCTTCTAGTCTGGGATGAGCTCAAGATATCAGGAATATAACCTTATTGAGCAAACGATTTTGTTCAATCATTCTAGAGACCTTGCCCACATTCAGCTGTAAATACTGTTGCTGCCAGACCAGAAATGCACTTCTGCAACTATGTTAGGTATTCACAAGTACATTTATTTGCTCCAAAAAACCTGCAAAAAATACAAGCTATAGAACATGCTCTGAGGCTTGAGTGTGTTCCACTACTGTAACTGTTAATATACTAGAAAATGTATCTTAAAATCCCAAAGATTGTTAACTGGTTAACTGAGTTCTGGTAATGTTAACCAGCAACTTCTGGCGACTTGGCAATTCCTTAATTGAAGGGTTATTATCAATTAACTGCAAAGTAAATTTGAACCTGTAAATTCACTGTAAATACATTCAAACTTTCATTGTAGTTTTTTACATTTTTAGCTCCTGGTTTTTTTATTCTTCGCAGATGATTTTTTTATTCTTCACAGAAGATTCTTCCATCAAAGCCTAGTCAAGGATGGAATAAACATATATAAAGTCCTATTTTAACTTCAAGCAAAAATACTTCAAAAACAAACAAACAAACAAATGAAACCCCCCAAAAAACCCCAAAGAAAATCACTAAAATCCACCACTCTGCACTCTTTCCTAATAAACTGAAAATCTTACTTCTTAACAAAAAAAAATATGGTGTCCATGTGTGTGTGCTTATTTTATCCCAGTCACTTCTTCACAACCACAAAAAAGTGACAGCAGATTTAATTTGCTGATGTGCCTGGGAATTTTTTTCTATTTCTATGCATTTCTCTTTCCTGCTCTCTGCTCCTACCTTTATTTTTCTTTCTTAAAATGCTTACCTTCTCCTAACTTTTTAAAGAGTCTCTGTTTTTTTCCTCAGCTTTCATTCCTCATTTTCCTCCCCCCAGCATTTCATTTTTCTTTCTTAACTCCTGTCATCACATAGAGGACTGTTTCCATTTCTAATTATAACTCCAAATGTATTTCACTTACAGAACTTTTTATCAAAGACCATCATGGCTTCTTCGACTGAGGGGAGTCCAACAGCACACCAGAATGCAAACTAACTCAGTCTTGAGACTGGCCAAATTTCAGCTGATTTTCCTGCACATCAGCTTATCAAAGCTTCATCCAAGACCTGTTTACTGGACTCTGCTGAGCACTCAAGGAAAACAGGAGAATTGAAACAGACAAACAGAGCTTCAAATGAGCATGCTGATGACAGGGAAAACAGCAAGGGTTCAAGAGTATATTATAGTCAGAAAAATAAAAGGAGAAAGTACCACGAAAGGTAAGTATGAGAAATAATCCAATTTGCAGAAATTTCCCTGCCCAGCTGCAATTAAAGCTGCAATTGAAGTTCTTTCCTTCCCCTCCACCCCTGTAATGGCATTTCTCTGCCACTAATATCTTCTTTCAAAAATTACATCTTAATTAAATTTCTTCCTGGTATATCTGAATGTAACTTTGACCATCTTGCACTGAATGCAGCTATAAAAACAGACCTTGTATTTTGCATGTTTTTGACAACTCAAAATTCAATTAGTAAAAATAACTATCTGTGCTCCATTAGCCACACATGAATTTTCCTGTTGGACTCTACCTCTGACTTGGTTTATAAACAAACTTCCATGGTTTGGTGAACTAACACAGGCAAGTGCAAATTTGGCAGCTTTAGCTCATTCTTTGTCTCACTGTAAAGCAACAAAGCACTTCTCTACTTGGACAAGACACATAATTTTCTTTATTTTCCATTTGTTGGCTGGTAGATCACTCCTCCTCTGTGTGAGCACAAGCAGAACAAATCCAAATTTATTCCAGCTGGACTGTCATTGTTGAGGTTTTGTAACTGTATTTCTGTATGTGAAGTACAAGTGCCTCTTGGGCAACTTCATGGAAAGTTAAGACATGCCATCCCTGGCTCATGTGTCCCAATTTATTGGGCCTTTTTAAGTTCATAGTTGTATCAAAGATGAAGAAGCAAAGGCTATGGTGGCCTTGGTGAATCTGCCTCTGGAGTCTGGAGGTGAGGGAGAATGATCCTGAGCAGCCCACACACTCTTTTTAAAGCAAGGGAACTCATTCTCCACCGTGTTTACTATAGGTCCCTCAAAGCATGTCAGAAGCATTCTTCCTCCTCTTCCTCCTCCTTCTCCTCCAGCCCACTCACAAACTTTCCTATTTCAACATGAGCAACAGATTGCATCGTTTCACTCTGCTTCTGAAATGAGAGCTGACTGCTCTTTGACAAGATGCACAATGCAATCATTTGCACAGGCTGACAAGCTGCTTCTAAAAATACGTACAAATGGTAACATCAGGATTTTATGCATCACTTTTCTGGGTTAATGATCATGTTTGAGTACCTGTTTCTGGCCAGACTTGTGCTTTGGCTGGCTTGTGAGCTGCCACACAACAGAATCAAGCTTATAAATCCCAGAGGACATTTGGGCTGAACTTTGATGAGCTATGAAGTTGTGGGTTCTGCAGCTTTGCTGGAGTCTGGTCTAATTAGGAGTCCATAGCAAGGGCACTGAGCCCTGTGCTCTGGGAACAATTTTCTCTTAAATTCTCTAAAAAAAAAAAAAAAAAAGGAAATAGTAGATGTATAAATCCCATTTACATCTAAAACGACCTGTAATCTGAGTCTTCAGACTCTAGTACCATATCAAAGTTGTCTCTTTTGTGTGAAGAGGCTTAATCACAAAATAACTGCTCAATTTTCTTCTCCAGATTAAGCTGTCATTGTTTTAAATACCTTTTTTATTCCTTGCACTGGAAATGAAGTTCATTCAATGCATTTCTATTTTTTAAACTTTTCTGTTATTTTCTCCATCACAGGGTGACAGATCAGAGTAATGACTTCTTTCAGAGATTAACACCAGATTAAATTTTTTAAAACTCTTGAAAGTAACTCAAATGTCTAATGCAATATAGATTCTACCCTTTCCCTTCCTCGGGCCATAACCAATGGAAGGGAGAAATAAATCTTATACTGCAACATAATATTAAACTGAAATTGGATGCAAGACTAAAATACCACCACCATCATTTTTGTTATATGGTGCACTGTTTTCTTCCATATTCTACTGTGAAGCAGTTGAGCTCCAGCTAAAGCACTTGCAAGAAGGAAGCAAGCAACTTGCAATGAGGAAATAATTGTAATTTCAAACGTAAGCAAAAGAAAGACAAGCTATCTCAAATAAAAGCTTGGTCTCTTAATTTCTATATACTGTAGCTAAAAGCTAAATTACAAGCTGCAAAATACTGCAAAGGAAAATAGAATGATACTTTTTTTAAGTAGTGAGAACTTGGTCAAATTAAATTCTCAAATCTCCTGTGTAAATTAGGGACTGACTCAGGCTCTAATAAACAAATATAGTAGCTCTCAGTGACCTCAAAACTATGAGAATCTCACTGATATTATATCTTACAACAGAAGCAGGATTTAGCTGTTTCTTCAAGTTCAGAAGGAGTCATGTGCAACTCAGATAGAAAGAACACACATTACTTAGAAAGATGCAGGCCTACATAATTGAATTTGTTTTGACTTCCCCACCCTCTCCTCCCAAATCTCATCTGCATTTAAACAGATACAGTGAAAGCATAGAACTGGACAGACTTTATTAGAGATTGTTTTTTAAAGGCACATAAAGAACAGCTCAGTGCAAGCTCAGAGTCCTGAAATTCTTTGCTTTAAGAAAAATTCTTTTCAACAGGAGTTTCCAGATATTTTACCTATATTAACTCAGCAGGACATAAAACATCTGTACAGACTGATTTAGCTTAATTTTAGGCTGTAAATTTGATGGCATATGTCATATTTCTCTGGCTTAGTTGTGCACACACCCCATCATACCTATGGGAATGCTAGACACTAGGGACAATCATTCCAATAAAGCAGAACTGCACTGACAAGGAGGTTGATGTATATTTATCCACTCTTTATCACAACAGAGGACACTCAAATATAACTATCAAAAAGTAAAGTTAAAGCCGAAAAAATCCAAAAGACAATTTTTTCTTAACTGCAAACAAACTAGGGAACACATTGCCAAGGGTTTTTTTGTTTGTTTGTTTGTTTTTTATTCTATTTATTTCTTGGGGTTTTTTGGTGGATACTTGCATTCTAATCAATGTAGGGTGAAGAAAAGGGAGTAGACTAATTTTGGGGAAAATTAAATCAATCTATGAAGCTATTAAACACAAAGACACAGGAAATCTTTAAGCAATACATTGGAGCATGATAAAAAACTGTATCAAAGGAGCCCCACTGTGCATACTTTTGCTTTCAACAGTATTCTGTTCTGGCCCAGTTGAATGAACCTTTGATTTGACCTAGTGTGACTGTCTGTCATGTTCACCTTTACAAAAGTGGCACCAAGCACAGAATCTCGTACAAATTTGTGACATATCTGGAACATCGAGATACTGTTACTTTCATTTAGCATGAATAAGAGATCCACATAACCAGACTCACCTAGACAAGTCACTTGAAAACACAATCTTGACAAGACCTCTGACATACTATTCAAGAATGGAACCATTTGTGAAAGCTCCTATTAACATGACTAAGGTATCCAAAAAGCTTCCAGTCTAAAATCCTAAATTGCACATGCAGTAATTTACAGTTTGAACTATTAACAGCAGGACCATACCAGATTTACAAAGAATTTTGATTTAAAGAACCTCTATCTATATTAAGACACTAAGACACTTTCAATAAATGTACATCAGTAGGAAATAAACTACAACTTGGATCTAAGTCCAGGTGGCACTAGGCACTCTCAACACATCAGAAGGAGATGATGCTTTTTATACATGTCAAAAGTATACATACTTATATACACCTAATATATACATATAAACATATGTATACATAATACATATATATGTAATATATATGTATTAATATATACTTAATATATACTTATATACACTTTATATATACATATAATACATATAGGAGTATATATACTTTTATACACAGCACTTTTTATATTTGTCAAAAATGTTGCCAGCAGAATTATATATATATAAACATATTAACCAAGGGATTGCTCAGAAGCTCAAGTAGTGAATGTCAAGCAGAAGTAGCCAGTCAAACAGTAAGATTGAATTGTTTCAGATCCACTTGCACAAATTTTAGATTTCCCTCTGAAACCTTAAAACATTTCACAAAGGAACCAGGGCCTAAAATAAACCATGTTTTTCTTAGATAACTGTTCAGTCTAACAAGAATGCTGTAAATGAGTCAAGCATTTTAATATCTGAAGTCTCATCCTATATTAAAAATTAGTAGTAGAAAAAAATGCAACATTCAGAGATAAAAGATAAATTAAAATAGGCACATAAAAACTTAATGGTTTTCTTTATTTTAAATTATAGTAATATAACTCAGGCAAATCAATTAACACTGTGATTTCATAAAATTACTAAACTGTTTGGCCTTGGAAAGCAAGCAGGAAACATGGCCTAAAACGTACAGTTTACCCAGAAAGTGTAGAAGTTAGAGAGACATAAAAGCACTATATCAGTGTTACCAACGCATTTTGTAAATCTAATTATAGGTGCATCATTGAAGAACAAAAATACAATACCCATATCCTATCTACTAAACCTTTTTACAGCCTTGATAACCATTAGCCCTGGAAATGAAAATAGAAAGTACTACAGCTGCAGAACTGCCTGCAAAAATAAGCAGCTCTACAGGACTTAAAAAGAAAAAAAAGAATAGGAAAAGAAGTGGATTTGTAAATAAATTCACAGCATTTAATTACAGATCTGAAGTAGAGCCTTCTAAGTCTGCAGCAGCCTTTCAAGGCACATGAAGTTTGCTTGGTGGGAAAGCCAAATCGGATTTTTAATAAATAGCATAGCCTGGATTTCAAAGAACATTGGATTCAACCTGCTGCTTCTCGGTGTAAGCACAGATTTGGTGTTATTTTAGATAATGTCTCTGGACTTAAGACTTCAGAAACAGAACCTTGTTTGAGGCATAACAATACAAACGGCTGCTTTAACTTCAAAGCAATGTTTAAAAGGTTTCAATAATAGAAACATTCAGCTAAAGCAAGAAAAGGATGAAACTCCAATGACAGAAATATCACCACAAATCCTCCCTGCTTTGTGCAGTGTCATTTCCAATGCACTTCAGACTCTACAGAGAAAGAATGCCAGTGCATCTATTATGGGATCACATGAACATGCATATTTATCATGAAAGTACAAAACCTCCTCTCAATTTCTATTTTAACAATGACAGAAAATACACAGAATAAAGAATACAAAATTGCTATTCTTTATCCTTCTATAGGGCAGTATGATTTCAAAAAGAAATTTTAAATATGACATTTCATTTTCAGTTGTGCTGAAGTTTTATCCAGTTTTAACATTATTTAATTCTAAGAAATGGAGGAAATAATCTCTAATATTTTAATAAATTTTAATAGAAGACTACAAGCATATTCTTGACAAAATAATGAGGCAAAACCAAGACCACAGAAAATAAAAAGTAAAGCTGAATAACCTCTGACACATGCTTACTTATTCTCTCCCAAAAGGAATGCCTAGCTCCTCACTTACACATCCCACTCAGAAGTCTGTTGTACAGTTATTTTGCAAAACAGGACTTTTGACTTTAGATCTCTTCACTGTGGCATACGACACCTAACAGAGATAAAATGGTATTTTTCCTTCATGCTTATAAACTTTGTTTAAATAAGGTTCCCCAATACAATAGTGATTGTCCTGCTAAAAGGAAAATGGAAACACTTGTCTTGTAATCCCTACTCAAATAAAAACACCAGAGCAACTGGCTTAAAATGGCCCATTCCCTTGGCTTTGGGAATCTGTATGTCATGTCTTCCTATAGTGACAAAAATCTCCTTACTTTCATCACTTAAATGAGGTAGAAAAACTTCTGAGTTGCAGAGCAAAGTCCTGGTATGAAGCTGGTGTGATGAGGAGTCAGGCTGTTGCTGTGTTGTGAGGATGACAAAACTGCTATAGACAACTCTTCCCACAAAAATTAGTTTCATGCACTGAGTTTAACACACCTCACAACTTACCCAGCACTACACTGGGCTGTCTTTGACACAAACGCTTGCACATGATTATGTTTTATAGCTCAGTAATCAGCATCCATAAGCTTTACTAAGAAAAAGTAACTCTAAAGCAGTGGCAGGATATCTTCAGATAGGAGGAAAATGTCACAATGCATTAATTTCTGCCAATATAGGTAGCCTTTGTAAAATTATAAGAGAATACTTGAAATAATACAGTAATATTATCTAATGATAATATTAGGGTCTCTGGGTGTTGGTCTCTGGGTGTAATCTGCACATGGGTAAGGAAGGATGGTACGGGAAGCAATCCTAATTGACAACATGATGCTTCCTTAAAGTCAATGGGTGCTACACTGATCTATTCAGCTGAAGGTCTCCCACAGCCTGTTTTAAGCAGTGCTAATATATTTTGGGCCACATATATTATGCAGACATACAGCATTTCCAAAACACAGGGACTATGGAAATTGTCTGGACTACAGTGGGTGCCTTAATGAACAAGATGCTTTACAAGAAAAGAAATAAAGACCTCTCTCCAGTTTCTGTGTTCTATTACATTTTTTGCTCAAGATCTCTTTAAACACTCATCCATATTTACCATTCTAATTTTCTGACTATGGGAAGTTTAATTTAAAAATGCAAAAAAAAATATTTCCCACAATGTACACTTAAAATTCTGAAGTCTATCTGCATTTTACTCCATCTTATATGAAGACCCCAGGCAAGGATTCTGCAGGATAGATGATTCTGTTCATTACACCTTTGAAATCCTCATTAATTACTTCTTTCTTTACAACCTATCAGCTTAGTCCTTGCACAGATGTAACTCTGTATGAAGCAGAAAGATTGACTATGTGTTCACAGAGAAGATGCAAACTGTGCATCACCAGTGAGATTAAACTAAGCTGACAAAAAGGATGCTATGGCCAGAAAAGTAATCCCTCTGAAAAAAGGGTAATATCTATTGTATTCTTCCACCTCCTACCTCTTCCATCTCCCCTCTCTCTGCTGAATGATCCTTAACTTCCATTCTTTGCTAGGACTTACCTACCTACCAGCATGCTGTTCCATATAAGCATTAACTGCAGAACCATAGAATGGCTCAGGTTGGAAGAAACCCTGAAGAACATCAAGTTCCATGGGCAGGGACACCTTCCACTAGACCAGGTTGCTCAGAGTCCCATCCAACCTGGCCTTGAACACTGCCAAGGGTGAGGCAACCACAGCTTCTCTGGGCAACCTCTTCCAGTGTCTCACCACTCTCACAATAAAGAAACTCTTCCTAATATCTAATTTAAACCTACTATAAATTTGAAGCCATTCCCATTAATTCTGTCACTATATACTCTTGTAAAAAGTCTCCATTTTTCTTTTATGCTCTCTTCAGGTACTGAAAGGTTGCAAGTAGGTCACTCTGAAGCCTTCTATTTTCTAGGCTGAACCACCCCAATTTTCTCAGCCTTTTCTCATCTCCTGATCTCTTTACCCCACTAATCATCTTCATGGCCTCCTCTGGACTCACTCCAGCAGGTCCATGCTGGGACCCCAGAGCTGATGCAGCCCTGCAGGTGGGCTCTCACCAGAGAGGAGCAGAGGGGCAGAATCCCCTCCCTCTCCCCTCTGCCCACGCTGCTTTGGAGGCAGCCCAGGGCACGTTTGTGTCTCTGGGCTGTGAGTGCCCATGGCTGGGTCATGTCCAGCCTCTCATCCAGCAGCACCCCCAGGGCCTTCTCCCCAGGGCTGCTCTCCATCTCCATCTGTCCATCTCCCAGACTGTGCTGGTACTGGGGCTTGTCCATGTCCATGCCAAACAGAGTAGAGCATTTTGCAGTTTCCCCTTTTACAGACTCACAGAATCACAGAAGAAGCTGAGTTGGAAGGGACCCACAAGGATCAGTGAGTCCAACTCCCAGCCCTGCACAGCATCATCCCCAAGAGTCACACCATGTGCCAAAGAGTGTTGTCCAAATACTTCTTGAATTCATTTATTAACAGATCATGAATTTTCAGTCTGTAGTGAATAGTAATAACCCAAAGCTTCTTTTATCCTATTTTCACTTCCCAAGCTGTAATTTAGATTCCTGAGCATTTTTCTTGAGCAGTTCTCCTAGAGATGAACAGCCATCAGACATTTCTCCATCCTAAAAAATGGTGTAGAATATGGAAATAAAACCCCACAGTGCCCAGAGAGAGAATATAACCCTGCTCTACACACTATTCCAGACCTCTCCTCACAGCTTGAAACCTTTTTTTCTAATCATTTGATCCCAAGTCCATCAGGGAAGATTTTAGGCACATTTCATTCTTATACATGAATCAGCAGCAGATTAAGTCAACTACTTCAGAAGGATCAAACACTCCTCTTGCAAGTGCAGCCTGCTGCAAAGGTAAGCTGGTCTGTCAAGGCAACCTCTGAATTTGCAGAAGCCTGCTGTCCAAGATGCTAGGGTGAAGAACTGTGCTCATCACAAAAGCCTTAACAAGTAGGCAGGTGAAGTGTTAAACACCAAAGAGTCAGGTAAAGGCAGAACTTTGAGCCCTAAGACCTGAGAAAAGTGACTTTACATTTATGCTGCTCACTGGAAATAAATTAGCACCAGCAGGAGTTTATCCAATAACTCATTAAGGAGGGCATTCCACCAGTGTAGCAGAAGTAGTTGACTTCAATTCAATGCTTCAGTGGGTGAGGAAAGACTCAGATTTCCCATCTGCAGCTTTCCTCTAAAAAGGTAAAGTCATATCCTATGAACACCACACCAAGAAACTCTCTCTAGAAAGTATGTGGATACCCACCAGGTGGGAATCATGGTAAGTTAATCCTTATTTCTCTGTATCTCACCATGCAAAAGAAGTCACAGATTTTTCAGGAAGTTTTATCCTAGTTTCTAGACTCTGTAATTTCTACCACCATACTATCTATTTCATCACCTGATACTATGGAAACTCACCCATGAGTCTGGCAGTACTGCACCTCCTGTGTTTATTTTAGTACAGTACCACAAAGCACAACTTCTGAGCTTCTCAGGTGTTTGCAACTGAAGCCTCAAAGGAAGCAATGAAGTCAGAATCGCTTCATGACCAACTGGAGCATTAATGGCTTGGATCTTACAATGCTCTATCACAGAAAAACTCAAAGGGATTTAATTTACCTTGACCTTGTAGTACTCCTTGACTTCAGGCTGAATGGAATCAAAATCACCACTGATGTAATCAGGCAAGAAGCTGAAAGGAAAGCAATGAGCAGTAAAATGAAAAATTAATCCATCTTACTATATTTAATATTTATTTTCTCAAGAGTACTATGGGCTGCAAGCATTAATCTTCATAAAGGAATATGTGTTCCCTAAAATCATATTCAAACAAGTTGCTGTGAGGTGATACAAAAAAAGGTAACAAACAAAATGTAAAACTGGGAAATCTATTGTCCCTTTTCTGAGGGAGCAGCACATTACTTAGATGCTTATATATCTCCCTTACTTAGATGCTTATATATCTCTCTGGGTCAGCAAGACTGGTCTTATTTGCCTGGTCCTAGAAAGACAACTTTCAAATATCTTTCAAATACATCATTCAGTCAGCAAAGTGTTTGAAATAGCATATCTGAGTGCTGTACATCAAGCCTCAGAGGATATCATTTGTCAGAAGATGATGATGATGATGCTTCTTGGACAGCTGGTATGCCATAAATGTTTCAAGGATTTGTATTTTAGTTGTTAGTGATGTCATCTCGTTTCTACTCTTCTGGATTATTAAAAATATTCCCAAAATATGGAAGCCAAATGCTCAGTGATTTTTAACTCACATGAACTTAATTTCAACTCTTAACCATCATTTTTACAGTAATATTGCTGCATAGCACATAGAAATAATTTTGTGATATTTATCTTATCTTGCCACATGTAGCTTTTTAATTGCAGAATGCTTAAAAATATTTATTGCATAAATTAATGTCAAATTCCTAATGAAACTTCCCCTGTGCTATAGAAATAACAGTGTAAGAATATCTTTTGAAAGAATATCAATGCTCCCCCAAAACAGTCAACACAGCTTTCCATCTCGCACAATTTCTTGATTTTAAAGAAACAGCTGACAGGTGAGAGACTGTTTCCACTGTTTCAATAGATAAGGCTGCACTGAGTTCTGAAAGTAAAGCTGTGATTTTAGTTAACTCCATGGCTATCTTACTTTACAAGGGGGATGACAGTTCATCAGCAAATTAGTTTCCAGCTTAAACTTTGTTACAAGGAATTAAGCAGAGTATATTGGGACATATTTTTTCTGCCACATGATTTCAGAATAATGCTGCAGGGTGTAGAAACTCCTCATATCAGTAAAACTTATAAAAATCTCATGTTCTATGTCCATGCAGGGATTTCAAAAGAGACGTGGTCACTGGCAACCACTGGTTTTCTTTGAACTGAAAGCTGCTCCAGTAGAAGCTGGTAAGTACAAGTGCTGTGAGTTAGGTCATGTGCAACTATGGCATTTCAAATTCCCTGCTCTCCACCATTACTAAGGTTGTTATAAAAGGATATGTTCTAAAAATAATCCCTCCAGAAGTGATGGTCCAACATGCACTGCAGTGAGAAGGGCAGTCCCTGCTGCACTGGGTTTGACTGAGGACACAGGAATCAAGTAGGAGAAATGCAAATGCTTCAGTGCTCTGTTTCATGTCTCCATCAGCATGGTTCAAAACTAAACAGAAAATTAGGTTTAGTCCTTCGTTGTAAAGACTGGTCTTTCCAATGTACAAAAAATGTCACATTTTCAAAAGTTAAAATTGAAATAATAATTTTTTACCTTTCCATGAGTTCCCTAATGAAATATTTACTGAATGCAACAAGCTTAAAAACTTGTGGGTATTCTCTTCCAATTTTTTATTTTATAATTATTTCTTCCTGAATGAAACAGAGCCACTAAAAGTTAACTCACTCTAGGCATTTCAGTGGTGGCACTGAATGCAAGCCCTGGAGGTGTTCCAGCAGGTTGGGCAAGAAGAACAGCAGCCAGTTGTCATGGAAGGCCTGGCTTGGTATGACATGGATATCCACTGAGATGAAAAAGCTGTTTATCTTATTCAAATGCCATATATAAATCCAAAAGTGTCTTTCCTTTTTATTTTTTTCCCTCTCTACAGCAGCTACAAATGGCAGTGCTTTTAAATAATTAACTATTTCTCCTGAATGCTTCAAGAGATATAAGTGGGAGAAGAATTAGCCAATAAAAAAGGTGCCTTCTAAGAATCAAGTGCTCATTCAGAGCTTTTGTTCTTATCCAAAATGAAACTATTTCCAATCAAAATCTAGTTTGAATTTTTCCAAGCAGAAGGAACAGGCACTTCAGTTGCACTTTCCATGGGCTCTTCTGGGGTTCCTGGCTATGCTTCCAGAACATGTCTCCTCTGCCAGGAAGCTCTGTGTCCATTTTCAACACATCCTCTCAAAATCACTCACTTGGAGCAACCACAAAACCAGAAGTGACTAAAGGGAATAACGAGATGTGACTGGGGACCTCAACATTTCAAGATGTCTAAGCCTCCCATTAATGATCATGAAGAGAAGAATTCCTTCTTCTTTTCTCCTTCTCTTTTAGAAAGAGCAGAAACAAGGAATGTTCAGAAAGTCATGCCTGATGAATTAAAAAAAAAAAATTATAGTAAATTTCAACTCCACTGTCTGCCTCACAGACGTGAAAAAATATGTCTGCTTTATCTTCAGAGCGAGGATGGCTGCTCTTTGTAGCTCACTGACTATGCAAACTAGAAAAAGTGTGGAAGAGGTTTTACAGTTTTTACAGAGAGAAGTTTGATAAGAGGATTCACATTTACCCCTGAAAGAATTCTCCACCAAGGTCGTTGACATAGAAACCAAGAAAGAAAGAAGGATAAATAAGAGAAACCTGCGACTGCCTATTCCAATAAACACTTTGTTTGTCTTCTTTTACCAATGAGTACAGTGCAAACTTATGAGTTTTGTAAGAATGTATAAAAAGCATGCATGCTATAATAAAAACAGATTTGAAGCCCTCTGAAAATGGAGTGTGTTGTATTGTCTCTGTCTCAACTACGACACAAAAGTAAGGCAACATTCAGTATAGAGTCAAAGGCTGCATTTGACACAGTCCTTTTTGAGTTCTGTGGAACAAATTTCTTGATCCAGGTGAACAGATTTGAGTCAAAACTCTTTCCAACAAACACAAGTGAACAAAGCTCATGGTGTGAAGAATTCTTGACTGACTAACCTCAGAGATCAGCACTGATACAGAAATAGGGGAAATAGTTGAGAGTTCGTTCTACGGAAAAAAAACTTCATACTAAAGCAACTCAATAATATTTTTTAATAATTGGGTTTCACTTGTTTGCTTCCATATAGTTTTGTATTTACTCCTGAGTATAGACTCTGGTGCAGGAGAACAGGCTTGGGAGAATCACACATCAAGCTTACTTCTATTTGAGTGGAAGAAATGATGTCAGGAGAAAAGTAGCAAGAAAAGCCTCTCCATAAAAGTTAAAATAGCTGCCCTTACTTAAAGTACAGATTAAAACCAGGTATTATATTAGTCTAACCCATGTTTTCCTGCCCTCTGAACTGAAATTAATGAATAATTCTTATTCTGATGCATAACTGTATTGAAGATAACATATTTCAGTGACATATCTGACACACATCCTTTAGTGAAGGAGTCTAACTTTTTGCCCATGATGGCAAAATATGTCTTTAATTCCTAGTGCAATTTAAAATTTTAATTTCTAAACAGTCTTGATGATGCAGTCTAATGCATTTCAAAACCATATTTTATCAGTCTCATTAGCTATTAATTATCACTATGCATATAAGGTCATGACCAGCTCAGCTGGCTTGATTCTCTGCTGCTTTATATTGCCATTTATCAGGAGTGAGCCAAATTCTTAATCCTAATGGGACTGAAAGTTCAAAATTCATATGAGATCAGCCTAGTCTACAAAGTGTTTTCTAGAGCTGTCAAGAAGCATAACACCAGGCAATGAGCAAAAAAAATCTTCAGAGGTTTGGGCTAACTGGAGTTTTTCTCACTCTTTTCAATCTCTTTTTTTTTTTTTTCTGCATGTTGAGGGGTTTATTCTGTTTGGATTAAGTTGTGTTCTTTCTGTTGTTCTTGGACTTGCTATTTTTTTTTCCTCATCAGGGTCTTTTAGAATCATACTGCATCCATCTAAAATGAGTATGGAGTCATGAGGGTCAGGATTGCTTTCAGATAAGGACCCAAAGGCACTTCCATGCCAGACTGCTTATCTTTTATCTAACTTGTTTTACATAAAACCCCTATAGTTTCCACATGGAACCTTTAAAAGTTTACCTAGCTTAGGAAGGAAAAACAACACTATTTCTCAGGAGTTAGGAGATGGACACCATCTAGATGATTTATACAAACTGGGTAAAGGCTGAATGTTGACTGAACAGTTTTATGAACTCTCAGGACCCTGGGCTGGAAAACGGGGTGGGGGGGGAAGAGAGATTCCAGCAAGTTTGACATAGTTTCCATTTACTCCAGTAAATTTTTAGTCACCAGCACCATAAAGCAGCAATTGATTCTTATCATAGAGAGATTACAAAATAAATAAAAGCTATTATACAGTGAGGTTCTGCAAACAAGATCAACTGTGCCTTTTTCCTTCAAGTAATACATCTAATAGACACAACAATATTGTTTTTAAATATTCAGCACTAATGTACACTAACATTTAGCATATTTAACACTAGTGTTAAATTTAAAACATCAGAATGTTTGCTTCTTTATTCACTCATTTTAAGAATTCAGTGTGAAGTGTAAAATATGCGTTTTCACACAGTTATGAAAAAGAAAAAAAACCACAAAAACCCACACAAAATGATCACACTGTAGCAGTTTATACCAAAAAAAACCATGCTGCCTTCTTACATAAAATGTTTGGGCATAAGTGCTCAGTTCTATCATTAATTCAAAGTTACAGTTTCCTAGTACTATTGACTTTTCTTGTGATGCAGCTCCTTTAGCACATAATTGCATGCAATTAACCTTTTTTAAACAAATGTTAACATCAGAGACATGAGCATTTAAAGGCAGTATCTGCACACCCTTTTATTCCTTCAGCTACAGCACAGAAAATAATCCCTTGCAGACAAACCATGTGTTCCCAGCTGTATCATCTGAGGGTTGTGTTCCCTATATTTTTTTCTTCACTATAAAAATAAATTTGAAAATGGGTATCTTTTACCCTGGACTGATAGGCACACACAAGCTACATCCTTGTGGAATAAAAACCAGTGAGGACAAAATGCTGCAGACTGAACATGAAGCAAAGTCAGCTCTGATTTTTGTGAGCATCTAGCACTTGGGAATACACAATATAAAACTCTCTAGCACTACTTAGGATAAGCATTAAAATCACAGTTAAACAAAAAAAAAAACTATTCAAAACTAAAACAAAATTTAATGGTCTCCACTCTATATTTGCTACCTGTTAAGGTGCACTTTCAGCTTGTCCTCCTCATGTCCTGACAGAAAGAGTAAGTGAGGGCTGTTCTCATCAGAAAGGTGTTAAGTCTGTTTAAATCTGTCAAAAGTATACTGTTATCTGCTGTGAAGATCAAAGCGCCTTTTTAACTCTCACAGACATGTACAGCACAAGCAGGTGCCTTTTATACATTGTCTCAGAGCAGCATATTTGGATGCTCCAAGTAGCTGCACAGAGGTGAGTTCCTGGGTAAAGGAGAAATGTCAGATAGTGAGATATATTCAGAGTTAATGTCTATTCAGCCTATAAATACCTTCCTGCATTACCTGCAAGGTTACCACAAGAAAGGGTCACACCTGCAGCTCAGAAGCCCAACACTAAAATACCAATACAATTAATGAATTCAAACTGACCATAGTAAAGAATTTTGGTTTGATTGATTTTGAACAGATGACACAAACGATTCCATAATTATTATTATCATGAGGCTATAAAAAACAGCTAAACCCCAGTCCTTAGCTTGTCCACCCTCTACCTCCCAAACAAGACTCTCTTGAAGACAGTAAGCTTACATTTTTTTCTGACTCTATGGCTCCCATCACTACTCTTTCAATCCTCCAAACCTCACTTGTCACTATACAATGTTTGTAGCAGGGTGTCACTGACAATGATGTGCTAGCTCTGTATGAATTTAGAGAGAAAAAAAATCAACAAAAAGAACCCCAACTGTTTCCCACACCTTCTTCAAAGGCCTTAATAAAACCTAATGCTCATTATGCAATTACTTCATAGAACAATTCCCACACCACAATAAATCCAGATGTGATTTAGTAAGACTTAAGAAAAAAAAATGGAGCGGGTACAATGCCAGCACTGTCAACACTTAACAATTTAACAAAGAAAGTGAGTGTATGCCTGCATCAAACTACACACAGATGACCTAAACTCTTTGCACAGACTGTTAGCATATCTGCATGTTACAGTCAGATAGTTATGGGGTTAAAAGTGCTTGGAATATTAGGCAACCTTGAAAAACAGCCTCTTTTTTTCCCTTACTTTTTAAGGAGCTTAGTGTTAAAGAGTATGTAAGTATTATTTCATTTGCAAACCCTACAGTTTAAAGAAAAAGATAAAAGTGTGTGAAGATGTGAAGGCAACAATGCATTCATTTATGCTTGCCTGGTATGCAGTGTCACCTTGCAATAATAAAAAAGCACCTAAAATAAATTGAAGAACATATTCCCTTCAGCTCACACTGCTATGGAAAGCACACATCAGAGGGACATCTTCCAGAAGGGAGAGCCAACTTTCTCCCATTATCATTACAAATCCAAAGAAGCTTACACCCTGCCTCAAAACCTTGTTCCTCAGTGACAAAGATGAAAGTTAATGATAGCTACAACTGTGACATTTTTCTTTTTAATAGTCAATATTTGAAGCTTTTCTTCAGTTGCTCTTGATACAGTATGAAAATAAGTCATGCTATGAGATTTAAGAACTCCTCACTTGTTTGCCATGGTGCTGAACATCCTCCTGTGTTCAGGAAAAGTACATGTACTTAATGAAAAACTCAGTATGCTCAGAACAAGCAACTCCCAGGGACTGCTGCTAAGTACCTGTGGTTTTGTTTATATAACTCATAGATTGAAGTATTTCTTAAAATAAAGGATAGCTGATGGTAATACATGATCTTAGAGAAATTAAAGCTGAAGCTATTCAGCACAACTCAGCATTGCACACACTCAAGCCTGGCTGTTGGATCCTTTGCAAAAGGAATTTAAAAAAGGGGAGCTGAGCCGTGAGTTTTCATCTTTGCGTAGGGCACCATGGCTCAGGGATGCACATTAATGGAGGAGCAAAAAACACTCCAGTGCCTCAGCACGAGTCACCCACAATCACACAATTTTGAATGCAAGCAAAGCATAAATACTTGTCTGGGAGTGCCAGACTCCAATCTTCTAGGACTCAAAGCCAGAGGAAAGGGGGGAGAAGATAAGCACTGCAGCCTCTGACAGGTGAGGGTATCTGACTCACTGAGAAGGTAGAGGCTGACAAGACCCTCAAAACAGTTTTCCATCTTCATGTCAAAGCAACAGAAGGCAGAATATGCTCTAAAAATTGAGAAAAAGTAGCCATTACATTAAATAAATGTAAATTATTTATTAACATTTTATGCTGCGTGTGAAGAATCAAAAAAAAAGGATGTGACCTAAAATGTGGTAAACATAGAGCAGTCACAAGCTACACAAACAGATTTAGAAACGAGTCTCAAAAAGATGGCACTAGAAGCCACAGCAGGCTCAGGGCTTCATGGAGTGCCACTCAAGCAGATGTTGCTGCTACAAGGCAACAGGCTTTTCCAAGGCAAGATAAACAATTCCTCTTCTTTCCCAGAAATGCTAGAAACATGCATATTATAATTTTCTACCTAATCAGAGAGTTACGAACAATACCTTCAGTGTGGCTTGAAAACTGAATTATACAATTTCAAAAGTCAGCTTGAATGACTGGTATTTAAACTATAGGTGTCCTTTCCGTGAACTTTCACACCACTAAGAACACTCAAAAGTCAAGCACAATGAAACAGTAAGAAGTTACATGTGAAAGATGTTCACTGGGATTTCCCTGCTTCCATTACTTTACTTACTCTCACTGGAGTACCTTTAGTACCTGCTCTGAGTTTAGCGTCTGTTTACAGACTTAGAAAACCAGGGAGGAAAGTCTTTGCAGGGGCATTGAGTTTGAAGAAGCCCTTTGCTTCTAGAAACTGAAGTAGCTTGCAGCAGAAATCCTCTAGAGCCCTTTCCACACGAGGAGTCATGAGTACAATGAGAAGAGATTTATCCCCTTACTGAGCAACTTGCTTCAAGCAAACAAGAAGAAATCTGCAGGTTTTCAAAAGTCTATATTATGCTTCCTCTGTTTGGGCTGCATTTTCTTTTCTGATTTTCACATACACATCATTTTATAGATGGATATTCTGTTTTATGGCCACAAAAGAGACACCTCTACATTTAGCTACGACTAGGATGCCATGAAAAATGAATTGTCATATAAAAATTCATTTAAAGAACACCTACTCGCGGAAAAAGCCTTCAGGAGAAAACCAGAACATCTGATTACAACACAATTATTGAAAGGCAAAGTTGATTCTGTACAGTTATTGAACATGCTTCTTTATCCTAGGCTCTGATGGCCTGTAGAGCAGCCACTGTGCAAACCATTTTCATTTTTGGTGAAGATGGGCTTGAGTACCTTAAACATGTTAACATAACTCCTTCAAGTTTCAAGCCTTTATACTGATAAGGTTTATAATAATTTGCAGAGAAATAATGCATTGAGGATCCTGAAAACACCTGTACTACACAGAGGAACAAAACCTATCACTTCATGTTTTTAGGGGGTGTGAGCCCACGTGGCAAGGAATGGAGAAAAGACCCAGAACAGCAGAGAGCTGTTTGAGGTCTGTTGTTTCTGTATGACTGGAACTGGGTAAGTCACTGGGAGGCAGAAGTTTTATTAAACCTTTTGCTGCTGACCTCTGCTGCAGCTTCTCCAGAGCTGACAGACAAGCAGGATATTCCAGCAGAGCATTAGCATTTCAAAAGGTACCTGCACCTCTTGCCTAGCACAGCACTGCAGCATTAATTAGAGAGACTGCAGAAGATAAATGCGCATACAAAATGAGACTTGGGCTCTATTTGATGCTGAGTAACCTCTACCAAAAAGCAACCTCCCTTTCATCAGATAAACTCAAGGGAGAACCCTTCAATTTCTCCACAATTTAGCTGTACAATGGATGACTGTATTTCATTTTCTGGAACCTGTGATTTAGACAACAAGGTATTGAAAAGTTTAATAGAAATTCTTTTAAGGTTTGTACTAATTGAAAAGATGAAAGGTAGGCTTAGAGCTCTGAAGGAATTGGTGGAAAACTGTTTAGTATATCAGGGTTTCTGTCTTCAGTGGGCTGGAGCATCACAGCTCTGTAAAGCTCCTGCAGCTGGCAGAGATCCTTCTCACTTTAATCCTGGTTTTGCTCTTCTGGCTCTGTCACAGCCTCTACAGAGTGAAGGTACCAGTGCCATATTTTAGTTAGCAAAGTCAGCAGGTTTACAGCTATGAGTGCACACAAGCAGTTCTCTCTTTCAAGAGATTAAAAGTGTTTCAAACGACTGTTTTCATGAGCACAGCTGCAATTAAAATGTCTCTGATGAAGCTCTAATTAAAGAATAAAACCACCTTTTATAGTTACTTGACATATGGATGAAATTAAGAAACAAAATAAAGCTGCTACTCTCACGTATCAATAAATCTGCCTTCTGATCACAGCCTGATGTACTCAATTGAAATAGTTTTTCTATCAGGGTTTTATTTGCTAAATTTTTTATAAGGGGTAAAGAATGAGGGACTGACAAAATGTGTTCATCAAGGGAAAAATCAGCTCTCTTGACATTTTCTTCTGTAAAACATTTAAACTGCTGTACCAAACAGGTAAGTTCATACCTATGCTCTGCACCTTAATAGATGCAAAAGAACATCTGGTTGACAGTGACTTGGTGGACAGACCTAAATTTTTATTTCTTTTCACTGCTCATTAGTGAACAAACCTACTTGCAATGAAATACAGTAATGTAAGGAAACATGTTGCAGTGTCACTCTGGCTACTGTATGAACTGCCTGCTTTCCCAAAGACTCCCAAGTACAAGGAAATGCTATTCTAGCTGTTAAAATTCTCCATCGGTTTAGCTGCAGTCAGGTTCCTCCTCTGTCACAGTCATATTTTCTGGAAAAATCCCTTTGCCAGGATTTCTTCTCCTGGGAAGCTGAGAAGCCTCAGAGAAAAAGGAAAAATGATATTATCTCATTTTATCTCCTGTTTTGCTGCTTTGGAATGTGGTTGGAGATTGTTTATTCAACAAGTGGTGGTTTGATTGGTTTCATGTGAATTATTTTTACTTAATGACCATTCCCTGTGCCGGGACTATGAGGAGTCACTCAGGAGTTTTTAATTAGTATCTTTGTATTTCTGTATGTATCCTTTCTCTATTCTTTAGTATAGTTTTAGTGTAGCATTCTCTAATATAATACAATATCATAAAAGAATAAGTTAGCCTTCTAAGAACATGGAGTTGGATTCTCAATTCCTCCTTCGTCCTGGGGACCCAGCAAATACCACACTCCTCCTGACAGTCACCACAGCTTCCAATGCCTCCTGAAAAAAAGGCCTATTTTAGAAGTTAGCCATTACCACCCCTAACACCAGAAGGAAGCTCCCTGAAACTCCCTGGATGGCTAATCTGAAAATAAGACAGTGTAATTACACAGCCATAGTATCCAGTGTAAGGGTGGGAAATACTCCTTAAGGGAAAAAACCCTAAATTCTGAACTGGCCAAAGCACCATGTCAAAACCTGAAGTCCTTCTTGCTTCTCAGAGCTTCCTTCACCACTCAAAAGCACCAGCTGTCACAGAGATATTCAGAAGATAAAATCTTTTCCCATCTTCAGCTGGAATACTTGATCAGCAGCTAATCAAGCCAAGGTAACTTACAAAAGCTGACGATCTGGTTTATATTAGTTATTTCACAATTTAGCTCACAGGTGATAAAAGGATGAAGCAAGCCATATCCTTTCAGACCTCTCATACCTGGGAGGTGGCTAGTGTGGACACATGGTACTCTCATTTGACCCACTAAAATGTCACCTTCTGCTTATTAAACTAATTTTACCATGGAAATACTGATCCTCAGCTCAACATAAAATGGCTTTCATAATCACAGGAGTATGTGCTGTTTTTTATGTTTGGTGCAGACTTGGCAGTCCTAACTCAGGAGAAAAAGCTAACAGCAATTCACAGAAACATAGAATGATTTGCATTGGATAGAAATCATAATGATCAACTAGTTCCAACCCTGCTGCCATGGGAAGGGACACATACCATGACATCAGGTTGCTCAAAGTCCCACCTAGGCTGGACTTGAACAATTCCAGGGATCATAAATACATCAAGGCAGCAAAATTCTGCAAGAGGTCAAGGTCTGCAAGTAATCCTTCCTTCAGATCACATTATATTTCTACCACTGTGAGGCCTTAACTATAGCTATCACTGACAAGCATCAGAAGCTGCAAGCACGTGCTAAAATCCTCCCTAGGTCCCAGTCCTTCAAACCTGCACATGTACAGCCCCACCTGGCACACAGAGCCAGCATCTCTCCTCTCCAGGGAGAGGGAAGCTCTGTATCAGCTCCATCTGAAACCAGCACAGCTACACAAAACACAGCTGGCAGCACAGCTGGTGAGTCAGAACACACAAGGAGTCCAATGCAAAACTCAAGCTCAGAAGCAAATTCATAATTGCATTCAGAATTGGTAGGACAGAAGAGGATGCAAAACTATTTTATTTAATACATTCAAAACAGAGCAATTTTCCACATAATCTTTGCTAAGGAAAAAAAACCAAAACAATCACCACCAACGAAATGCAAACCACACACACGGAAAAGGAAAGTAATCCCAAAAAACCCCAAAAAACCTGCAAGCATGACCAAGAGAAACCTAAAGGGCACTGTGAAGGGTCTGCAAGGCTACATTGAGAACTTGGTTGACTGAAGTGTATATAAATCTGGGCTAGCTTTAAAACAGCTCAGAGACTGGTAGTAGTTATAATGGCAGTGCTTGCTGTGCTTGTTTCCAGAACATTGCCAGCTTCACATATAAGGGTCCTAACTGTGTTCAAGAAAGAAATGTTTGTGCCTGTCCATCTCCCCCCACCCATCAGTCAGACTAGGGCACTAGAGCAAATTTTCAGCTGAGAAAGTAGATTTGTGTTACTCCAGCTTATTATTAAGCTTTTAATATCCAGGCTAGGATCTACCTACCAAGCTCTTACTGCCTGTTACTCAAGCTGGCTGTCCTTATTAATGTTTCATCTAAAGCAAGTAAATCGTACTGTGGAGGGAAGTTTGAAGAGAACCTGAGGCAGTCTTCCTGTTTGTGTCTGCAGCATTTAGTTTACTGCCACTTCAGAGCACAAATGAAAGCATTGAGATAACTACCTACCTGACAGATATGAGATGCAGGTCAATGTATAGATTTGTGCTTATTTGTAAGTGGCAATCACAGAAAAAAACTTTGTGCACTGGACTGAGGCATTAGAAACATTACAAATGTACATGTACCTCCTCAATCATTCTCCTTTCCCTCTCTTTGTCTGTGTGGGCTAAAAGCACTCAGACAGAAAATACCTCATTCTTGATAAGTAACACATATTCCAAAAAATCCCTGTCTTGGCCTCTGCACAAGTAATTTTCTATCAAGTAGAGTAGCTGAAAACAATTTAGTCTTAATCCTGATGCTGTTGGTGCCCTGCTTATTATAAAAAAAAGAAGTAATAATACCCCCATATGAACTTCACATTTTATTGTGATTAAGAAAATCATATAACCCTTAACTGCTTTTCTACTAAGTTCTATTATTGTCATAATCACTTCGACTTAATCTTTTATTAGATTTCAACACATTAATTACCTTTTCTTATAGGATGAGAACTAGATCTTAAGGACACAGATCTGCCTATAAATAATACAAGTACAATGATGAGCTCTTATTAAAAGCAATTCCCCTTACATACAGTTATAGTAATTTTTCCTTAGGGAAGACATTCAGAGGTCTAATATCCCTGCAGCCATCTGCACCATGTGCACTAAAAGAAGGGAGAGGAGAACACTGAATGGATGCAGTATTGGAAATGTTCTGGAAAAGACTGGGCACAGATGAGCTGTGAATCAGACACTTTGAATTAGTATATATTGAGATGCTCTGGGAGTAGCCTGAAGACTACCACAGGTGACATGGAGTGTAACCATCATTAGAGATGTCATTCAACAGAAGATGTAATTCATCTGAATGACAGTGTGACCCATTCCTTCAGTCCAAAATTCACTACTAGATAATTCTTTCTACACATTTTAATACCAGCAGGTAGTAATACATTAATTCTCAGGTTGATAAGTTTTTGAAAAATGTGTGAAGTTAGGAGGATTAGACCTATCTGCCTGATGATGAGGTAAGAGATACATATTTTATTGGCAGAAAAACTGTCACTGAGATTACTTTTGTAATTGTTCTTGGAGAGAAATGGAAAGTCCTCTTGAAGATTAACAGATAAACCTTCTTGATTATAAGTAAAGCCATTGCCTAAATGCTGTTAAATACCTGCTAAGTTCCAATGCAAAACAAGCCCGCACCAGCCAGCTACAGCCAGCCAGCTGGTAATAAATTGGAACTTGGAATTACATGCTGATAGAAAGGCACCAAGATTTTGGACCATTCTCACCTTCAAATCCAGCTCCTTGTACTCTAGGAAGTGCAGCATACCCACTCTCTCCTGGTAGCAATGAACCTCAGGTGCACTTCACCCACCAACAGTTTTTGGGGATCCCATCTGGAGTGTTTCAGGCTGTGTGGCTCCCTAATTCTAAAAAACACCACTTCCCTTACTTGGATAGGTATGTCCCTGATAGAGAGGGAGGTGGAGAATATCTTTGTTCCAAGCCATGGGGTCACAACCAGCTCTAAGGCCCAAGAAGGACAGGCTGCAGCATTCATGAGCCAATGCAGCCTTTCCAGAGGCCAAGGTGTGGAATAAAAGTGCCACTTCTTTTCAGTTGCGCTCCTGGCTGATGGTGCTGCATGGAAGAGCTCCAAGGAGGAGGAGTGTGTAGGAGCAGTTTTCCCCAGCTCTGTCTTTTACAACGTGGGAAAAACTGTTTGCAAATGCAGCTTTCAGATGAGAAAATAAAATAATTAAAATTACTTTTTAAACACAGAAATAAAGAATAAAAGCTGCAACGTACTGGGAACTCATGCTTTTGGCCTCTAGATTCCTCTAATGTGTTTAGAGATTGCAATAATTAACTCTTCAGAGATAACAGAGTGAACAAGTCAGTGCGTGAATGTCAGAATTGGCTAATTTTCAAAGAAGGTTGGGGAAAACAAAGAAAAAGTTCACTTGGATTGACAACTTGTGTATGGTCCTGTGTCATGATCCAGCCTAATGCACTTGAACAGGCTGAAATATTAGATCCCAGAAGCACAAGAGCTAAAAGGGAAATTTTGATGAACTCAAACAGGGTCATGAACATGACTGTATTTCTGCTGGTGCTACTAAAAGAAAGCAAAACTTGCCATGGCTTTTCCAGTGTGAACATGGCAAAGGAAGCATTTTCCCTCTGACTAAAATGTGATCCTGCAGAATGGGGAAGGCATCACACTCCTGATGAAAGCCCTCCTCAGCATGCTGGGAATGCTATTAGAGATCTTGAAACCCCTACTGAGGTGTATTATGATCACACATATGCATGACAGTGCTGACCACTTAATCCCCATTCTTTCATAGGCAAGTTGGAGAATAAAAATTACACTGACACCCAAGGGTATTTTATAATAGAATACAAAATAAAACAATAAATTTGCAGATGATTTTGGCTTTGCCTCATGGTACTGCATTATGCACCAAATATTCTTGGCCTCTCATTCATTACTATTTAATTACAACAGCATACCTTTCTTTCAGACTTAATTAACCTCTGAAAGGAGTTTGTGACCTTGGGACCCTCTTGCACATTTGCTATGTGCTGTTGGAATATTGCTCTGCCTGGAAACACTTTCTTTAATGCTGAGATTTAATGAAGTGCACAGGTTTTTACAGGGAACACACAAAATACGAGAACCCTGCATGTGGTCACTTAATGAACAAGAGCTAGAGCATATCAATTAGAATCATAAATCAATACTAAATTAACATTAGAAGATGCCACAAGAGTATCCCCAGAGGAGAGGGTCATTACAGTAAACATGATCATGAATGCTCTTCCCGATTACTTTCACTGTGGGGCAGAGAAGAGGGAGTAATGAAATGAGGAGGGATTTGTCCATTTAGTTCCTATTTTTTTTAAGCCAGCAGAAGCTTAAATATCCCTCTAAGCCAAATGACAGTGTAGTACAGTTCCAGCTCCTGTCTTTGTCAGAAAGTGCTGTTCAAGCTGAAACACTGTGCTGTGAATGGAAATGGGAGAGCAGTAACCCCTTCATGAGATGAGAGGCAGAACCACAGCTTGTCCAACTCCTTTCATTGCTTTGCTGCAAAGCTTCCAACAATGGATTCATGTTGGGTCCTTGGTGCCAATCAGAACAGATTTGGTGCTTGCAGAACAGGTGCTCGTCCAGTAACTCACTTGCTAGGAATGTTAACTCCTCAAAATGGATTCCTCATCATCCTGAGAATTTCTTCTGAGAACTAAAAAGCCATGCATGCACCTCATATAATTCCCTCCTGTACAAAACCACCCCAAAATAACCTTATGCATAGTTTCCTTTTTTTCCTACAATTGAATGCATCAGAAAGAAGAGATATTGACATCCACATCTGTCACTTCATTAATTACAACCATTTGTTGTCAAACCTCACAGATGATGTTTTAGCAAAAAAGAAAGAAGAAGGCACTGAATTCTTTACTGAGTCTTTTCAAGTGTCTTTTTGGGACAGCCTGTCTTTCCCTCACTACTCAAAATACCTTTATGTGCACGATTCCAATCTGATCTGTCACCAATATTTAACACCCCTGCTGCAGCTTACAAAATTAGAAAACATCAATCCTCCCACGGATACTGCTGGAACTTGCAGAGGAAAACAGTAAAGCCTTTCTTTCCTTCTTGTTACAGAACAACAAGTTGCTCCACTGGAGTCATTAGCTAGGTTTCTTCCAGACACTTTTCTCCTTCTCAGCTTTAGTATCAAAAACATTTTTACTTTCTTCCCATCTTTTTCCTTGTGCCCTGTTTTTCTCCCTTCCTTCCAATTTTTGCTTTTTTCGATTATGTCTGTCCCTAACCTGTTTAGATACACCTAACACCAAGGCAAAAACCCTGCTGAGAAAGAAACAGAGATATTCAGGGTTCTGCTGCATTGGTGCATAACGACTCTGATTCCAAGTCTTTGTAGAGTGGCCTTGCTTCTGTGCAGAGGGAATGACAGCCACAGGCACTGCTCTGGCCCACAGCTGCATGCCCACCACTGAACAATGAACATCACTGGACTTGTCACACACACCAATTGCAGAAACAATCAATCAATCAATCAATCACTCTACTACCCACTCAGAAGATTAAAAAAAAACCCTGAAAGAACAAAAGCTGACCTAAAAATCCTACTGGTCTCCTAGAAAATATTTTGAGCTACACTCGCATACCAGTCTCTTTTTTATGCTGAAGGAAAAAGGGGAAGTCCAAAGGCACAAACTTTTATCCATTACCATTGCTATTCCCTCTGTCATTGCTTCATACATCAAGCACCCTAAAAATACACCTTTTCTAACCTGCTGATCCTTATCAATCTTCTTCACTGGTATCCTATTAGGTCTCTCCATACCAATGAGTTAATCTAGTCTCAAGCTGCAAACCCCTACATTTCCTTTCACTTAGATAGTCACTCTAATTTGTGCAAAACACTTACAATGAACAAATGAAGGGGATGAGCTATATGGTTTTTTATTGCTTCTATTCTTTTTTTTTTTAATTTGCCAGATACCTTTTACACAGAGATCAAAACACTGGAGAAAATGAAGAGCAAACTGCATGCACATGTGTACTCTGTGATACAAAACATCTTATCTACACATCCCCATTAGTCACTAGTGATGTGACTACCTTCAACTCCCCACTCAGCTTTACTTCAAAAGAGAGAAACTTATTCCAGCTGGTGTTTCTTAAACACCAGGGAAAGCCAGGCACTATGAGAGTTAAGTACTCTGCATAGGTGGGATATCCCTCAAGAGGTAGACCAAGAATAAAACAAGAATTATTCTTAGACCAAGAATAATTTATTGCTACAGGTTTAATTTCATTCCTGATCTTACTCCTACTATTTAAAATAATCTAAATATTTTGATCACTCTGTGAGCACCTCAAAGTTGGTTCACATACAGTAAGCAGTAAAAATTTCCAACTATTGCCAATGCTGGAATCAGAGTAATAGATGCTCAAACAATAATTACACAGTAAAAAGATTTTTTTGTTTGGTTTGGGATTTTTTTTTAAAGCAAAAGGGATAAAAATGGACGATAAAAATTCCCAGTCTCTGGAAGATATGGTTACTGATAAAGAACAGTAGGAATCGCGCTGTTGTTCCATCCATTTTGCAGGTTGTTGGAACAACACCAGGTTGCTGAAAACATTCGATCCAGCTGTGGTGATTTCCCTGCTTGCAATCCCCATGGAGAAGTGATGCATTATGTAAAACATTAGTTATAAAGCAAGAATTCAGGGCAATACATGGAGAGGGTATAATTGCTTAGGCATGTAGTGCTTAATATGTTACCAATTAAGTCAACAGAATGTCCTGAATTTGTACTAAAGGAAATTTGTGCCCCTATTCAACAAGCACAAGCCCCATCTACTTCTGTGCTGTGACAATAAAGAAAAATACCTAAGTAACAGTAAAAAGGTAACAAGACTGATAAGCTTGCACAGAATTGCAGTTCCCCTCATTCACCAGGTAAGTTTCAAAATCCTGAAAAAAGCCGCAACATAATTTCTACAGGATCTTCATGCTGTGTGCCCACCGAGATAGCCATTGGTCTTGGTTTGTTTCTTCTCTCTCTAGAATGAAACATAACTTTCAACCATGTTCAGCTGTATTCTTTCTCAAGTATTATTTGTCTGACCCTTTTTATTTTGTAGGCAGTTTAATATTCCTTGGTAATCAGAGGAACAAACAAAGACTTTGCTCCAAAGCCAATAGACTCTGAATGTGTCTCTTCCTCAGCTCAATTCCATAATTTCTTTGTACAGTACGTACACATGCCCCTATGTGAGCTAAAAAGAACTAGTGCAGGACAGATGTAGTTTTATTCTGAATGTTTCCGCGTTCAGACTGTGTTGCAACATACAGGTATTTTGGTGGTGTGCTAGAGCTGCTGTCCAGCCCTTTATCTACTGCTCTCTTCTCTCATCTCTCAGAAGTTCACTCTTCTATTCACATCCTTGCAGTGCTAATCTTTCCTGAGGTGCTGATATGTACACAAGTGCTTACAAAAAGATAAGAATGGAAAATATTTGCAAGTAAAGGCAATGCCCACAGCACACAGGAGATGCTCACACTGGTATCAGAAACCATCTTAGTGCCTTAGTGCATATTTGAGTTGAAACACTCCCTATTTCATAGCTGAGTTAATGAGTCAGAGCTGAAGGATGTGCTGATACTGATCCAGGCTCCTGCAGAGACACCAAAACCCATTTGCAAATAGCCTCTAGACTTGCTCGTGTGGAATGTCCCACACAGGTAGAAAAGCATCAAAACACAACCCCAGTGAACCTTGATTCATTTCCATTGATTTTAAGACACTGTAACCTTGGATCTAATCTACCTGCTGCATGATCAGAAATTATTCTGTTCATTTATTTGGGATCAGTATGCAAGATATTTCTGTACAGCTTACACAATTTCCAACAGGCTTTTGACTATCTTTTAACATTATTGCCTGATGTATTTTCATTTTATCTGTTATCAAAAATAGATCTTTCGTCCCTTGCTCAAAAATCAGAATTCTCTACATTTCTCTATAACTGACATTCACTACATTTAGTTATATTGACTAAAACTTTTTTTTTAAAGTCTGTATGCAAGAGACAGCAATTTATCTCCTTTTTTATTTAACACAACTAACTCAAAGCATTACAAGATTTTTTCCTCCACCATTTTGCAAGAATGGAGCACAGGCTGTTATCTAAATAAGGCCAGTAGTATGGTGGTTGGAGAAGAGTGTACACACTCAAGAGTGTGATTTTTGTATGAACTATTAGTTGAAGAAGATTTGAGTTTCTGGGAATATAAGTGTATCCAAGAGCAGCTTTGGAGGTACCACTGTACACATTATCCACATGCTTGAGCAAGTTATTTCTGGCAGCAGAACAAAACTTATTCTGTGACAGCTCAGAGCTCAAATTTTTTAATAAGGATTAACCCTCCTGTCTTAAATGACAGAATTTGCTGGGTTGACTGGCAACCTTATCTAATCCAACTTTCCATCAACCAGCAATTAATTGATGCTCAACCCTTCATGAGGATGGCTTTGCAACTGGTTCTGCAGTTTTTGCTCTATAGTTTAGCCTTGTCAGAAGAGGCACAGGGTATTTATCTGTTGACCCTAAAAGGTAAACTTATTAAATATGCTCAGTTATCAACAGTAAAATGCAGCCTTGATCACAGTTTTAGAACAGTTCCTTGTTCTTGATAGCATTTTCTGTGAAAACAACTGTGGCACAAAACATTTTCAAATGAAAATATGAAAAGAGTCCATTCGTAAAATGAAACCACTCTTGGAATACAATTAGATTTAAAAACAAATCTTGCCAGAACAACTAAGAAAAATAAAGATGAATGTATTTATATTCTCAAGTTTTACTTCTCATCATAGTCTACAATACATAAAGTCCTCCCCTTCGTAAGCTTCTGGCTTCACTAACACTAAATTTAAACAGATTTGAAGAATAGAATCTTCTGTTCTGAAAATAAAAGTGTCCATTTGATTGCAAATTGTTAAAAGTCAGAACTTCTGGCATTCACATATTTATAGAAAGAGAGCAGAGTCTACTGAAGAAAGAGAATAGGAAAGAAAACCAAGCAATAAACACCCAGAATATGTTTATGCTTCAACAATCACTAATAAGTTTACTAAAATAATATTTTAGAGATGGCAAAAACTAATCTGAATAATTTATCTATGGGTATTTTTTGTGTTCAGTCCCATTAGGCAATATACTGTAATTTGAAGTCAACTGCAAAGGACTATACCTGCTCTTCCCCAATATTTTCCAGGCTATGAAAAAAAAACAAAAACAAAAACCAAAAAAGAGAATGGGTGCTATAGCACTAGTAATTCCTACCTAAATGTCTGAAGTGCAACAAAGCAGATTAGTCAACTTCAAGGTCAGTTGTTAACATGCATTCATTTTAAGGCATTGATAGCACATGGATTTCTGTGCTCCCTAATTGAATACTGCTCTTGGCATTCTTCTCAGGTCTTAACAGAGTTTCTTTCAAATCTAAGATCATTCTTGACATGTGCAATATAAAATCAGTACTTTACATTTTAAATTACAAGTACTATTGCACCAAGACCCAGCTTGGTTTGAGGCTCATAAGAACTTTGCAGTTTTGCTTTGTTTCAAGAACAGGAAAACTCCCAGTCCCCAGACTGCCCCAAACATCCGTAGAAAGCTTTGCTCCATAAAAGCAAACATTGCTGGCTTAATCCTTAATTTCTATTGATAGTCAGAGACACAAAGGAAGCAAAGGCATACATTTCACCCTAACACTATGCACAAAGCCAGCTTCTCCTGAATCCTGAGAATTACTCCTTAGGCACAACAGACCAAAGCACTATAAAGTGCTGAGCACTTTTTAGCCAGCTCAGAAGTCTTTTTGAAGCTGCTTGCTCCAGATGTGACTCAATGCACAGGTATTTTATCTCTGCAAAGTCCTAACCTCTAGCATTGGGGTGGCCATAAATGATTTTTACCATGTCATAAAGCCAGAAATCACCCAGATGGCAATGACATTCCTCTACTTACAGTACTCTAGGGGCAGAGATGCAGCTGTTTGAAGAATATGATGAAGCAGTACAGACCCTCTGATTGAAAGATCTGGGATTAATTGAAAGTGTCCCTTTATTCTCCTTTTCTTAGCCCCTTTTTTACCCTGCCTTTTTTTTTCTCTCTCTCTAGAACTACTGTTCTGAACAAATCATGACCCTTTGATTTCCTGGTTGGAAATTTAAACTTGCTTTATGGTGCTCTTACTGGGACAGAGCAGTTTTATGGGCAAAACACATCACTTGCAGCCAGGAGACCTTGTTTCTGAAGTTGAACTGTTCACCTGTTTTGTATTTGTTCATCACTCCATCTCCCCAGACTTATGTCTTGGTCCTTCTTATCTACTCCTAAGCAAGATTAGAATTATTCAAAAAAGAAGAGATTCATGCTTAGTATTTGTTGAGTGACTGAAACAGGGTCCTAATGCCATCTTTGAATATCTTGAGGTATGTGAAAAATGAAAAAAAAAAACCCAGTTGATTTATGCCAAAGCATGAAGATCCCTGGAGCTCTCATGGAGATCAAGTCTGCTTCCACCCAGAACTTACTACTCATTATTAAATACTGATCTCATGAGGAATGATACCTGGCCCTTTGATAGGCTCATCTTTTAACAAGGAAGTATCAGAAACTCTAATGAGATCATGTGAATGAGGAGAGAATTTCACTTATTATTAGGAACTATTTTCCTGAATTTTAAAGGTGACTAACTGAGAATGTGAGATGATTTTGTAACTCAGTGCATGACTTTGAGCAAATTAATAAAGGAACAAAATAAAAGTCTTGGTTCCCAGTTCTCCACTTGAACCTGTAGACAATATTACTCTCACTCTTGTTCTACACAAAACCTGGTACATCTACATCTGCCTCTTGTGAATCATATCCAGAGGTTCTACTGAGCACTGCTATTTCTTCTCCTGTAAAGAAAGCATGTTCCTGTAGTTAGGTAGTTACTAGCTTCCACTGTTTCCTGACATAAAAGAAACAAGGCATTCATACATCTATGTACACACATGTAACTCAGGGATGAAAAGCCAAGCATTTCACAGCTTCTGCAAGGGTAGCAAGTCTTTTTTCTATTACAGTTATAAATTTCATGGGTCACAACAGGCAGCACTGTCACCTCCCATAATTTTTAGTCATAAATATTACTATGATTCTACAATTACCATCTTAAATAGCAAAAACAATAGAAATTCAACATGAATCTCACCTAGATACTGCTAATATTTGTAAGATCAAATGTTTTATTATTATCTCCCATTTGATTTTCAGTTTGATGGAATGATTAAAAAAAACCCACAAAACTTGCCAATTTTCTGTTATGGTTAATGTACTAAGTTCACTTAAAACCACCACCAAGAAAACCCAGTTGCTGGTGTCTCTCTCAAAATATATCTCCACTTCTTGTGATATGCAAAAGAGTAGTTCTGTCCCTCCTAAAATTCTCAAGTGAATCCCAACCAATAGTTGTGTAGCTCCCAGATTTTTCTTTATAGCTCAAGATGATTAAGTGAATAGAAATAACTCCTTTACTCCAGAAGAATACATACTCCTGGGTCTGACTCATACAGCTGGTTAATATGAAGGTGAACCTAGCAGTAAAAAAAATAGACCAGTGATTTCCAACTCTCATAATTTCTGTAAGCGTTTGATTCAGAGACCAAAAAAGTCTGATATGCCTAGTGATGCTATTGCCCTAATACTTTCAGGAAACCCCTTCCAATACAGGAAGCTAATTTTGGTTTAAATTGAGGACTGAAACTATGCATATTTCATGATATTCATGCCTTGCTACCTCAACTCTTCACTGTGTCTGAAAGAAATCTTGACTTAACAGTGCACAGCTACTGGAATATAAATGTATTTGAAAAAGCAATCGAGTGAAAGTAATTAAATTGAAGATATAAATGAAAAAAGCAAAAAATTACATGATCCTGAGGTAGCTTGAGACTTTTTCATCTGTATTACCTGAAGCAAACACATTATGTAACTTCAAATGTATTAATCCTTCCAAACACTAAGAGATAGATTTGTTTGGTTTCTTTAAATTTGTTGGTGCCTGGCTGTTTTCTAAAACTTTTTAAATAGATCCCAAGTCAGGTATTTCCTAAAGGAGGAAACTGTGGATAGGGTGATGTTTCTTTTTTTTCTGAACACTCCTGAAGAATTTATTATGATAAACACAAGATTCTAGTTTTGATCTTTGAACACTGCTATAGTTTTTATGTCAGGCAAAGATGTCTCATGTAAAAGATCTCCTTTAAGCCATTTGACAAATAAAGCACTGCCTGAGCTTCCAATTTTCTTGGCTTTTGGATTGTAATCCCTCAAATCAAAGAATTCTTCACTACTAGCAGCAAAGGGGCTGGCTATGACTTCACAGTTTCAGAGGTTATATTGTTTTTTTTTTTTAACAGCACTAAAACATATTCTCATATCAATATGAATAAAGAAAAAACTTCATGAGTATAACTGTCTCACATCCTCCCCAAATCATACAATGAACAGGTTTTAAAGACAAGAAAGGATCATTGGACTCCTCATGTAGAACTCTATACTCAGATAATCTCACTCCGTGCTTTCTGCATCAGTTCCCTAAATTTTGCCTGAATATAGGATGTCTTAAAAACAATACTCAGTTTAATCTGAAGAGTTCAAGCAAAGAATTCCTCTCAACTGTACATTAAGTAATGTCAATGGCTAATTACCTTCATAAGTACTCTACTTCTAAGCCAATATGGAACACAGTAATGTATGAATTTCTCAGTCTAATAATCTTATCAGGGACTCACTTTTCCATGAGTAGAAGATTATTCAGGAAAAATAGATCCCATTTTGCAGATGGGTTTTGCTAGCTATTGTCCAGAGGTTTCTCTTTTGGTTGTCTTGTCAATGGAGGCACTGGTTCTGAGATTAGTCAAATTCAGTGTAACCTATAAATAGCCAATTGAAGTAGCTAAGGCACTACTAACCTTCACTAATTGCTAAAATGCACACACAAAGCTGTCAAAATATCCAGACACTACGATTCATCTTTCCACTTTTCATGCAGGCAAATATATGATGATGGCTACCTTTCCTCATGGAAGTCATATTAGCTTAGTTTTCCTATTCAAAGGTTAAACTTTTGTTTAGCTTTCAAACTTTGATTCAAAATAAACCCCCTGAAAAATGCAGGCAGCTTGGGAGAAAAACAAAGAGTTGCAGAGCTCCAATCTTGTTGGGATCACAGAGATATGACTGGGTGTTGCAATGAAGGGATGCAGGCTTTTTAGGAAGAACAGGATAGGAAAGTGGGGAAGAGTTGCCCTTTCCTTAAGAGAGAAGCTGGAATGCACAGAGCTCTGCCTGGGAGTGGATGAAGTTAGGCAAGCAAAAGCTGACGTGGAATTTCATCATGACAGGGATTTCAAAGATATAAGTTGATTGTAAAAAGACATTTTTGAGGTCTGTATTTGAAATTTAGCTGCTGCATCAACTGGAAATGTCTACAAAATTTGCTCCTAATTTTTAAAAACTCCTGTAGAGCTTCTTGAAGCTGCCTGCATTTACAGCCAGTTCAGAGAAGAATTGTATAGTAGCAGCTGCGTTTTCATGCATTACCTGAGTTCACCTCATTTATGTTTAATATGTAGAAAATGCTACCATTTTCCAGTTTTACTGCTACTCTTACATTTTATACAGCTCACAGGGAGAAACTGAAAGAGTAGTGAAAGTGATGTTCTCAGTGACTGCAGGCAAGCCAACCAGTGTCACACAGTCAGTCTGAAATACTAACCAGAACTCCAGAAACCCAGTATTTTTCGTGATTGGTTTATCCTTCCTCTTGTAGAGCTCACCACTCCCCTCTTTGACCTGATGCTCTTAACACTGCAAAACCTGAGTACACATTGGATTTGACATCTCTCTGGGAAACAGTATCCAAGGCACAAGAACTAATGCCTGGTTTTAAAAGTTCCAATGTGATGATAGTTTTCAATGCATTTTCACCTTTGTATACTCCAAAGCCAGTGACACCCAGGTTAATCAATGTCCTGAGATGTAATCACAAGGTGTTGAGAAACAAGTTTTACAGTGTGATACAGATAAACAACAGCTTAATGCTGAAGTGGAAAGCAGTGCTTCATAATGATTCAAGAAAATTCAAAATTGGACAGGGAAGGCAGACAGAATGAGGCACAGCAAAGAACCCATAAAGATCACCAACTCACCTGTAACTCTGATTAGCAGCAAATGTTTAGCAATCAAGAACGGTTTAGCAGTAATCCTTATTTCTAAGTGGGAACTGGTGTTAACAGTCTAAGGAAAATAACCTTTCTGGGCTGTAGAGTCAGAGAGGGAAAAGTACCAGCATTCATTCCTTTTCCACTCCTGCCTTTCCCATGTTCCCAGTACTGACAGGTCCCAAGGACCAGCCTCTTTAAGGGAAAGTTATTCTCCCCTTTTGGTTATTCCTCTTAGCCCTCATGCTGTAGAAGGATATTTGTTTTCATATATCATTGAAAAAACCTGGCATGGTTTCTCCTTGTTAGCACTTACAAAAATTAAGGTTTTCTTGGACAAGTTTGTGTTTAAACAAAAATAATGGCAACTCAGATTTTTTGAGAAAATGGGAAAACCAATATAAAAATGTCATAAAAATTACACCACAAAACCAGAGGAAGATAGATAACATCTTACATATATTAAACCCATGACATAAAGTCTCATTGCTATGTCAGGCTGTGCAATGCTATAGAGAGGAAGGTGTGAACTTCCTTTGCTTGATGGGTTTAGCACAAAAGCAAGTCAAGATATCAGTGGAGAAACAGGAAACAGATGGACGTGGGGGGGGCTCTTGAATCACCCTTTCCTGCTTTTCATTCACTGGCATAGGCCAACATAATGAAAAGCAAGTTAAAGAATTGTTCAGCACTCAAGTTAAAGAATTGCTCAAAAGAAGAACTACAGCAACCATGGGAGCAGCAAAAGGAGACTTAAGAGGGAATAGCTTGATTAAACACAAGTATCCAAAGACACAAGCAGTAGAAAGACTATGCATCATCCCTCTGGGATATGGACACAATCGAATACCTCTATAAAGTGCCTGTAGGTCAACACACACAGTATGGCAAACAAACCAGAGGAAGGATAGATCTGTGTGCAGTCACAGATCCCACTGTGATTATGGAGATTGATAACTCCCGTGGCTGGAATGCTGTCATGAAGGGCTATACACTATTCAGGAGAGAGATTGGGAAGGTGTGGTAGAGGTAGTTGCCCTCTATGAATGAGGTAATACTTGGAATGGATTGAGCTCTGTCTTGGTGAGGATGATGAGGGAGTGGAGGGCTTATGACTTTGGATAAAATGACAGACTGGTAAGGGTGATGCTGTTGTGGGTGTTTCCTACAGGTTCCCTGGGCAGGAGGAGGAGGTTGACGAGGCCTTCTACAGGCAGCTCAAAGCAGCCTCAAAGTCACAGGCACTGGTTCTTGCGGGGGATTTTAACTACCCTGACATCTCCTGGAGAAACAACACACTGAGGCACAAACCATCCAGGAGGTTCCTGGAAAGCCTTGATGACTACTTCCTGACACAAGAAGTGGATGATCCCACAAGGAATGGTGTGCTGCTTGATCTCATACTAATAAACAGAGAAGACCTTGTTGGAGACGTGAATGATGAGCACAGCCTTGGCTGTAGTGACCATGAGACTGTGGAGTTCAGTCTGGGGAAGGAGGAAGCAGGGCAGCAAGATTGTAACCATGAACTTCAGAAGAGCTAACTTTAGCCTCTTTAGGGATCTTCTTGGAAGAATGCCATGGGAATGAGGCCTGCAGGAAATAGAGGTCCAAGAGAGCTGGTTGATATTCAAGATATTCAAGGATCACTTCCTCCGGTCCCAAGCATGTTGCATCCCAGTGAGAAAGAAATCAGGCCAAGGGGAAAGAGGCCTGTGGATGATCAAGGAACTCCTGTCATTACTTGAGTGTAGGCAGGAAATATGGAAAATTAGAGTCAGGAAATAGAATCAGTGTCAGGACACTTGGAATGAATACAGGGAGGTTGTCACAGTGAGTATAAATAAGATGAAGATGGTCAAGACCCATCTGGGATTAAAGATGGCCAAGGCTCTCAAAGACAAGAAGGGCTTCTTCAATCCACTGTGGTCCCTTCCAACTTTACCTATTCTGTGAATCTCTAATATAAACTTATCTCCAAAGGAAGAGCACCAGTACACAGCACATATCTCCAGTACACGAGCACCATACTGCAAGTGATTGTTTTCCCAAAGTGTTATCAGTATTTCCCATTCTAAAGGATTCTTCATAAAATTTAGTGTCACTGGGAATCAAGCCCACAATATCAACCAAATTCTTTATTTATATCTGTTGTATATTATAATATCCTTAAAATTAAAGGACTATTGTTTTTTTTTAGGTTTTGATACAACACAGTTAGATATCAAGGTTTTGAATAAAGTATAGTTTTAAAATGTTAAGACAGCATTAAAAATTATTAGTATGTCAGTACCGTCTGAGCAGACAGCTCTTTAATAATAACAGACAGGGAATTTAAAGAAAAAATACTTCAAAGAAGTAAATGGATATTCTTTCCAGCAGAATGATTTCTTTAAAGACAAAAATCCAAATTAAGCACTCCTTTTTTTAGTTTCAAAAGAACAGCTTTGAAGGTAAAATATACCAAACCAAAGCAATTAAGATGAGAAGAAGAAAGATAGAGAAAAAGAATACTCCAGGGGCCAAGTATGTAAGACTGAAAGGACTATTAAGTCAAAGTACAATCATTCATTTTCCCCTGAATTATATTTATTTAATACAAACATAAATATGTGCAGAACAGATGAATGGGTTACCAGAGAAGGTAAAGCAAATGCTCTCAAATGCTGTTATTTGGAGAGCATCACCATTATCAGAGAACTGTTTGCTGCAAGTTGGTCTTGAATTCAAACAGACACCTGCCTAAGTTTTCTTTCCATGGCTCTGTGAGCAACTACTAGAAAAGGACAAATAAAATTTTATAAAACATAGATTACAACAGTAGTGCTTCCCAGACTCCAGTCTTGGCAGTTGTAGAACTTTAGGTAAACTTCTCACAGGTGACAAAGGAAGAAATTTTTACTTTAATTTTTACTTTCGGACTACAGCCTTCCTCTCTAACTCTTGTCTTTTTTTCTGAAGGAGAGGAGGAAACTGAGCTTCCTCTTGTCCCTGTCATACACTTTCCATGAGATGAAAAGCAAACTATGTGTCAGATTTTGCTGTATGAGTAAAACTGTTCAAAAAACAAGCTTGTAAGTTCTATCAGATGCCTTTCTCATTCCTTTGCTCCAAGAGTCAGTGTATCAATTCACTTTTATGAAAATACTTATTTATGAATTCTTGTTCAAAATACCTGAAAATCCTAAATACAAGCAAAAAGAATCCGTAGTAAGCTAAGTTTGTACAGTGTTTCATGGTTCCACTACAACAATAACAAATAATTTGAATGAAGTATTTTGCATCACAACTCCTGCTCAACGCCTCAGCTGCAGAAACCTGGGATGTTTTACAATTTTAAATGTCACTGCAGAAAACAAGACCATATTCTTTCAGTCATATTTCCTCACCTAGTGTACACATTTATAGATAGTGTCTGTACTTGCCTTTGGTCATTTATAATGCCCTGATGCTATTTAAAAATAATTCACAAAGAAAACTTCCTAGGAAGTCTAAGTAAGTAGATTTCCTTTAAGGCCTCATGAAAAATGAAGAGGACATTGTTTCAGCTCATGGTGACAAGCATCAGACGCTCCTCTAGGCAACCCTTGCTAGGGACACAGCAAATTTTTTCAGAGGCCTAACTCTGATGGATGCACAAAATAAGACAGACTGAGAGCAGAGCTTTCAAGAGGAAAAAAGACCAGTGGGCTTTAGGGAAAATGATGTTTCAGACTACCTGTGTTTTTATAAATTGGAGATGAGAATAAAAATTTAGGATAATGTGGAGAAAATATTATACTACGCGCTACAGTTCATTAAAGTACCATGCACAGAGCAAGCAGCTACTTAAGTAACTGAACAGATCCTGCTCCTCCACATCTTACTTTCCTTGAGAAAAGATGACTTGAATGACTTCAAATGTATTGCTGACATACCTTTCCTGGCTCCCTTCTGTGATGTCGTAGAGATGATTGGCACCTCCATCAGCACAAGCTCTCAGGGCAGCTGCAAGTGAAGAAAGAGAACATCAGCACATTTGCATTATAAATAAAAACTCACAACTAGTTGACAGCACTCTGTAAATTAATTGTTCATAGTGGCATAGGGAATAAGCTTGAGATCTTGTATGGCTTTTAGCTTCTGGTACTTGACTGCTTTCCCTGTTTCTCTAAATAGAAATTTGAACTGTTTTGATCAGACTAGTACCAATCTTCATCTGACTGCGCCACTGCACATGCAAATAGCTTATTTCTCTTATGAATAAAGTTCTATTTGTTTAATTCAACAAACAACAAAGTTGAATTTAGCAACAATTTTAATTGAGCAGCAATTTTATATAAAATAATACAATCAAATATAATCAAGCAGATACAAAAATAATTTGGCAGTGGTTTGGATAAAGCATAAACAAAACTGACCGGGGTACAAACCCAACCGGGGTACTGGGGGCTGGATTTTCTCACCCTACCTCCCGTACAAAAAACAAAGGAATCCAAACAAAACTAATATACTGTAAGCTAATACATATCCATCAATATTTTCCCATAAATCTCCTCCTATTTTTGATTCTTGAAATCTACATCACTGTACCGCACAGGGCCTGCTCTGCTTGTTTCTAAGGGGACTTCTGGTTTTTGGTGGTCTCTTGTGATGAAGGCTTCTCCTCATCGTCCCTGTCCTTTGAACAACCCCACAGGTTGCACATGCACCCCAAGTCTTGTGTTATAGAAGCCAGCATTATATTCCAAAAATAAGCCTTATTATTTCATAGATACCTGGAATCATCCCAATTTTGTCCATTTCAAGTCTGATTCCTTAATTATCCCGAGGCTTACTCTGTTTGGGATGTTACTTATCTCAAACTACATCCTGAATCCTATTTTCTCATTAACATCTGAAAATATCTGTTTTGTGACACTAACTACATATTTTTTACTCTATTACTTTTTAACAAATATTTTCTAAAATATTGATATAGTTAAAATTCTTAGCATGAATCGGATTCATTAATTACATTTCTATCTATCTGAACCTGCTGCCCAGCCAGCTTAAACTACAGACAGGCAAATATTAAAACCTGAAAAGGCCACCCTCCATCTACAGATGGATCCTCCACCTTGTCACAAGTGAGAACTTGCACTGTAAACACAACTATCTTCTCACCCAGGCAGAAAGTCCCCTATGGTGGCTTTACAGCAACCTGCATAACAATTGGGAAAGAAAAATAACCAAGAGTTAATAATCACAATACTGTTTTTTTTCTTTTTCCCCCCTCCTATAAGACAAAAATGGTAACTTTATTACAGTTCCTATATTTTTCCACAGACTGTTTGACTCTTCTGATATAAAGTAAGTGGTTTTTGTCTTAGCTTTAAATCTTGGATAATCCTGGTACAAAACCACAATAATTTTCAGCACTTCCACCTAACTTGGCGACTGCAAGGGGCATGTGCCACTAATTCCAGTTGATTTAAACAAGCAGAGACATGCTGTTCTCTTGTGATCCTTTTGTTTATACAGATTAAAGTCAGAGAAAAGAGACAAGTCTAACACTATTACAAAATCAAACATTAATTGGTATCTTTTTTCATAAGCTTCCCTATTAATCAGCATTTAACTAACACACAGCTCTTTCATGAGGTTTTAAAAACCTGATAAGCTATTAAAGACTGAAAATGACCATCTTGTCTCAGCAGTCTTTATCAGTTTTGCTCTGAGATGCACAAGTGAGATAACTACAGCACTCAAGATGAAAGAAGTTGTTGCTTCCACACTAGGGCAGAGTGTTCCTTCCAGGCCCAGAGAGACTGACTGGCAATACTGAAAGGACTGAAAGTCAGAGGGACAGGGGGAAAAAAGAGGAGAGATAAGTAAAAAAAGGTACAAACAATCAGATCAGGCACTTCTTGCTGCTAAGAATCCAATTGTCAGCCACACTCACTTTCCTTTGGTGTTTATTTTCCAGTCAGAACCTCCTGTCAGCAATGATACAAACCTGTATCTTTCCTTCTGATGCACATTAGATGGGCAATCCACCTCCCCCCTACTTAGCCAGCCCAAACAAATTGGGACAACAGAGTTCACCTCCATAGCTGTTCTCATCTTAAGTCCTTCTTTCCTGTGTGGGTACTAAAATCCCACAGGGAGTGTTTTTAAATGAATATCTAGTGTGCAGTACCAAGTGACCTTGGCTGAGGATTTTTTTGGGAGCTGCGAGAAAGAAGGAAGCAGGACAAAAAAAAAAAGCTACCAGTTCATCACAGGTGACTTTGGGTACCTCAGCTTTTTTCTTTCAGGCTGAAGCCATGAGCAGAGCAGGAGAACAAGCACTGTACTCCTCTGTATTGCTTCTAGCACAACTTCTGCTGCTGCTGTCTCCAGTACCCACCATGGCAAGCACCACTGCCCTCAGCCTTCTTGTACAGACCGTGCACTTCTCTGTCCCCTTAAACACTTCACCCTCTCCTTGCAGCATCCACCCAAACCCATATTAACAAGCCAAGGACAAGCAAATTTGATCCTGAGAAATCTTACTAGGTGAAATAATTTCTGGAGTATTCTAGAAGCTTGCCAGACACTTACTATGGTGATTCCCTGCTTCAGGCAAGTGCCTCATCCAGACTGATAAATACAACATCACAAGACAAGAACATTACTTTTTGCCTACTGTGTTTGGAAGATTTTAGCTTCTCCTTTCACTGGAGGTTGCAGCTGAAAATGGATTGATATACTTCCTTCCACCTGGACATATCCGTTCTCTCAGGGAGTCCAGCTCACACAGAACATAGTAATGGCCCATTGCAAGAGTGTGTAATACCTGTCCTTAAGTCAGGCATCCTGTCCACTGGCTTATTTAGCAGATACAAGCATCTAAGCAAGATCTAGGACCTAAGGTACATGACCTGCTTAAAGGATGTTTCCCAGACATTTCCAGACAGTCACAGCTTTTTCCTTCTGAAAATGGTGAGTTTTCCATCTATTCTCCCACAAAAAAAAAAAAAAAAAAAAAAAAAAAAAAAAAAAAAAAAGTAGCTTATAACTTCTGGGAATAAAAAATAATGGTATGAGATACATAACATGATATTAAAATATATTATTGGTCTCAATTATTTTAACACAGCCAGGGCCTTAACTATTGTATATTCTCTCAATGGACTTAAAACAAGTAAAGCCTAGCCCAAGATCTCTTCATCTGATCTTACAATTTTAAAATGATATGACTAAAAAAACCAAACTAAACTAAGCAGTACAAAACTGTCCTTGTTTAGAGCAAATTTTGGAGAAAAACCTCTAAAGGGGTTCCTCTAGAAAGCAGATCCCAGTGGCTCCTCCCCTAACTGGTTCAGGAAAAGATTTCTTTGGAGAAAAGTGGAAAAAACTTGTTTATTTAAAAGGCAAAGCATTCACCAGCATAAAAAAATTTGAAAAATATTAAACAATAAAACTTCTTTCTCCTCCAAAGAGATGAAAATTTCAGAAAGTCCCCTTGGTGGCCTGTAGCTCAGCTCACTCAGTCTCTTATCAGTCCCTCTGGTGCTGGAAATGCCGCGGCCCAGGCCCAGGCCCGGCCTGGTGGGCCACAGGTGCTTTTCTTTTTTTTTTTTTTCAGAGCAGGTTTAAACAGGTGCAAATAAAAAGAAAAACCACAGTCCAGGGAACTTCTCTGCCTCAGCTAGCTAAAACTAACTAAAAAGCAAAGGAGAGCTCTGTCCTGCTGTCTGTCTGTCTGCAGACAGCACAGTCCAGGAGCAGGATGCTGAGGGAGCAAGTGCAGTTTCTGATAACAAACTCTGTGCTTCTTCTCTCCCACCCTTCACCCTCAGAAAAACCCTTAAAGGTGCAAAACTTATTATCCAGCACAAAAAGAACAGACAACTGGGGATACAAGCATCATATAGCCAACCCAGGACAAAAACAAATCAGTCTTCAGTGTGGTACATGTAAAAATACTAAGATTCTTCCAAAGAAAGGAAGGTGCCTAAGTAACAGATCTATGAGACTTGGATATTCTTCACACAGATATGGTGCTAATATTTGATATCTCAAATCAAAAGAGTTGCCTTATATAACTGCAATTTAAAGCTGTCTCTCACAAATTTATTCTTATTTATCTAAAAAAAAAATTAAACTTCTGTAGCATTGTAAAGTTATTTAGAAAATTTATGAGGCACTGATCCTTTACCAGCAAGTTAACTTAGACTGATATCAAACAAAGCCTCAATTGCATTAAGGAACTAGCAGGTAATTAATAGATTCGCTGGAGGCCAGTAAATCATAACATTTCTACAGCTATGAACAAAGCTTTGCTTGACAAAAACTAATGATATATGTTAGCTGGAAGAATATGTATCATTATTACCTGGAAGTGTTTAAGGAGATGGTCAGCAATTCTAAGCTTATGGTTTGAATGGAAAATTCTCTATGAAAAATAATAGGAACTGATTTTTTAAAACAGTGCCTTTTTTATAAGAGACAAAGTTGCTTTACAAACAACTATTTGGCCAAGGTGCACCATGGCAACTGTGTAGGCAAATCTAAGAATCTCTAAGCGCTTTGCAACAGCTCACATGAAACCTCATTAATTATTTCAGCAGAAACTGAAGGACCTGAACAAGATTTGGGCTTTGTTTTGCTTGGCTTGGCATTCTGAAAACAGAAACACTTTCTTCTGAGATGTTTTCAATTCAAATAGATGAAAAAAGAATTAAAAGGTGGAAAGTGACACAGACCGATGAAGTGCTAAGGGTCACAAATGGGTCAAAGACAAGTTATCCTGCAGGGTGACCAAAGTGGATGGTGAGGCTTATAAAGTGAAGAATAACTTAAGAGGCTAGTCAGAACACCAAAGGTCTTCCTCTTACCATCTCTTCTACCACAAAGAGTACCATCACATTATGGCAGACTCCTCAAATTTGCTAGGTGGGCGGCACATGGAAGTATGCTCTTGCTTATGTACGTCAGAAAAAACTAAGTCATCAAAGACATTATCTAAGGGCTAGAGGTACTTAACCTGGCCTCTGTGAAGTCACACACACTAAGAAATTGGTTTATATTACATTTAACTAATATAATATTAGTTTATACTAGCAAATATAAAAAACTTCCTGTCCAAGTAGCTCACTGAGCTCTGGTGGGTCAGGAGAACTAACACCTCTAGAAAAAAACCCCTAATATGCACTTGGTAGCTGTAGCTTTTTCAACCAGCACAGCTGGAAGCAGAGGAGGCCTGTGATTTTGGCTACCCAGCTCAGCTGCAGAGACCCAGGATACCATTTCATGCTTCTGGTATTAGAAGAGATGATGCTAAGAGGACAAGGACACAAGTGCACTGCAGCCCCAGCTCAGCATGTAAATTTGCACTCCTTGTCATTACCACAAATTACCACCTTTACAATCTGAATATTCTGTGTTAAGCTCCACTGCTCAGAAATAGCTCTGTCTGCCAAATTACCACCTTTTCTATCTGGTGGATTCGTTTCTCATAAAACTCCAGTGTCAGTCAGGGAACTAGGGCATGAAGATATAATCAAAAAATCAACTGTTTTATTGTGCAGGAGGGGGAACTCAATGCCACTGTCAATAACTGCTTCCCAAGTTTTTGGGAGCAGCATGTATTCAGTTCAGTCCAACTCTTGCCATGTCTGAAATTAAGGCAAGAGTTAATACCCCTCAGCCCCATCTATGCCAAGGAAGAGTTACATAAAGAGCATATTATCAAGCCAACCTAAGAGTTTCTCACAGGCAGCATGAATGAAGAAGCAGAGGCCTTTCTGAGCACTGCCCTTCCTTTTAAATGGTGCATCTTCTGCTAGTAACCAGTGAAGTATTTCCCTTTAGTGACTGAGTTTGAGGCACCATTTTAGGGATAATTTTTAATTTTTACAAAAATTATTCTAACACAACAAAAACACTGGAAACAGTTTACTTTATATTTACCCCTTTGGCTAATATAAAAAACTTCCTGTCACTGTGAGACAGGATATGAGCAGCATATGAAACACAAAAAAAGGGAGGTCTTGGCTGTGAACTAACAAGTTCAGATACTTTTTTGCAGAAAAGGAGAAAGTATATGATTGTATTCAATAGCCCTGCAAATTCAGGTAGGGCAAAAGACTCCACCAAAGAGATGCAACTTTTGCAGACAAAGATGAGTGCATAGAAAGGGAATACATTTATAAACATTACCAATACCTGGGAAAGAAAAGCATAACCTTATTATTCCTATTCCATTATTCCTTCCAATTAGCATTTAAAATATATTCTTGTCCAAACCGATCTTGAAATAAATCTCTTTTTTTTTTGCTTAAATTCAAACTTGTGACAACTATCCTTAAACTGCTTTAGTACAGCCCCTCTGTTCCTTTTCTAATTTCGCACAACTTCTTCTAGGTATGCAATCTCTTTCCCTCATTCCTTTATTGATTCAGTAGCCTGGTAACCATAATTAACCTGCCAGCAAAATCTACGCATAAGAGAACTCTGCTTAATTAATGACTTGGAGTGCAGGTAGTAATACATATGTGAAACAAATGGTAGATACACAGAGAATTGCTTGCTTGTCTTGATACATAGGGCAAACACATTTTTGTCCCAGTATTACTAAAAAATAGCAGCTACCAACAACAAAATGCATAATCTGTATTTATGTGCTGTCTCATTTTCTCTTTTGTCCTGCAGAACCTGCAAAAATAAATTTAACAAACCCATGGCTTTGTACAGCTGCAGATTGCTAGAATGGGTATCAAACTGCATCTCAAACTATTGCCTCCCACCCATGTGTTTCCACCTGTGTTATCAGGACTGTTTGTAACCGCTATTCCATTTCAATTACAGGGCACTGCAGACGTCCCTCTTCTGTCAGCTGCAGCTCTGTTTAGCAAATCAACTACCAGTCCATAATAGTTTTCTGCTTTGTGGTTGGAAACTGGTCTTGCTATGAGGCTTTTTTACTATTTTAAATAGATCTATCCTTATGTTGCAAATGAGTGGTTTGGCTACTTAAAGAAACACCATCAAAGACATTGGTGAAAGCAGGGTTTAATACAAATCTGTGAAAATACAACTTTATACATTTTGATGACAAGGTTCACTCTTACTTGCTACAAAGATGAAAGCATACAAAAGAAGATCACATTAGAAGCAATTTGAAATTATTTACATGGAAGCTGGGAATACTAGAGGGGGTAAGGGTGCAAAGGATCTGGATGCAATGATAAGGGTGCAAAAGGGCTTTGCAGCACTTAGTCATTGAGTAATTAATATTTACAGAGCAATTTGATAGTGTTCCCTACAATTAAAACAATGATTAACTATAGATTTGAGATGGTAACATTCATACTATAATCAATTCATATGCACACAGATAAAATAATGTGCACACCCTTTTGTATTTGTGCAAAGGTACCAATCATAAATTCCCCTTGAGTTCAGTGAAATGCTAACATCAAATCCCTTTGTGTTTGCCAGCAGGCAAGGCTGCACCTAAAGGAGTGTGAAGATTGGGTGGGATGGGGGCACCAGCCCAGACCTCAGTGTTAGTGACAATTTGAGTATCACAGACTTGAGGGCAAGTGAGCTCCGAGGTGTCATACGCAGAGGGTTGTTATTCTAAAATTATTTGTGTATCCAAGAAAGATCCACCAGCTACAAATCTCTTATACCTAAACCATGACTTCTAAACTATTCATATCAAAGAACATAGGTATCCATTAGTCCTGAGGCGAATGGATCACCAACATTGCAGCTATGCTCCCATATGGACCAGACTGGATCTCAATATGTAAAATGACTGTACTCTTGGTAAGGTAATGATATGTTTCATATAAAGCTGCTGTGCTTCTTCAATGACTCTGCTTTGAGCTGTAAACATCATAGAGATCTCAGCCAAGCAGAGGCAAGATCCATTAAACAATTAAATATGAGAAGACAAGGAAGAAACCAATACGAGAATGAATTAGGAACACTATTCTTTTTCCAGTGCATTGATTCAATATTGAGCTAAAGCCACACAGATAACACTTCTCTTTATAAAGTTCACACAGAAATTAAACACATGGAAAAGGAAACAATTGTTCCCACAGAAAAAAAAAAACCACCACTAAATTTTAGCCAAACATGTTACAGTCACCAAAAAAATGAAAGAAAACTTTAAAAGAAAATTCTAGGAAAACTTATATCTTAATGCTCATTTTTTGGAAAAAAAAAAAGAACGGAGCAACCCTTAAAAAAATAAATTCCTAAGTGCCAAAAACCACAAATTCAAGCAAAAAACCTTGAGTACCAGTGAACATAGTAGTAGTAATGTGCTGTCAGAGACAGAGGCAAGGGAGCAACTGTGATTTTACTAAAAGTGAGCTTCTGCACTGTCTTCAGGAGCACTTCGATGCAGAGTTCATTATGATGATTCATATTCAAGGCTGCTGGGTTTGGAGTAATCTCTTGTCAGGAGTTAGATTTAATATTCCTACAAGCCTTACTTAAGATATGATTTTGTCTTCTCTTTTCTGTCATTCCCCCATTCTGTCAGACCCAAGAGCTCTGGTACTTGCTGAGCTGCTTTACACCCACTGCTGTAACAGGCTCCACAGACAAAGCAGCCCTGTGCTGTCTCACAGAGAAAACCAGGAGGAGAGAGCTTAAACATAAAGTGCCTGCTGCCATCATTTCCATTAAAATCTAAGTGACCTTTTCATGACAAGGCCATGTGGCTTGATGCCACTGGGGGAAGAATCAGGAAGAAGTTTATTTTTTATTTTATCCTTTTTTTTGCTCTCTGTCTGAAAAGTGACAGCTAAAGCTACACTATAACATTTAATCAGTTTTTTTTTTTGCCCTGAGCACACATCTACTATTACTAGGTAACAGTAAGAAAACAGTTATTAGGGCACAGACAAAAAAAAAAACAAAAAAAAAACAAAACAAAACAAAAAAAAACACCAAAAAAACCCCATAATATTAATCCTGACTTTTTTTTTTCCTGATACACTATTTGTTTTGAATGTATTTAAAGAATAACTTGTTAAATGTAAGATCCTCACAAATCAAATGAGCTGCTGAAACGAAAGCAGGAAGTCCTACCTGGGTATTTTTCAGAGTGAGGAGGAATACAAGCTCTCTACAGCCATATATTTGCATTTTATTGAAGTCTGGTCTGATACCAGGAATTCCCCCGAGATTCTCAAGCCCTTCCTGCAGTGCCACACGTTGGCCCCAGGGTTGGGTTGCATCCTGGCTTGCAGACCTTGCCTCTGTAACCCCTGATTGCTGCTGAAGGATCAAGCAAGTCTCAAACATCAAACCCCTACAGACATGATGCTACAGACACAATCCATCCCATCAGGCAGGCTTTCAGACAACACCTGCTTTCATTGCTTTGCAACTGCAAAGCACCTCACTAACAAAAATTTACTCTAGCCTGTCTACCAGCGTCCTATACCTACAGCAAACATCTACATTGAAATATAATTGAAGGTGAAGTAGCTGCAAGAGTGTGCAGCTAGCTTTTCCTGCATCAATTTCCTGGTTATCAAGTGAAATGGAAATAAATGATTTTTTTCCTGAAGTTTTAAAATCATATTGTTTAATAATATAATTGACCTCAAGCTTTGAAAACAACATTTTGTTTCTTCATTTTCTATTTTCCATTGCTGCAGCATTGATTTCTGACAGAAGGAAAACAAACAGCTACAAATACGATGGAATACCTCAACTGCTTGTGATTTTAATTGCTGGCCAGCATTGTCATCAGACAAACCTTAGTAACAAGCTGACTCTATTCCTATATGGAAAAAAAAATCTGACAAAAAACCCCACCACCTTTATTAGTATTATACATCGAAATTTGCTGCAAAGAGACACAAAAAATAAGCTTTTTATTTTTTAATCTGGCATTGTATTAGCAATAACAGACTTCATGAAATCACTGCTCCCTACTCCACAATGAGAAGGATGTGGGGCAGGCAGGGAGGCAATATTTGGAAAAAGGTGGTCAGCTGTGCTAAAACAGCAAAGAAGAAGAAATTGTCTCCTACTACTACTAGCAACCAGCAACTCTATGCTCGTCATCACAACCAGATCAGTGCTCCTGTCTCTTCTGCTTCCCCTCAACAAAATGCATTAATAATTCAAGCCAAACTGCAAGTGTAAAGCAATGAGCATGATAAGTTCATATTCATGTCTATGATTAAATATTTTCAGCTAATGCATTTATATTTCAAATTTTGTTTGCCTAAATTGGATTTGCAGTAGCCAGCAACTCATAAAAAATTAATCACACACTTATTTAAATTGCATAAAATATATTAATTCCTGCTACTAAAACACACATCTTTCTTTAGAGCGCAGAATAGATTTCCACACAAACATTTTATATCATAGTCTAACAAAAACTTTTGTGTGCCAAGGAAATTTCAGGGCTCATAAAAGTCACAAACTCCAATTTTGTTAAAAGATAACTAGACTATTACAATGCATAAATTTCTCAATGAATCAAGCATGCTTTGACACCGACTTGAAAACTTACTTAAAATATTCAAGAGAATAATCTTGGTCTAAAAGTTGTTTGGAATTAAGTATCTGAAAGAGGGAGAAACAAGGAACCAGACAAGGATGGTAGATACATTTTCCTAATGCAAGTGGAACTGATCTTTATTTTCTAATGTCTTGATAACATAACCTGTGTTCATGCTACATACACTTGTGTATTAGTAATTTTCCCTGCTTTTAACAGATAACTGTTCCATAGATTTTTCAAGCAAACAATTGTAACAAAGAAATGGCCTAACCCTCCCACCTCCCCCAAACTTTTATTATTTAACTTCTGACACTTTCACTCTTGTTTCTGACTGAACCCCACATCTTTTCTGTTGTCTTAACTCCCAGATTTGGGCAGTGCTAAGTTGCAGTAAAAGTTTCTTTGAAGAAACTGGAAATGTAAAATTACAAGAAGACCTGATCTTACCTACTTTATTTCATATTTGGAATAACTACAAGTACCTATGCCCTGGCATTTGCAGTAATCTACACCAGAGTGGTTTCATGGAAGCAGTGGATTTGCATCGCTTTTACTCTAGTACTGGCAGTTCAAAGGATGAAAAGGAACACAGATATTACAATGTGTGGCTCCCCTTAGGAAAAGAGGAGCTTTAGCTACTTGCATCAAGACTAATCCTGATCTCCAACATCTTCCCACACAAAATAGATCTAAAATTAAAATAATATTCTTGTTAGGCTCTTTATTTTAGCTGCTAAGTTTTCCAATAGTCAAGAAAGTAGGTCAGCTAGCATACTGATATAAAAGATCAGATCTATGATATAAGTTTCTTAAACACATTTCTTTCATTATATGTTATTTAATAAAATAGTTGAAAACCCCCAAAGGATGCAAAAATTAGAATATTTTCATTATTAAAATATTGTAGAAGGTGTGAATTACAATTTTCAAAAGAAATAATCAGCACCAACAATAATTTTTGGAAGTTTTTAGCTATCTTGATGAAATACTATGTTAAATCATCACAAGACACAAAGAAAGCTCATTTGGACTGTCAGAATCAGCTTCAACCAGGCTAGAAGCTGCATTTCTGAATGCTAAATGGGATTTCACATCTGAATTCTCTTACATAACACAAATGCAAAACCAATGCTGTCATCCTTGAAAGAAAATAATCAACATCTATATGGAAAGTCTGGTTATGAATGAAGATGGCATAGCAGTAATGTCCCAGCTCATAAAGAGATGAAGAAACAAGTGCATTGATTTCAAACCCTCTCTTTATTAAGGCTATAAAAGAACTTTTAACACAAAATTTCCAAATAAAAATATTTGTAGGAGGCAATCTAGAGCTTACTGTACAAAACTGAGTGTATATTCTCAGGGGGAATAAACTTCTGTGTGACAACTCTCCTCCTAGCAAGGCTGCAAACAGGTAATTAATTTATAGATCTCTGCATGAAGTAGGAACAGCTCTTGTCCTCTGGCAGTTCCCTGAGGCCTCAGAAAGGGAAAAGGAAATAGAGTGAATGGAAAAGTAGAGGCTCAGGGAGTATTCCAGACCCCGAATTTGGGACTGTTCAGTGTTCTAAACTACTCAAAATGTGATTTTAGTAGCAGATTTCTCCATGTCTAGTTTCCAGTTACAAAGATAATCAGTACATTGCACGTGACTTATCAGAATGATACAGTTACTGCTCCAGGCCTTCCATTTCAATCCATTACAAATGGGCCTAAAAGTGCAAAATCAAAGAACTTTTCCCTCTCATTTTGGTAAATATTTTTCTTTTGAAGAAAAGAGACTAGACTTTAGCCTATATTGAAGTCTGCAGTTCAGAAGTCAATTCATGCAAATCAGGTATGAATTCTTTGTTTTGTTTAAATTACCTCCTATCTAACTTTATTATATCCCCTTTTAAATAATGCTAATACAGAAGCATTTTGCCATTCCCTGAGGATAAGCTAAACCACTTAATCCTTATTGACCAGAAATATTGGCCTCTACTTTGGGGCCATTTTCCCCTTGTAGTTGAAACCTGTGTGTTCAATAAACGAAATCTTAGATTCAGTGCACTTGAGCTTACTCTGAAATTCTGCTTTTAGAATATGTTCCCTGTGAAACAAACAAGCAAAACCCCAGGACACAGCCTTGTTCAAATGGTAATACATTACATGTTGTATCTGCTGCTCTTTGTTATCAAAATGGTACAGTGAAAAAGAACCCCAAGAATTATATAGCAACTGTGAGCACCACTATAAAAAGTGTTCCATTTCAATGTTGCTGTTTAATTGCAAATTATCACCCTGTTAAGTTTTCCCAAGAAATATGGCTTATAAAAATGTCCTAAGTATATCTAACCTATCCTTATTTAAATCAGCCAAGTGTTGGCTAAAATGAATATCAATACTCTATTTAATTTACAAGCTCTGTCCATAATAAACACTTCATTATCAGGAACAGAAAATATTAGAAGACAGGATGTTCAAATGGGATTTGAATTACTGTACCAATCCCATGCTACCTTATCTGCCAGATGTGCTGGAGACTCCAGATTAGTACACAACATTTTCATTTAAAGTAGTGTGTTCCTGCACTCAGCCTTGTTTAAATCAGTATTGATAGAGAAGAGCTCGTAAAATAATAAATAAAATTTTATTTTTAGTTGTTTAATCTGGATTCATATTTCATAACCCTACAGTATCATTACCTACTGGGCTTTGAAGCACAAGAGTTAAACAGAAGTCAGTCTTTTCACCTGGCACTTATGTCCCTGCTTTAAAAGAGGACAACTCTTGTCTTCTCCAGATACCGTTTTCTTTCTCTGTGCTCGTCAGTTCTTGACTGAGGCTCTGATAGCATCCCTATATAAGGGGATTACCAGGCCTGAGCCTTAAATATTGAATATTAGAGAGGTAAAAACAAATAAACAAACACCCAACCACTCTACATTAAAAAAAAAAAAAACAAAAAAAAACCAAAAATTCTAAACCAAATCCAACTCTACAACAAACACATATTAATATGCGTAAGAAAGGACTTCCATGTAAAATATCTATTTCCTCACTGTTTTTACCAGTTTACTTCCAAATGTCTCTGTTGGTCATGCATTAGCTAAGACACTCAAGTCAAGCTCAGCCAGCCCAGTTCAGCACCATGTGTTTAAGGCAGGATTCTTTCTCATAAGAGGTTTGATGAAAGAATTGCTCTAACCCATGTGACAATACCTGAGTAAGCCCCTGTGGCAGATGGCTGCCTGTGTGCAGAGCTGAACATCCAGCACCGGGGCACTGTTCTCCCTAGCAAGGAACAGGAACAGCAATGCCCAGATTTCACACACGACACTCACACAGACCTGCAAAGACACCACTGAATCTTTGCTTCACAAGATGCTACACAGGTACCATAAAGGCATCAAGCATGGTTTTGCCAATGCAGAAAAAGATTTGCATAATGCTTCACTACCTCAGAGCTTCTAATGGATTTGGAAATTTGAAGGGGGTTTTTGCTTAAAGATGCAATGATTTCTCTGAAAGATTAAAAGGTGACCAAACTGCCACCTTTATAAACTAAAATAATGTTTAAAAAGGAGAACTAGAGATTCTGGTTCTTTCATTTATGTTGTTCACAGGTAAAACTGGGTACCATCAAGTCACAGTCTATCAATAGTCCCCTGGCAGAGAAAAGATGTCTCAGAAATTTGATTTTGCAGCTGGCTTCCCAGTCTCAGAAACATTTGATGCTTTTTCAGAAACCATAATCAATAGCTGTGACTAACTGAAGAAGGTTTTGTTTATGTGATTAATTTCTCCTATATAGTCAACCCAACACCTAACTTCTTAAAAAGCTTACCCCGAGGGGCATGAAATAGTATTTGATTTAAGCCATAATTCGAGAGGTTCCTGCATGCAGCTGGTCCTCATCCCTCTCTGTTCTGCCCCTACTGCTGTTCCTCATCCTCACTGCCTTCTATTCCAGGATATGCTTTATGAGCCACATAGTTAGTTTACTTAAAATTTAGCAATTGTGAGAGAAAAGCAAAAAACATAAGCAGAAGAGTATGGACCTCCTGGGGTTCTGTAGAAAAAAATTCTGAAAACAAAGCCAAGAAGACAGGTTCTTATGCCATAAGCAAGAATAAAAGGGGTAAGGGTCACACTATTTCTCTCTACATGCAGTAACCTCATGCACTGTCCTGTCACACCACCAAGGATGAGAGCTCCAAGCCGAGCTGTTCCCACGCCAGCAGTTTGTCAGAGACTGTATCATACCCTGGGCAGGTTCAGTGGAGGCAAATTGGCCTTGGAGAGAGTGTGTGCGCCCAGGGAGCTGCAGACACAGCACTGCTGTCGCTCTCTCCATGAGAATGGCTCCCATGCCACTGGAGAGAAGGGAATTGCACACCACACTATGCTTGGTGCAAAGATGCTGCCTCCTTCCAGCAGGAGACAAGGGTCACACTGAGTTATCCCTGATGTTGCTCTCCCAGCCACCACAAACGGATGGAAAAGCCTCTGCAGGGGGAGAACACAACCACTGGCCCCCAGTGAGGTATTCATCTTGTTTGCAAGTAAAGAATGGGACAGGTAGGAAATCAAAATATATCTCTTTTCTTCCCAGGCATGAGGGGTGCATTTCCTCACCCACAGTGAAAACAACAAGTAATGTTTCAAGAAACATTTGCTCCCTAACACAGCTGAATTCACCAGGGCATTCCCAGTCTCTCCTCTTCTAAAGAGGAATGACCACCCATTAAACAGTAACATGATGCAGTATGCATGTGGGAAAAAAACCAAAACAAAACCAAACCTAAATAAGAGAACCAACAAACCATTGGTCTGTTAAAACATACGATACTAAGAAAGAAATGCTTATATAAGAAGAAATATTTAAAAGTAACCACACAGAAAAATAAATTTAAAAACCCCACAACAAATAATTAAAGGTAACCTTTAAATTACTGTTGCAAGCTATAAGAGATATGCTGCAAATTTTAATAATATTGTTTGGAACATCAGTCATTTTGCTCTTGCTGAAATTCATTTTTGATAATGCAATAGTAACGTCTCAGGAATGATATTAAATTTCTACTTTGTATTAAAGTAGAATTGTATTATTAGCATGGTACAGTGTGTGCATCTCTGCTGGGATTACATTCATGCTTAAAAAACAATGTTATTTTTCTATTACTGATATATGTTATCTATTTTTGACACTGGAAAATATATTTCACTAAACTATAAACTAACAAAATCTCTCATCCAAGAGGATATCACTGAAGTTTCCCTCCTGGTGTATTTTCAATTCCTAGCCAGCAGACATCCTGCTAATATTTTTTTGCACAAACTCATTTGATTTGCAGCATACCTGTGAGCCCATATACTACAGTTAGCATGTCCAGTCCAATTATTCTTCCTCAATCTTTGACCAAACAATTGGGAAATCTGCCTGCAGGAAGAACAAAAGATTGAAGCTGACACACCTACGTCTTTCTGAACAAAACTCAAGAGGCCTCCTTCCAGGACGTTTCTCCATTCCGTCTTTCCCTTTGCCTACCAGCACCCTGAGAGAGTGAGTCCCACAGCAGCTTGGAGGGAGAAAGAAATGGGGAAAGAAAAGTGTTATATTTATATTCAAACATATCTATACTTTACTGACAAGATTTTCCAAAGCACTCAACCTCATCCTAACGTTTTTTTCTCAGTTTAAGAAGTGGGATCAGTGGTTTCTATTCACCTTTCACCCTGATGAATGACCTTTAACATCCTCCAGCTGGCCCTAACCCTCCAATTTCTTGTCAGGGTATTGAAGAAATGAGCTCTAACAGGGATTTAAAAGGGGAATAAAGAGGACTCACCTTATCTGATCAAATTTGCCTTCTGCTATAAGCTGCAAACAGTTCCAGATATGAATTAGGGAGGTTTTCAAAGACACGCCAGGAAATCATGCCCCTCACTAATGGATCAATCCCACTACTAATGGATCAAGACTGTGATTAGCAAATACTGGTACTTCAGCAAAACTCAGGTTTTAGCCACATAATTACTTCAATTCACTGCAGAGGGTACATTTCCAAACACACCCCCTAATTTGCTGTTGCAGAATGATGTATAATTTACAGTGAATTCTGTGCTGGTTCTGAAGCCCACCAACACACTTCCACATGCTGAAGTGACACATCCCATCACACCTGCACAGGTTGAGTGCTTTGGAAATTCATGTCAGTAAAGTATAGATATTTTTGAATATCAAGATAACACTAATTCACCACTTCTTTCTCCCTCTGAGCTGCCGTGGGAGATTCCATAAAAAGAGATTAAATTCTCAAACAGTTGGTGCAAAAAGCAGCCATGGTCATTAAGTTTGGGACTGGTGGTACATGACACCATGTGGGTTTATACTGGTGCCCTCAGGGGCATTTTCTTTTCTTTTGCAATAACACCAGAATCTGGAAGAAAATAGGGAGCGTGAATATAGTCTAGAAAAGCTCCTAGCAATCACCTGGGGAGCAGCAAATGACACTTTTGAGCCACAAAGGAGCTTTCTGTGAAGCCTGCCCTTGGCAGCAGGTGTCGCTGCAAGGCAAAGGCACAGCAATTGGTAAATTATTGGGACACAGACAAGAACAGAAGCAGGCAAAGATGCTTCATGGTAGGCAGGAAGAACATGCACATTCCTGACAGCTGGTAGCTGTGCACTCCTCTTGTGCTAAGTGTTTTGGCTGCAAACATGATCAAACAGCAGATTGCCAGTATACACCTGCCTGAAAAAAAGCATGGAAACTCTTACTATTAAGGTAACAGCTTGCATAGCAGCGTTCTTTATGTTTAGTTTTCCACTTACTGAGCGCTCAGTCCTCTCGACACATTAAAGAGTTTACTGCTACTTGGTACAAAGAGAACTCTATGCAGCACCTCATTTAATCCTCCAAGCCCAGCTGCAAACTACCCAAACTGTGCCTTTAAGTTCCTGCAGTGGGCCTTCTAAGGGTGAATTCATGCATAAATTCCTGTCACTCTAGTGTCCAGCCTTCCCAGGTTATGGATATTTCATCTTCCAGGAAGCAGTGTCAGCTGGGTTACATCCAGCACAAAACAAGAGGCAGACACCTCTGCTCAGCTCTTGTGTGCCATTTCAGCCACTGGCTGATATTAGGGATCACCATTTTTGACCCTCTTCAAGTCCTTTAGGATTCTGTAATGTTTCTCTTCACACTGCAGAGAAATTGCACAGGCTGATGTCTCTGTGAGAGAAGACTTCTTCCAGAAAGGTTTTCAGCCTGCTGTCAAGTAGTTTTTCCCTTCTACTCTTTCATGCCTGAAATATTAGCCTTCAGCTGCCACTGACACAAAAAAACCCCATTTTCTGCTACAGCATTGAGCCATTTTACAAAGAAACTGCCAGTTAAATTAAGAGCTAGTCTTTTACTACAAGTCTAACAAGGCAAGAGAAGTATTTAAATAATGACAAGGCAAGAAAAATACTAACTCATAGTCCAGAGATTCCTAGAACTACAGTGCCATGATTTACTTTGAAAAGAGGGCTGTTGCTGCTAAGAACAATCCTACAAGGTCTTGACTTCCCCAAATGGCTTCAAGCCAGAGATATAAAAGTCACTGCTCTTATCACCACCACCAGAATCTACTGCTAAAGGTGCTAAGTTAGTTTTAAAAGAACACTTAGAAAGCAGATAGACACTATAGTAAGCAAAGGTTGTACAGAGACCTGAAACAGGCACTGGGGCAAACTGTGAATGTGCTGAGTACCTGCAGTGTCAGCCTGGCAGAGGGTGCAGATCAGCAGAACTGCTGAGCAAACCAAGCAAGGAGGGGTTTCCAGCCATTGCCTGGAAGAAGCCAGTAAAATAGCTTTTAATCAAGGGAGGCCCTTAAAGATGCATGTGGAGCACACTTGGGGATATTTTTTGTTGTTTTGTTTCTTTAACACACTGAAACCCCTTCTACAGCAAAGGTTTTATGCCCCCCTCTCTGAAGCACACTCAAAGTTTTCCTGCAGGGAGAAGTATAAGAACTTGGAGTGTGAAAACACGAGTTACTCCTCCTCCAATGAGGCACTGAGGTACTATTGCACTGGCATTACCACCAGGGCTGATACCACCACACCATGGTGGTAGTTAGTGGCACTAAAACAAACCAGACTGCAGGGCATCGGGCAAGCAAAGGACCTTACTGCATCTTTTACTCCTCTCTTCTCTCTCTTCCACCCCCACCCCACCAATTTAATATGAACAGCAGGAGCTTGGCCTAAGACTTTTTGTGCTTACAGTGACTGGCACATCAACCCTCTCCAGGCACTACCTTAATAAAAACAAGACAGACAAAGCAGAGAGAAAATGGATAACATAATATCTATAAAACACACAATACCCATTGGAAGCAACCTGTAGGTTGCTAATGCCAATCCCTAATGCAGCAGCACTCTCTTATGTCTGCACAATATCTAATAAAATACAACCTCTGGGAAAGAAACTCATCATCTCCTTCTGTTCCTCTGTGCAAGCAAGACCTCTTGTTTGCCAGTTCAGCAAAGACCCTGAGCTGTGACCAGAAAAAAAGGTGCCAAAATTATTTACTGTGCTGTGGGCTGTGGCCAGGCTGTGCCCAGCGAGGCAGGAGGTGAGGGGCTCTGTGCTGCACTCCTGCAGCTGTTTCCCCAGCAGCACTCGGTGTGTGACCCTAGGAAGGTGTGCAGCTACAGCAGGGCTGGGTGCAGGCACAGCAGGCACAGCAGAAGTGCTCAGGCCTGGGAATGGGACACTGGACTGCTAAATCCATCTCGGGAGGCAGAAGCCAAGCCCAAACTCTGAAAATACAACCCAAAGCAGGGGAGACACAACCGCAGCTTGGATAAACCTGCACTCTGAAGCAGCTTTAGAAGGGGAAAGAAAACCCTGCAGAGACTGCAGTCAGGGAAGAATAAAGTTGTAAAAGGTTTTACTTCCCATAAAGCATAACATTGAGTTAGTGATTATAGTCCAGACAGACACTAATTTTATTTAAAAATTGAAATTTTACTGCCTTTTTTTTTTAATGATAGAAGAACTGTATGGCCGGTAAATTTGATTTTTCTTGGGCTTAAAAAATGGCCATCTGTATACATAACAGTCTCATATTGATTACAATATGTCTCTGACAGACAAGTTTCAGGGAAATCTGTTTCAAAATATTTAGTAGTAGAATCAAAAAACATTTTCAAACTGAATGCTTCTGTTTTAAAAGGCATGACTTTTAGAGGAGTGTTTGTGGTAATGTATGGAAATGTAGTCACAATGTAAGAAAAAAAAGGAGACCATAATGTGTGCAATGAGAAAAAAAGGATCACTCAAAATGTTCAATATGCTCAGTACACTGTTGCTTGAAGTATTAAAGAATATTAAATTTGCACCTTGATGCTGTTGAGTCAGGGATGGAAAGAAGACTCCAGTCTTCAGGTGGATCAGAAGGCAAAAGTGTTTAATGAAAATAGCAGGTCTTTTTATAATGTGACTCGCTAAGGTGATACTTGATTGGTCTCAAAGCAGAAACACATTGGTGAACTATGAATAGCACACTCTGGAGACCCATATCTATAAACAATGGTTATAGAAAGAGATATAATAATTGATTGAATTCTTTAGTTTAAGTTTTCCATAGCTCCTACACAGCTTTCCAGGATTCTCTTGGGAGAACCATCTCTCTCTGTTCAGAGATATGTAATTGCTACACCACCTGGGTTTTTATTTACTATTTCATGGCAATATTAAATCAGTCTTTTTAGTAGTTTTGTAATTTAAAAATATTTTTCTTCTCCGATTTTCTCTAGTATAATGGACTGTTTTAGAGAGAGTTAGTTTTAAGTGATCAAAGAGCAAAGCATACCTAAAAGCGAAACTAGACATTGTTACTATAATTGCCAAAGTATCAGAAATGTGCCTTGTGGGTAGCCAAAGGACCTTTAATGCTCTTGTGACATGGTCCATAGCTTGGCCCGTGTCCTGATCTGACTGGAGCTCCATAATAAAGTGAGCAGCGCTGTGCTAAATGTAATTTGCCTACAAGTTTGTTGTGTGAAGTTTCCAAGGCTCTGCTAGAACAGAGACGTTTCAGCTCCAGCTCATGTGAGTCCATACAGCCACAGCTATTTAAATTCCCACTGCCGGGAGGCACATGTTCGCTGTTCGCTCATACTACACGGCTTCCGCTCTCATTTTTAAGCCATCTGTTATTGCATCAAAGTCCAAATGATTTTTAACAAAGACAGAATGTTCAAACCAACAGTGAAAAGACAGCTGAAATGTCCATAAATATGTATCTCCAAGACATCTGCCTAGCCTGAAAAGACATGTTAATAAAATTCAGAAGGACAAATAAGGTACAAGAGGCTAAAGAAACATAATTTTTTTCCTCACAAAATCTTAAAATATCAATTTAAAAAATTGTTTATTCTCAACTCTATTTATGGGTATATAATATCTGTATCAAAAAGCTGCTATGCCCTTCATGATAAGAACATCTGACCATGTGTGGCTTTTAGTATCACCCATGGTATCTTTCTTTAGTGAGGTTTTTATGTTTTTTACATTCAGTTGAGATCAGTTACTTCAGCTGTGCCTTCTACACACATTCACTAGTCTTCTCAGCAAGCATATACTCCTTTTACTCAATATTAACATAAATCAAATGCTTCTCTCACATAAGTGTTAATTCTGGTGCCATAACTTGGCTACATAAGTGCCAGAAGTCAAGAAGCACCAGAAATCACTGCTTTAGAACAAGCATTTTTCTTGTTATATTTGAGATACTACAAATTGAGCAATTTCTTTTCAATCTTTAAACTGCATTACAATGATCCCGCACCTCAAGTTTAGGAGAGCTGGGTAAGTGAAATACTTTAAAAACAAGCAAATTATTACAAAAGTGAAAGTAATTGGGAAATAAAATAATATGTGCTATAAATTTTCTTGCAAAACAGTCCTTTGCTTTTCAACTTAAAACTGAGCAATGAAAAACAGACTGAAGGATACACTCCATATCTTTTAAATGCAAAACTAAACAGCAATATCTGGGAAACAGCCAGAATGAAACTTTAACCAAAATTCTCAGCTTCTTCTGATAAAGCTATGGAGTTTGTTATTTGGATCAAGTGGTGGGATATAATTGGAAAAAGGAAGAAAGGAGTTCATCCAATTTCACCTACTCCCCATTCAACAGAAATATATTGTGAACCTCAAATTACCCATGCGTGAACCCTATAGTACTCCTAGTTTTCAAAGGGATTCCCCTGAATTTCCCCTCCTTCTCTATAACATTCAGCTCACCTTGAAGACAAGAGAGCTTGTCAAACTACTGTTAACACAGAAGGAAAATAAATATTTAAATTTCACTCCTGATAATCACATCTGAATAAATAAAAAGGCACCATTTAATCATTAGCCTGAAACAAGAATGACAGTAATACAGACACAGTGGAAGTCTAAGTAAATAGTTTTATTTTTGTTTTGGAATTTTTTACCTACCCCCAACTTAAGGGGGACCATTAAAACCCACTTTCATCTACCATTTGAGAGTTATGTGGTGATCCCAAATACATGAAAATAAATTCTTTATTCCACCTCTTCTTCCTCTATGCTCTTTGCTTTTATGGTGGTTGTAACTTTGCTACTCATAAAGAGCGACAGAGAATGCAGTCCAAATGCAGCAAAGTCAGCATTAACTAATAAAAGGAAATCTCATCACAGAAGGGAAAGTTATAAGCAAGCTTAAACCCATCTAAAATTAACACACAAATCCACTTCCCAGCAGTCCTGCAGTACACTCAAAACCAATTCCCTCAAGGATTGCTCAACTTAGAAAATGGGATAGGGGAAAAAGTGAGGAGAAATAAGTAAGGTGAGAGTCTCTGTGTGTACATTTATGTACATAATTTATTATTAGCATAGTCACTGAGCAAGCAAATTCCCATAGACTTATATATATAGCTTTAACATGTTAGTTATTGTGAGTTTTAAATGTAGAATTTTCACCACAGCTTCCAAGTCATTATTATAAGAATCTCAAGGAAGAAAATAAAAAAACATATATTAAGAACTAGATCAACGAGAACTTTACTAAAGACCCATTCCAAAAGAAACAGGATAATCCAGAAAAGTTTACCAGTCAAAAATTAATTTCCAAGTGAAAAAAAATGAAAATTATTCTTTCATAGCTCATGTAGATCTAGCAGCATGTTTTACGGTCCTCTCTCCTGGAACCTTCTACTATAATTCTGATATCCCCTTCTTTGGGAGGGTAAGTCTTTTGACTCAACTAGAATCTTTAGGGAGTATGCTAAATAAACCAACAAAAAACAAACAAAAAATACACCAAGCCAAGTTCTGCATTTTTTAGTTATTCATGTACAAATTGATTCTATGCATATTAACATTGTATATACATATACACTAAGTTAAAATATTTTAGGCATTCTTTCTAACAAAAGAAAAACCTTTCTATATTTGTGTAAGCTTCTGGTGGAAGCAGAGATAGATATTTATTTTCAATACAGTCTCTTTTTCAACAGCAAATATTCTTTCAGAAATATTTTGATTAAACTTTTAGGCATATGGATCCTGCTATTAACAGTGGTAAAATTCAAGGTAATTGATTATGCTAAACAATTTGAAGAACATTAGTATAGCAATATTTTATTTATGAGGCAACAAAACAAGGAAAACAAGGCGCTCAAGTGAAAAATCTGTTTTTTCAACAGTGTTCCTGACAATTATTTTTGAATCATACATATTCATCAGAGTGGTAAACTCCCCAGTGTGACACCAATGAGGGGCTGGAAGAAGCATCCAGGAAACCACTGTCCTGTCAGCCTGACCTTGGTGCCAGGGAAGGCTATGGAACAGATTATCAGGGAAGGTTATGGAACAGATTATCTTGAGTGTGAGCACATGGCACTTACAGCTAAAACAGGGGAGGAGAGCCAGGTTCAGATCAGACACAGGTTTAGGAAAGTCTTGCCTGAGCATCCTGATCTCCTCTTACAACCAGGTGACCTGCCTGGTGCATGAGGGGAAGGTGTGGATGTTTAACTAGACATCAGGAAACTTTTGATAGTGTATCCCATGACATCTCCAGGGGAAGCTGGCACACCATGGCTTGGATGGGTGCACTCTGCCAGATTAAGAACCACTTGGATGGTTCAGCCAAGAGAGTCACAGCAAATGATGCTGCATCGAGTGAGTGGCCAGGCACCAGTGGTGTCCCCCAGGGATCTGTGTTGGGCGTAGTCCTGTTTAATATCTTTGCCAATCATCTGGATGAAGGGGTTAAGTATGAATTCACGGATGACAGCAAGTTGATCTGCTGGAGGGTATCTGCAGACGGATTTGGACAGGCTGGATTGATGGGCCAAGACCAACAATATGAGGTTCAACACAGCCCAGTGCCAGGGCCCACACTTTGCCCACAACAACCCCAGGCTAAAATTCTACTGCCCACAGTGTCTGGAAAGCTGCCCATCAGGGCAGGACCAGGGGGTGCTGGTCACCAGCAGCTGAACATGAGCCAGCAGAGTGCCCAGGGGGCGAGGCAGGACAAGGGCATTTGGGCCTGGATCAGCAATAGTGTGGCCAGCAGGAGCAGGGCCAGAACCAGATTGTTCCCCTGTACTTGGCACTGGTGAGGCTGCATCTCAAACCCTGTGCTCAGTTTTGGGCCCCTCACTACAAGAAAGATAATGAGGTGCTGTAGCATGTCCAGAGAAAGGCAACAAAGGGTGAAGGGTCTGGGGGGTATGGGAGGATAAATAAATAACTGCTCTTATTAGGAGCAGTCGAGGGAGCTGAGGTAGTTTAGGCTGGAGAAGAGAAGGCTTGGGAGAGATCTCATCACTCTCTACAGCTGCCTGAAAGCAGGTTGGAGACGGGTGATGGTCGGGCTCTTCTCCCAGGTAACAGGATGGCAGGACAGGAGGAGAGGACATAGCTCTCAAGTTGTGCCAGGGAAGGTTCAGGCTGGCCACCAGGAACAACTTATTAATGGAAAGGGTTGTTAAACATTGGAATGGACTGCTCAGGATGGTGGTGAGGTCACCACCTGGAGCTGTTCAAGAAACAACTGGAAGCAGCACTTCCTGCCATGGTCTATTGACAAAGTGAGGATTGGTAGAAAGTTAGGCTCAATGATTTTAGAGGTCTTTTCCAACTTTAATGATTCTGTGATTCTGTTTATTAAAAGTTGTTAAAAAATACTTTAAGCCATCAGTACAAAGAGCATCCCACACAGAGCAGTCACAAGCAGGGAGTTGTGGTTTCCCCATGATGCAAGGGAGCAGAACTGGCTTAAAAGGTGCACAGCTCCAAAGGGTTCATTTGGCAGTAAAGCATTAACAAACTGTCACCACCATGTAGTCAAATTCAGGTCAAACCTCGAAAATCATTCACATCAGCACCACTTGCACAAATACAGAGCCTCATGGAATCCTCCTTGGGACAACGTAGGCAGAGAGTTCTGCTGTGGGCTGCAGCTAACACATTGCCCAGAGCACACCAGCACAGGGACTGAGTACCCAACACAGGTTCCCAGATGAGGGCACAAAACACTCTAAGCACCACAATACCTAAGTAGTACCACAGTCATTTCACACTTCGCCTTACACATCAAACAAATGCCATCTTTAATTAAGGTCATGCCAGAGAAGCAACACCGAGTCATTTTCATGTTCTCTAGCAAGCTTAGTTGAACTATGCTCTCCATCTGTGATTTGGAAGCAAGGGACAAGAATAAAAAAAAAGATCATCTATTATTAAGTTCAATAAAAACACATGAATGAACATAGCTCCAAGAGCTCCTTGCTGACTTTGAAGCAAATATTTTTTTATGAGCTATCATGCCTGTTTAGGAAACTCAGAGTTTGTTGTTGTTGTTAGAAAAAATAAATATCTATAACCACAATTCCAAAACAAACCCTAGTAAGCTGAAACTTTTTCCACCCAGCCCAACAGGATATTCTTACTGGGTGCTAGGGGCAAGGGAAGCACAGTTAAGTCCCAAACATCACCCACTCCTTCCCAGCTCTGCTGCCCCAGCCACACAGTTAGTATTTGGCTGCTGGTAGTCTGTGATGGAGATGCAGTCATGCATCTTTTCCATTCTTTTCCCTACTTTCTCACTTCCCCCACCACATCACTCAATTCTGTGTCATGAACATTTTGTTTGTTTGTATGAGCACAGAGCAAGTGAACTGAACCCACGTCGTCAATTAAACCAAAGTCAATTTGGAAAGAAATACAGAAGGTTAATTAACTGCTAATGATTTTGGCATTTATTTAGTTTAGTCCCTAAACTTAATTTATTGATGTGACAGTATATCAATGTGCCATGATTTATAAAAGACACTTGAAAAGCAAAAAGGTTGGTCATGCAACATTCAGGGTTGCACACTAAAAAAACGTACAGGTGTAATAAAAACTCTTTTAAAGGAACACTCTCAGATTACAAACATTGAATTTCACACCTGAAAAAACACATCAGAGGAGACTTGCTCTGAGAATCAACTAAGCCTAACATAGCCACAGAATGTTCTCTGCCAGCAAAGTGTAAGTAGTTAAGTGCTTAAATGCAGCTTTAGAAACTTAGTGCCAGGCTGCCACTTCCAAAGCCCTCTTGGAGGTCATTTCATGGCATACCCTCATGCACTGTTTTTTCATAGCTGCTACTAGCACTGAAAATCAGGGACATGCAAAATCGATAGATTGGAATGAAAACTGCTCTTTTTATGAGTACAACATGAGCTGTGGCACAGACAGTACAACCTAGAAAATTTACTTCAAGTTAACCTTCCTTTAAGAAATTAAGCCAACTGTGACAACAGCATGAGAGGATAAATAAATACATGATTCTCAACCACTTTCAGTCATGGGTCAATCTTTTAGTCTGAAGTACTCCAGCACAGTCAGGTCAGGCTTCTCAGAAGCTCAAGTACAGATCACAGCATGAGTCAAGGAAAGCACTTCTTGTTGCTGAGGAGGGAAGGGAAAACAGCGTGACTTGGACAAAACCTGAAAGTTGGCTTTGCGCAGCATATAGGATTTAAAAAAAGAGCAAAATTAAGCTCCAAAACTAAGTAAAACTAAATTTACTCCACAAATGATTACAGGTACCTTCTTACCAATTTTAGACTTAATACATTCACCTTCTATCCACAGAGGTCAAAGCTGATATAAACAGGTAACACGCTGATGCTCAACACAACAGGGGAGAAGGAATCACACTGCCATTCATTTATGCACCAAAATCTTAATTAAGCTTCTAAACAAGAGCCTTTTGAGATTCCAGCTTAAAATGCTGGAAGGCACATGTGGACATTTCCTATAATAAGGGTCATGCAGGAGAACAGGAGACATTCAACCTCAAGTAGAAACACTTGTCTGACTGCAGCCCTTTTCTCACTCTAAGACCAATATTGCAACTCCACATTGTAAATTCTAAAGGATTGACTCAATCATGAATACTGTAGTCAAGATATTCAGAGCAAACTAAAAAATAACTTTGGCACATTTTAGCAGACAATCTGCAGTGCAAATGCAGAAAGCATAAGAAAGAGACTGATATAACAATCAGCATTTATTGCAGTAATCCAGTGGACTGAATAAAAAGATCATTAAGTTAGTAATGAACTTTCACCCAATCTGTTTGTCACTAACAGGCTACAACCAAAACAAAGGTAAATGGAAGATGATGGTAGGAAATCATTCAGTAAAGTACTTCAAAGATAGCCCTATTGGTACAGAACATATTCTAAAAAGTGTGGTTGCTTGTCAAATGCCATGAATCAAAGGGTACAGTAAATATATGATTAATAAAATTTGTTGTTATTAGGAGGAGGAAGACCTCAGAGAAGAGGAGCTTTACCTTGTGAGAAACAATTTAAGTTTGTAGCCAAGAACACCTACAGGAAATAAGCAGAGTGATCCTGGGAAAATTGGTGCATATGAGCTTGGAACACTGATCACAATTAACACATGAATAGCAGGAACATACACATTTCTATCAAAGCCCTACAAGACAGACCATACCTGTTTAAAAAATATCTGAACACAAAGAATAATGAGCTTGCTTTGGCAGCATGAGGATGAAACTTGGGGTACTGAGCTACAGTCTGCTACTCTTCCAGAGCTGTATTGCCTATGTGACTCCAGGGAAGTCATTTCACACCTTGACCTTTTATTGTCCTTCCAATTCAGAATACTTAAATGGCTATCCTAAGCAGTAATAACAAATTATTGTTATTTAATATGCACTGTTATGTAGCAATAATTATCGCTGAAATGACAGATACGCAAAAAACCTTCATACATACCACGCCATAAACAAGCTTTTATTGGCCAGAGGCTTGTGAAGGATTAGTACTGCACCAAATGCAGCACAGGGGCTCAACAGATTCCAGTTCTGATTTCATTCTGTGCTATCCCGAGGCAACTGTCAGGAAGAGATTCAGATGCTCCTTTCACACTTGAAGTTTCTACCTGCTGGCCAGCACAGCTTCAGTGCTGCTCCTGTGTTAGAGTGATACCACGCTACACCTAACACTGACAGTGCTGCCACAGTCACACATTCTTCCAGCTGCTAGGAAAGCAGTGGTGGCTGCTTCAACCAAAGTGCTAGGTCATCCTGAAAATAAGCTGCACACCTGCTTACTGCTGTCTTCATTGTGAGAGGCAGAGTCACTGATAGATCACTGCAATATTCCGTCTCAGCATCCCTTAACTCCCTCAGATACAGAAGGATGATGCATCTTGTGGTGCCCTGCATAGAGGATTTGTGGGTTTGCTTGTCAGGTGAATGCAGGATTTTCTCTGAGACAATCAGGAATAGATGTCACACATTACCATTCCCACATCACCTGAATGACACAGGCTGCAAAACTTTACTTCTCGTCCTCCTCAGTGCCCCTGAATCCATTGCTACCCAAACCAAACCAACTTCTGGCTCTTCTGTGACACTTCACATCTAATACAGGACACAGCTGTGAGTGAAACAGAGCTACAAACCCAGAGACCAGTAACTACTTTCTTGTTCTCTTCTGGAAATGAGGGAATGTGGAAGAAAAGACAAAGAAAAAAAGAGAAAAGTTTACTTTTATGATTCCTATCCCCTCCTCTTCCAGCAGTCTCTAGTAAATTCTCTGCCTCTGAGAAATCCCTGAGGTTTTCACACCAGGCTTTTACAGGTTGAACACGGTCTAGCTTAGCCTCTCAATACACCCCTGAGTGCTCCTAAGTTTCATGACATGCTGTACTAGTGGACAATAACATACCTGAAAAGAAACCAAGGTACAGAAAAGGTGAAAGTGCTTTGTTTGCAGGTTCCAGACATTATTTGGTATGTTTTATTGATCCAGCCATGCAGAGCTCTGAGCTGCTATCAGACAGCAGCAACCACTCAAGGCCAACACCGAAGAAATGGAAAATATAGAAGCTTTAAGATCATTTTGCCATTTTGAAAATCCTTCAGTTCAGGACTCCAACCTCCTGTTTGCTACGAGCTTATTTTGAAAACAAAAAGCCATTTTTCACTTGCTGCTCCTGCCTCTCTTCTCCTTTTGATCACTGCACAGCAATAGCATTCCAGATCCAAATGAGCAAAAGTGGTGCTTCTTTCTCCTCAGACCTACAGTAACAGTCAAGGTGTTTTCTATCTTCCCTTTAAAGACAAATGAACAGAAACTCCCCCAAAAATACTCCAAAGCAAAACTCACAAATTTTGGGGAGATAAATCAAACTGCTTCTGATTTATCTCCCTCACTCCAATGCACACTGCTTTGACTACTAGTAAAGGTACCTCCTAGCAAAATGGTGAAAAGTGCATGAAGAAGGTGGTGGCAGAAATACACAACCTACTTTTGAAGTTCAGTCAGCTGAGGAAAAACTGGCAGTCAAACTGTAGGTGATAGGGCTTTTGTCATTACACTCACCTAGGCACCATGAATATTTATTTTCATCTTGAAAACTTATATCTCAAATATTTGAGGGAAAAAAAAAGCCCAGCAAATTTATCCTTCGATGTAATTGAAAGCAAAACTTCAGACATGGCCAGCCAGCCAGCTCCACAGCAGCTGAAGCTGTCCTGGAGGGAGGAAATCAGATACTTGAGACTGCCTCAGCAATTAATATCTTTATATCACACAGCAATGAGACTGAAAACACATCACCCACAAGGTATATCCTCTGACAGCATTTAACTGACATATACTACCACCTGCTACAAATTAGCCATACAATACTTCTGTGTTACTCTGCCCTCTGGACTTCTGATCCCATTACCTTGAGCAGATCCCTAACAGAAATGGAAAGCAGGAACCAGGATTTATCAGACTCCTATCAGGTTTGCAGAATGGACGTGAAGAAAAAGGAGGAGCCTCCAAAGAGATGTGTGAGACTACAGCTCAGGAAGGATTATTAATTGCATAGCTATGCTGGCTCTGCAAGAGAGCATCACACACAAGTACAGGCTTCCCTGCACACCAAAAGGTTTGATCAATCAGCAGTCAGCTCTGCCAGTTTATTTAAAAAACAGTATTAGCATACAGATAGTCACCACAACTACCTTCTGATTTATTAGCAATTTATATTGATCAGGATTTACTGGATTTCTGTGGATCCTTGAGAAGTAGCTTGGAAAATCATAGAATGTTTTAAAAGCATGTACCCCTTTTCTTGAACATGATAATAGCAAAAAGAGCATGCACAGGAAGTTTTGGGGGGCTTAGATTGGTAAAGGAGCAGAAGTGTGGAACTATAAAACAAACACAGCCTGATTATAGAAGAGGCTGAGACTCTGCCCTTCAATGAAGCTCATTTTCTCAAAACTGGCTGCTTATAATAATCTCTTATTGCTAATGAAACCTTCCCCTTGCCCCTTTATTAATTTTTTAAAATGACACTCAACCCAAAGTTTGCCATTAACAATTTCTTGCTAGGTAGTAATCTTCCCTAATCAATACTAGCAGACACCTCCAGTTTCCTAAGTGAAAGCACATACTTGGAGGTTAAAGCTGGGGCTTTTCTGTCTCAATTGCCAGAGCACTTAGTATCCTCTGATCCTCTTGAAGATATCATCCACCTAAATTATTGATTGAAACACTGGCACTTTTTTCCTTTTCCTACTCTTCATATATCAAGTGAAGGCAGCCTAATGGTATGTTGTAGATTTGGTTTTCTTACTTTTTATGAAATACGGAGTGACTTTTTTTTGGCAAGCATTATTAACCTGAGCTGCTGCATAAATCATAGAATGGTTGGGGTTGAGAGAGACCTTAAAGATCTTCTAGTCCAACCCCCATGCCATGGGCAGGCACACCTTTCACTACATCAGGTTTCTCAAAGTCCTATCCAATCTGGCCTTGAGAACTTTCAATTATGTTCCAGTTTCTGTTCATAAATCTGTGGGGCCAGATGGGATCCATCCCTGGGTGATGAGGGAGCTGGCAGGTGAGACTGCAAGGCCTCTCTCCATCATTTACCAAGAGTCCTGGCTCACTGGTGAGGTTCCAGATGACTGGAAGCTGGCCAATGTGACACCCATTCACAAAAAAGGTGGGAAGGAGGATCCTGGTAATTATAGGCCAGTTAGCCTGACCTCAGTACCCAGTAAGGTGATGGAGCAGTTTATACTGAGCGTCATCACACAGCACTTATAGGATGGCCAGGGTGTCAAACACAACCTCCTAAACCCAGCCAGCAGGAGTTTAGGAGGTTGTGTTTGACCAACCCGATCTCCTTTTATGACCAAGTGACCCTCCTGTGGATGAGGTCTGTGAAAGGCTCTGGGTGTTGTCTGTTTGGAGTTCAGCAAGGCCTTTGACACTGTCTTCCACAGCACACTCTGGGAAAAGCTGGCAGCCCACGGCTTGGACAGGAGCACTCTGTGCTGGGTTAGGAACCGGCTGGATGGCCGGGCCCAGAGGGTGGTGGTGAACGGTGCTGCATCCAGCTGGGGCCAGCCACCAGTGGTGTCCCGCAGGGGTCTGTGCTGGGAACAGTTCTGTTCAGTACCTTCATTGATGACATGGATGAGGGTGTTGAGTCCTTCATTAGTAAATCTGTGGATGACACTAAGCTGGGATCGTGTGTTGATCTGTTGGAGGGTAGGAAGGCTCTGCAGAGAGACCTGGAATGGTTGGATGGATGGGCAGAGTCCAGTGGGATGAAGTTTAATGAATCCAAGTGCCGAGTCCTGCATTTTGGCCACAATAACCCCCTGCAGTGTTATAGGCTGGGGACGGTGTGGCTGGGCAGTGCCCAGGCAGAAAGCGACCTGGGGGTACTGGGTGACAACAGGCTGAACATGAGCCAGCAGTGAGCTCTGGTGGCCAGGAAGGCCAGTGGCATCCTGGCCTGTATCAGGAACAGTGTGGCCAGCAGGAACAGGGAGGTCATTCTGCCCCTGTACTCGGCACTGGTGAGGCCACACCTTGAGCTCTGTGTCCAGTTCTGGGCCCTTAGTTGGGAAGGATGTTGAGATGCTTGAGCACATCCAGAGGGCAGCGAGGCTGGAGATGGGCTTGGAACACAATCCCTGTGAGGAATGACTGAGGGAGCTCAGTGAGGGGGGTGTTTAGCCTGAAGAAAAGGAGACTCAGGAGTGACCTCATCACTCTCTACAACTTCCTGAAAGGTGGCTGCAGTCAGGTGGGGGTTGGTCTCTCTCTCCAGGCAGCAACTGACAGAACAAGAGGACACAGTCTTAAGCTGTGCCAAGGGAAATATAGGCTGGATATTAGGAAAAAGTTTTTTATGGAAAGATGATAAATACTGGAATCATCTGCCCAGGGGAGGTGGTGGAGTCACCGACCCTGGATGTGTTTAAAAAAAAGATTGAATGTGGAACTCAGTGACATGGTTTAGTTGAGGTGCTGTTAGGGCATGGGTTGGACTTGATGATCTTGAAGGTCTCTTCCAACCTAGTGATTCTGTGATTCAGTGATGAGGCACTCATAATTTCTCTGGACAAACTGTTCCAGTGCTACACCACCCTCCAAGTGAAATTTTTCTTCCTAATATCTAAACTAAACCTGCCTTCTTTAATTTAAAACCTTTGCCCCTTGTCCAGTCACTATCTGCCCTTATAAAAAGTCCTTATTCCCTCCTTTTTATATGCCCCTGTAATATGCTGGAAGGCTGCAATGATGTCTCCCTGAAGCCTTCTCTTCTCCACACTGAATAACACGAATTTTGTGCTAGGGGAAAGTAGAAGAGAAGGAAGACAGAGCTGGCATCCAGAACGGACAAAGCTCTTGCAGAGAGGGTATTCAGACCTCCTACTGCTTAAAATTGAAGAATAAGATACTGTACTATCACTTTTTATATCATGTCCAGACAAAAAAATGGTAACAGACATACATATAAGTATGAAGAAAATATTCTTCATGGGACTTGCACCTTTTTGCACCTTCACTTTACTATCTTTAGCTCTTTCAGCTGCAGAAATTCAGGGACAGGGCAGTAGCTGTGAAAAAGCTAGCACTCAAACCTTCATAGTAGGTACTATTACTCAAAGATTCTCAGTAGTGGGGAAAGAAGATAAATAAAATGAAAAGAAATAAAATTAAATAAATAAATGAAATAAAATTCATAAAAGGAAAATAAAAAGCTGGCAACAGTTTAAATACGCTTTTACATCCAATGGCAGTGGTTATGCATGAAGTGTGTCCTGACCCACCATGACAAGTGAGTGTGTTTGCTCCCGTGATAGATTTGTCTCTCCAACAGGACAAATGTGCACATGTGTAAATGTGCACTCACTATTTGAGTTAATACCACATAACAGCCAGTAAGGCAACTAATGAAGAAGCTGATAACTTAGGAAAAACATATTTGTGAACAGGATAAAACAAGACAAGATGCCAACTAGAGATTCAGCTGTTACACTTAACTACTGAGATCTATGAATGCTAATTACATCTATATTCAAGCTCGTACTAACACTACAGCATTTCAAGCTCTCAAGGCACCTTGTGGTGGAAGGTCTGTGGATGCTTAACAAGACAAATGCAGCCTGTTTGCTCTGGCTGCTCTACACACATAGTCAATTTCCCCAGGTCCCCATTTTAATCTTAGACCCATATTTTTTTCCTGCAGACAACCATCTGTTCCTATCATTAGCATGTTTCTCTGCATCTAAGGACAGGAAGCCTTTAAGATACAAGTTTTTCCAGATGCATATTTCTTTTATGTTTGACCCTGGTTTTGACCTCAAGGACTGAAAGTGTTGATGAAAAGAGTGTGAGGTGTGCTGTGTACTAGCAGGAACTTGCAAGTTCTGCTTTTGCCCTAAGTACTGCAAGAAAAACACCCAAATCCTCAAAGAAAGGCATTTTTTGTGCATTGGAGCTGCCTTAGAGAGAGTTTTCATAACTTTCCTGATTTCATTGCTGATGCTTTCTACCCTTTACCCCATTTCTTTTTCTCTGATAATTTTATACACCCCTTTAGATAGTCCCTCAAAAGATATTAAAGAAGAAACCAAGTTTTAGGTTCCCTCAATATCATACAACCGGTTTGATCTCAGAAATAATCAGGGACTTTACACTCTGTTATACATCCAATGCCAACATCTGTAACCATGGAGTCCTGCTTCTTTTCACCCAGCCTTCACATGTTGGCAACACTTGTACCCAAAAGATAAATGGCAAAGTCAACTCCAAAAACTGAGTATGTCCTTGTGCATCACTGACATTAGGATGAAGGGCAATTATTCCATATGCTCCCACATTTCAAACCTATGTGCAGCTTCAAGTAAGAAATTGCCAGTCATCTTCACTCTTATGGAACTGCAGTTCCATTGGAACCCACTCTTCGTTGAAAGCACTTGATAGATTGGTCACTGTGCATGTAAAAAAAATTTCTCTGAAATACATCTCAGCTAAAGTACAATACCCCCAACCAAAGCCAAACATTTTGTTCTTTGTATGTTCTGAAATATCTTCTCAGCACTGCCAAATGTGACTCTTCTCACATCAGAAATTCTTAGAACACTGCCAGCTGGAGACAAGGAGGAATATGCCTTTTTGCTGCTCACTCTGCATATACATTTCTGATACCACTGAATGCTTATGATCAGATCTTGTTTAACATTATCATGCAACCACAAAAGACCCTTGAAATTCCTCTGAAAGGAATTATGAGAAATAATTATGAAAATTCTGATAGAATTATGGAAAACACAAGCAAATGCAAGACAGTTTACTATTAAAGCATTCAAGCAATCAGAATTACAGAATCTAGATCTAATACTTGAAATAAACATTAACAAAGAAATACACTGTCTTAGTCTCAATATAAATGTTTGTTTTAATTGTGACATGCTATTTATACTATTAATGTTTATATGTTATAAATAAAATTTAGTGCTTAGCACAAACTAGGAAGTTTGAATTGATTATTCCTTATATCCCTGCACATATTTTATTACATAATTGGCTAAGATTTACTTACGTATGTAGTGTCTGGCTGAAAACCTGGGCATTCCCTCTAGAAGAGAAAGGCTATAATTTTTGTTTGCTGTTATCAGCTATGCTGTATAGTATTTCCATGGATGCTCATATTCCTGATGTTACCATTTTTATGCCATTCACAAACTGAGATTATGTGGATGCCATCAGTAAAGAATCAGGTAACCAGCTTAATCCAGCCATATACTTAAACTGGGAGTGGGGTGAAGATGTCTGTAATCTTCTTCTCTTACAATGAGAACCTGCACAGTTGTTTTCTGCCACATAAAAAACATTTATAGTATTCTCACTCCTTCTTTTCTATGTTGCATTTCCTGCAGAATTGACTATTTGAGTTAATACCACATCTGGGAGCCAGAATTTTTTAATCCAAGTTCCATTAAACTTGCTTCCTACACAAATCAGATTGACTGAGTCACTCATTACATTTCTATTAAATCTCATACTCACTTATTCAGCATTGGCTTTTTATATAGCTGGCTGGAATTTAGTCCTTTTGTACAGCCATTAAGATGCTCCCATGCAGATTAGAGCATAAGTGGAAGCAATAGGGTATTAGCACACTCTAAATCTCACTCCATCAATTTATGTGCTGAATATGAATTTGGAAACTCCCATGAACTTTAATGTGTATCATGCACACAAACATCCACTGTCCTGGATGTTTAGCCTCCTTAAATTGCAAAGGCATAAATCACCTGCTTCAGCTACAGAAAACCCAGCAAACTCAGTATTATTGAAATAAGTGGAATTTGCATTTCCTACTCAATTTTTTGTAGATGGCCCACTACAGTTATGGTAGATAAGACCAGCTGGAAGTGGTGAGCTTCATGCATGGTCAGTAGACTGACTGTAGTCCTGCTTTTGGCAAAAAATGCAATTAATTTATGTATGAATGCACATTTTGATATTGTACACATTAAGCATTCATTTTTGAGGTCTAGGTTGTCTTATTTTTTCCAGAACACTAAGAGCCCTCAATACTCAATAACATTAGTGAAGAACTGTTAAGAACTATTAAGATGTTTTCCACTGCTAGAAATCAAATTAATTAGGGTCAAAAAACCAAAGATGATGCTCTGCTAGCTTCTTCAGTTACCAGAATAAGCAGGAAGAACCGGCATGAGTCATTCTTGCAGTAATACACTTTGGCATGTTTAGTAGATATACAACTTCCTTTCCCTTCCATTTATCTCCTTCAACCCCTATATTTATTTCAAAAGAGTTTATTCATTGCAGATTAGGTTTTGTCATTCTTGTGTCTCTGGGTCTATTCAGTGATAACACTGATAACATACATTCAATATTCACTTATATATATAAAATGTACATAAGCTAAACCAAGATATTTGAAAAGCAGTTGCATTTTCACAAACACCCTACTCACTGCTCAAATGTCTCTTCTACATTGCCAAAGAGGAGCATTTGATTTACACTCCACTTTCAAATCCTCTTCTCACCAGGCAAAATGCTGTAAATGAGTCTTGGTGCAAGAAAGAAAAAAAAAAACTTGACTGGAAGTTCTCCTATGGTTTTGAGTCTGGAAGCTGTGATAGTATCTTCATAACTTTGATAAAATTAATTACCATACTGCAAAGCTGCAATTTTGCAGATGTTATTCAGTGAATCTGAAAAAAACCTTCCACAACACCTACATCTACTAACATGTTTCTTTCTTAACACCATAAGCAGATAAGCAGCTGGTTTTTCTCCAAAGGCTCAGTAACATTTCTGGTACTCACTGGGACATAGTACCTTTTTGAGAACTAGTAGGCTGATATGATGCTCTTTTATTAATGATATTAGCTGCTCAATGTTTAAGTCCAGCTTCATTGCTGCTTGGTTTACACCACTCTGTCAGGAAAAGGTGGACATATTAAAGGGATTATTCTCTTCTGAGCCTTAAAAAAGAAAAACTCCCCCAGGAGTGACAGTCTTATTGCTGCACACATACAGGTGCATGATACCTGTTAGTGAAGCACAGCTTTGCCAGCCCCATGAAAATCAAAAATCCTTTAGAGGTTAAATTTCCAGCTGTAGCTGCTTTAGCTGCTTTTAACAGATTCTCAACAGGGAGTAAAATCTATTATAATTTTAAGTGGAGAAGACTCAGAATGGAGACTGAAGTAGGAGAAGGAAAGATAAGAGCTCCTTCTGGGCTTGGCTGCCAGCAAGGTCAGAGCAAAGAGAGGTACACAACATTAGCAATGCAAAACACTCAACTCCAGAAGTCACTTCCCCCACTGATCTGCACTTGAGTCTTCAAAAATCATCCCAGGTAACATCTCCTCATTCACTGCATTGCTTGAGACTTACAACTTGAAATTATGGTATTTTAGAAGCAGAGTAGAGTGAATTAGAAAAGAGAGATTTTCTGCTGTATCTTGGTTTTCTTATGTGTGGTTTTATATACAGGAACACACAAAGCCTTTTTCATTCAAAGCAACAACATCAGGAAACCCAGGCAGAGTACCATTCCCTCTGGCTCCATAGCTCTGAGGGGTCCAAGTGAGCACAACCAGTTGCTTTTGGGAGTGTAGGATATTGTCTCATGGCACACTCATACAGCTTCTCCCAAATTCAGCCACTGAAGGAAAGTTCTAGAACACATTTAAAATAATAAAGTACAGTGAAAGTGAGCCAAGAGGGGGTATAAAATTTTCATGTGAGACATTCCAGCGGGCAATAGCAAGTTTTAAGGGCCTGTCCATCAAATGAGCACCAAAGGAGCAATTATCTACTATGCACAGAATCATATAAAGTTGATTTTATTTTTATATATACTGGCAATTAATAAATCTTCAGGTAGCACACAAGCATTCTTCTCTTGCACATTCAAACCCCTAATGAACTGTGAAATCTCGCTTGGATTCCCCCTCAAAATTTAACCCACACAATAAATGCTAACACAAAAGACTGAGACCAACCACATCCCATGTTTTCTACTATGATAGTAGTTCACTACTAGTAGAAATTAAAACAAAGCACTTCCAGACTTCACATGAATGAAAAAACTTTTTTCTTAAAAAAACAGAAAAAGAAAAAGCCAACCCCCCTTCTATGAAGGGTATACTCAGTTTTAGTTAAACTACAGAAGCACAACAGTGCACACCATATAGGGGTATTGCCTAAGCCAGGATTGGCACCAGGCCTCCATGCTGTATGCTCTAACTTTAATTTTCACTTTTCATCACAGAATTAGAAAGAAAAGGAGTAAGTAATCAGGGATATAATCAGTTTTTTGTTTGTTTTTTTAATTTTTTGTCCCCACTACAAGGTTTATTTTTGCTAAGGAAGCCTTTTGCAGAATGGAGAAGAATCAATCAGGTAATGTACAATAATATGCAACAATATCTAAAAGCCTACATTATTGTACTCTATTATGTTATTGTGTCCTGAATTTCATTATGATCTTCTGCTATGGGTTTTAATTATTTCCAGCAACAATTAATGAGATCAGAGACCATAAAAAAACCTAAAAGATAGATCAGCCTTCCTTTAAATTAGAGAGGTTTAAAAAAGGAGTTTTCCACTTCATCTCAGGAACACAGACCTCTTCTTTCTTTTTCTTCCAAAGAGAACATGCACATGATTGTTAAGAGTTGTTGTTGCCATTGGTCAGGTTACTCAAAACATCATTACAATACTTCACTCTCTCTATCCACTTGCACTTAGCACACATTGATTTTCATCCTATCTTTTTAAAGGAGGGTCGGCCATTGCAGCTGTTTTATTTATTTTCATCAATACTGGTGTGAACATGTATCGCATTTGAGAAAAACAACAAAGAAAAGGATGGGCTGGTTGTTAACTGTTACAGAGGAGAGCGAGGAAGGAAAATGGCAATCATGCAATGCTGTTGTTTTCTTAAGGAATAAAACTTCTAAAATCTCTTATGTAGCTAACAATGTGTTTTGTACAAGAAGGGTTTTCTGGTGTCCAGTTGAGAACTTATGCTATAATTTCAGTGAGACACTGGATGAGAAACTCGTGGTAACACCACTCCCCCTATTTCTCCTATATTCACAAAGACTAGTGCACCTTATTATTTTGATACTTCTATCCCTCTCTCAACATGAATATAAATTGATCAATCAATTCAAAACTTGTTTTGAAAGAAAAACAGCATAATCACATATCTCTTATGTGATGTACCTTCACATGGACATAGCAGGAACAGGCTATTTTATTATAGCTCAGTTTTGCACTGAGCTATGGCAGATCAATCCAATGCTTTACTGTAACTGCAATGTTTCTGGGCAGCCAACCTTGTGGGGATCTCTTGTTTTCTTTAACAGACATATATCAGACAGTGTTATCCACTATTCAAAAAATGTCCATGTTGCCAGACTTCCTTCTCATTTTGGACTGGGATTCACTAACAATGATCAATTAAGGAAAAAGTCCTGTATGTGTTCCTTAACAGCCTGCTCATTTGCTTGATTACAGTTATCATTACCTTGTACCAGATTTCAACTTTTATTTGATATTATTAAGAACCTTTTAATGTGTTGCCTAGTGGCTTTTCACAGCTTAAATTTATTTTTGTCATTAAGCAACCACTAGCCAAAATACAAGTACCTAAATTATTAATATCTCCAGGTTAGAGAAAATTAACATCATTAAAAGGTGAGTATCTTGTGATTCTTATCTTAGGTGTGGGTTTCACCTATTTTCTTATCTGTTGATGATTCAAATATATATATGTAGAAATTTTCCATGGCTATAAATTGCTTAGTAATGGAAATTACTTGGACCCAAGGAAGAAACACCTCAGAAAGCTGGTCAACAAAGGAATATTCCACAAATGGATATAAGGATTGCTAGTGTATGGAAAGCCTTATGCTACGTTGCCACAATATGGACATAAGAGAAAACACAAATGAAAACTGTACATTTCTATCCATTGAAATAATTTTTCAATACTAGGTATCTTGAGCACCACTGACTTAGTAAGCAGATAAATTATTTTAAATTAGAAAATTTCTAGGTAATTACCACACTCCTTATTTATTATGTGGATTAGTAGAAAAGAGTTTGCACTATCCAGTGTATATCCTTTACTGAAACATTTTTAACAAATGCAGGAATACAAAGTGCTACATTAAATACTTGCACAGGTTCTGACTTGCCAGTGCTCCAACTCACAAGCAGCTGAAGTCACCCAAGCAGTTGCCAAAATTGCAAGACTGATGCAAGAGGGAACTGAAGTGTAAATTTGACCACAGCACACTTTGTGTATAATCAGCCTTTACTCCAACAAGGCCAATTTCATAATCCCCAGCACTGTGCTCTTGTGTAAAATGACCATTGTCTATTGGCATCAGACAAGCTCATTCAATATTTTACTGAGTTAATCCAGGTGCATAAATAATCTACACACACTTCATCATGGAGGAAAGGCAGAGGCAAATCTGGGAATAATTATGGTTGCATAAATTATGGTTGCATATACTGCAACAAGATAACCATAAAAGTCCAATTAGTTCACTCATGATTTCCCTGTGGGAAATCTGTTCATTTTTGGAAGCAAGACTGTGCTTCTTTATAGAGGGTGTAAGCATTATTTTAAAGCTGGCATTAAAACTCACACCCACTGTAATAAATACCCTTTCCCGTGACATAGTGACTGAGAAGATAATACCTAGTTGAAAAGCTGACTACATTCCTGAGAAGTCCATTTAAATATGAATCCCATCTTCTTCTCCAGTTATCAATTAAGATGCAAGGATCTGACCTTAAGCAGAAGTCACAGCCACCTCCGGTGTAAGCATCCATTGACTACTCAAGCATGATACCAATTTGTGAGTAAATTCTTGGTGAGTGAATGCAAGGTTCTCCAGGGAGAAGCTTGAAACATCCAGGTATTAACTATTCATGAAGCATAATGTAAATGAAAGGGTGGCCCTGTGCAAGGAAGCGCTGCATTGTCAGAAGCCGGGCTGAGGGCATGGAGGGGATGTAAACAATGGATCCTCTTGGCAAGCCTCTATGTGTCAGATGGAAGACAAGCAGAAAAAAAACACCTGGTCTTACAAGTATCAGGGGGAATAAAGGTTCAAATAGACATGCTGACTCTGATTCATCCTGCCCAACTGATCCTAAAAATCTCAGCACAGCAATCAGAAGGACTACCTAACAGGGTGAGTTGGGTCAGTATGTTAGTGTCAGCACTCTAAGCCACCTTTCTGGAGGTGTTTCTGCCTCCCCCTTCACTAGGAAAGACCTCCTGGACAGATAATGCAGATGCTTCAAATCAAATGGTGCTAAAAATGGTATTTTAAAGAATTTTTATTTTATATAACTATTTTATATAGGTATTTTACAGTGCTTCTGTAGCAGAAGCATTCTTTGTGATTGCTATCATCACAAATGATCCTACTGCAACATAGAAGGGATAGTTCAGTAATACCAGTACAGGATCACAGTGATTACAGCAGCAAATTGGAAAAGACAAAAGGAATCACACTTGTGTTTAGTCTTGCTATGGTGTGGCAAAGCTGGATCAGCTATGAAAAAAAAATCCAAAAACCAGAATAAGGTTGTTTTCACCCAATTTATTTTCTGAAGGGTGTAGGCATTACCTTGAGGCTGAAACTAAAACTTGCTCCCATTTTAATATATACCTTTCACAATGACATTGTGATTAAGAAGCTACTAACTTCAGTCAAAAAGCTGACATTCATAGCAGAGCCATTTTATCCTACATGTTCTATAGCACTTTTTCCCAAGGTTGTTTTCTTTTCCATACCAAAGGCCCTTTCACCCTGCACCATAAATTTGCTTCACATGAAAACACTAAACTAGGTACTTAATGTACTACTTCTCCCACAATCTCACCTGAGAAGGGATGGTAAGAACGACAAAAATGCAGCGTTAGAACCAGCAGAACAAATGAGTTTAAGGATCACAGCATCCCTGTAAGTCAGGCCAACATACCAAACAATGAATCAAAAAGCTCCTGCTTAAAAGACATTACTCTAAGGCTGGAGGTTTTTCTTTCTCACACAGTAGCTGATACTGACATTGGATTCTTCCTTTATTCTGTGGACATGCATGTTTTCTACTAAAATGCATTTCTTAACCCAGTTGTTCAAGGATAAAGTAAACCTCCTTGTGTCCCCTCCCTTTCCCCAGAAGTATGTCACCAGTGCCTACTAGAGAACTCCCCTGTTACCTGAGGAAACCAGCTAAACCAAACCCTCTTAAAGAGGTAATTTAACCTGCTGCAGACCCAAATCCTATTGATGTCCATGTCACGAACTCGTGCTGGTTACAGAATAGGAAACCCAAAAGGCCCACTTGAGCACATAGGACCCATTTTGTTAGAACAGAGAAGATTTCAGTCTGGTTTAAGCCAGGCTTACTTATCTCAATAAAACCACAAAATTCTAGCACTGCCTCTGTCCTCCTTCATTCAAGGGATGTGATGTTTCCCTACTATTCAAAATTCTTCATCCAGCTATCCTTTTATTGTTACTTTTGCACTATGTTCTGTAATTATGCTAGGTGCTTGTTTATTCACAACACCCACCATGTCTCTAAGCCTCCCTTTGTAACAAGCTGCCAGCTTGTCTCTCTCTTCAGCTGATTCCCATTATCTGGCCTACCCATCATCTGAATATATTTAGTCTCACCCAAGTAGTTTTGATTATCAAGATTTTACTACGGTCTAATTAGTGACATTTTTATTACTAATTTGTCACTCAGACACTTTCAGTCACATTAAAAATTCCTGCCAGCTTCTCTGAAATTGCTATGTGTCTGCAGTCTTTTTCTTTTCACACAAGATCAGCTAAGCATTTTTATTTTGCTAGATCTTTGGAGGACTTTTAAAGAAACACTTAGGAAAATAATCTTAAGTTGAAGGAGACTTTTGAGCACCACAAAGAGGATGCACAGCCCAAGGAAGTAGTGTGTGGTATCCCACCTCTCAAAGGTTTGAATATCACCAAGAAGGATATAAAAAACACTTGATACCTTTAGGTCCTTCTCATTTTATTTCTAAAGGTATGAAAGTGGTTGAATCATGACAGAGTGACACTTCCTCACACACAACCTATCAGTCAGCAGCAGCTCTGTGGTAGTTCCTAAGAGTTTTTGGCATATGTGGCTGGCTGTGCCATGTGAGTCCCTGAGGAGCTGCAACAGTACGCCAAAACAAGCAGGAGAGATGAGGCTGGACTTGGTGAAAGGCTGCCAAACTCTACCTGAAACTCTGAAAAGCCCTGCACATCAATAGAGAACATCAGAAAAAACCACTGCATTTTGTTTCTCTGTCTTGAGCTCTCATATCCTTCCAGCTGAATAGAAGATGAAGTTTACACCCATGCATTCCACAACCCATTGCTCTGGCTAACCAAATTCAGACCCTATTTCTGCATCTGCCTAAATCAAGTTCTGCTGTTTTCAACCACTAGATTTAAATCCAAGGTGTAAGCCTTCCAGAACAGCACACACGGGTGAAGGGAGACAATTTCTGGAGACACGATACAGCTATAAACGATATTTAAAATTACTAACTCAATATTACACTTGTTTTAAATAAAATCTGTCCTGGAATTTAGAATGCAGTCACACATTGCTTGCCAAGAATTAATAAACAATGGCCATATGCATCTTATAAAACAAACTTCTTGTGCCTTTAACTGTTAATTACATAGATAGATCTCATTATAAATAGTTCTGAAGCAATCCATTAACCAGATGGCTTTCAGCAAATCAGAATTTATTACTCTTTTATGAGCTACTTATAAAAATGTAACTTTCAGATAAAGAATGGGAAACAGCTGAAGCAGTTGACCATATCTGTTTTCCATTATAGCATCTTTGAAAGTAGGGCGAGGGAGGGAAGAAATAAAGTGTCTTATTAATGCTGTATAGACAGCTCATCCTATTGGAAACTTCTCCCTTCTTCTCCTAAGGAAGGATAACTCACACAAAGACTTTACTGCACTGGAGAGTGATGAGATCTATTAGCAAGGGCAGTGAAGGCAGTTGAAATATTCACTTCTTTCTGAAACTGTAACTGAAGTCAAGGAATCAACTGCTTTTGACATTAGTAGGAACAGGACTTCTGTCTCAAGTGCCTGCGGCTGCAAATAAAAGCAAATGCTGTAAAATATCTGAATAAATACCTTGGTATCAAACATTAGTTGATTAATTACTTCCTCATGAACCTACTGAAAAGAATTAAAATTCTGAGTGACACAAATGTAATTTATTTTTGGCCCAAGCCGTCAGTATTTGTTTACACTTCCAAAGTTTTTACATTAGAGATTTGGACAAGGTTGCAGCCTGTACATTCAGAGGATATCCATAGCACAGGAGCACAGGAGAGGGTTAACTTTCAAACATGTCAATAAAATCCATTTCACAATTTTTACGGTCTAAATAATATCAGTGGGCAATGAACTGGAATTCACACTCATTTGGAACTTTAATAGATTAAACTCCAACAGAAAGTTGGCAGATAAAAAAAGCTGAGATTGAAAAATGACTCGTAACATTCAGGATTCATTTTACTGCATTCCTCCAAAGAATTCTTACCCAAGGGAAGTGTTACTTGGGAAGGTGTTGCTGTTTGGATGAGCGTTTTTGTGGAAACCTGAGATTCCACCATCATGCAAATTATGATTCATGCTCCTACACAAGCTGACATCCAGAATGGAATGCCAGCTCATCACCTGCAGCCCACCATACTTTAAGGAGATAGGCACCAAGCCAAGATTTAATGAAGTCATGGAAAAGCTAACCAATGGTTACAAGACTTGCAGTCTTTTGCCAACGAGGGTTCAAAGAAGATTGATCCACCTCTATCTTCTGAACAGAAATAACTCACACAAAAAAGAAGACAACCACATAGCTATACACAACCTTCACAACTGATGAAGGCTTTTGGCCTCTTTCCTTATCACACTCAAACACTCCACATAAGTCTTGAAACCATAAACTTTGATAATCATAAATTCTTGAACAGATCTCAACAACCACCATGCACAAAAAGATGACGCATGATATATGGATACTCACATCTTAGCGAGACAAAATCTTTTCTCAGCTTTCATTAGTAAATCAGGGAAAGAAAGTCTGGGGACCTCAATTAGATAAACATGTATTTTTTACATTATTTGAGTAGGATTTTCCAAAGAATTGAAGGCAATGGAACTTGCCAATTTTAAATGGCATAACTTCTTCAAGCTACTTTGAAAAAGTATTGCTTATGCTTGGGTATATTGCAACTTCAGCATTTCTCCTGGAATGCTCAAATGTCATATTTACCACAAAAATACAGTGTGTCAAACTTCATATTCAACTTCTCCCTCAGCAGCTTCTAGCATGGATTTAGAATGCCTTTTCTAAACAAAATAAGCCTGTGCTACAGCATTACCAATAGACAGAAACAACATCCTGAACAAACATTGCTTTAATACAAGTAAATGAATGGTTGGTTTTCAGTCCCTAGTGGACACTGTGGCAATTGGATTATTTTAGCACTATATCTCAAATGCTGAGTGAACAGGAAGATACCCCAGCAACATGTCATCACAGTATTGGCTGCTCAGAACATGTATGCTTCAAACTTGATTGTAGTGCCAGATGCTCCTTTCCACTGCATCTCTCAGTGTCTCGAAACATTTGGCATTTCAGACATATTACAGGCAGAGTAAGTACTTGCAGTATGATTTGAAACACAATTCTGATTCTGGTGGTGAATACCAAACAGAAAATGGGGTATCACATGAGAACCAGAAACACCTCTAGACTTAGAAAAATCTCTGAAGTGACCTAAAGAAACATGCAGCTAAACAATCACTCCTCCATGTTCAGAGAGAGGAGCACTTCCACAGGGAAGTCAGGATTCCATGCCCTCATGCAAATCTATGTCCCACTTCCACATCCCACTTTTTCTAGATTCCTTGGGGCAAGACCAATACCTCCTCACTGATTGTAGAAAAACAATTCACTGAACTCCCAAGACAGTAGACTCAAATGACTTTTGACCTCTTTACATGGAGGGGTCTCCTAAACCAGAGCTCAAAATTCTTCAGCCTGTATCAGAAGGCTTTTGACTCTAATGAGAGCATTATTTCTTAGTGTTCTGTGATCCTAAAGACTTCAGCATGAAATTATCAAATCCACTGATATTCAGTATCTACTAGGGTCTAAAAATTACTTTTACCTCCCATATGAATGTCTACAGTGGCTTTGCCCTTTCAGTAAGAAAAACCAACACTCACACAAATTCCTAATTTTCAGGTTCAACAACTGTGTCAATGAATGAAGGAAAACACACCATTAGGCCCCTTCAGACCACTATACTAATTCATGGGAAATAGTGATATTCTTCTTTTATAATACAAGGCTAGGAAAAGCATTACAAACAAACTAGGAGTAAGGATATTAATAAGCTTTGAACAGCCTAAACGATTCACAACAAAATCTTTTCTAGTTTCTTTTTATCAGTGCATTCAGTTTGGAGGCAATGATTGTGGCATTCTTCTGGACCTGGGAAGGATCTGGATACTTCTTTACTGCAAATACAACAAAAAAAATGTAAATTTCTTGCCCTAAAGTGTCTCCAAGATCCTTTTTCCCAGCCTTTTATGGCTAGTAATATGGATTATCAACTACAGCATCCTGCACTACCTTCATAAAGGAGTGGCCTAGACAGTTTGATGCTACTGCTCCAGCAAGGACAAAGGTTCAGTGTGCAGTTATTCAGGCTATTATAAGCAGTGCCAGTAGGATAAGATAGCACACTCACAAAAGATAAAAAGGCCTCACACACAAAAAAAAAGGCAAACAAAAAACCTCAAAGCCACCACAAAAAAAAATCCCCCCCATAACCCTGCTAAGACTTGCAGCAGATTTCAACAAATTTTTCACACCTCTAAATTTAATATCTAAACGAGAACAGCAGCAGCCTGCCCTTGCAATATAAAAGAAAACTGTTTTAGTAAAGATTTACTATACTAATAACACTAGAGCCTCCCTATTGTCCCACACATTTTTAAAAAGGACACTGCATATGTATATTGAAATTGCCAGAGATGAACAGTGGGTCACAAACAAAATGTTGAACTGTGTCAGCCAAATTGATGGTGCATTTATTATTTCTACCCTTTCTTATGTATTTTGGCATAGTCAGTTCTGCTGCCAAAGCATTTCTAGAAGGTGAATATAAAGGATGTGAAGCACTATAGTCACTAATGAAAAATGAGTGATGCATTAACGCTCACTCAAATCTATAGAGCTAAAGAAAAAGCAATAAAAGTTAAATGCATGATTTAGAAGTAATCTTAAACACTAAACAGATCCTAAATTCACCAAGGAAAGCAGACTTCACAAATCACTGCTAAGAGCAATCTCCCTTCCAGACAAAAGGTCAGCTCTGGATGTCTTGTTAATATGTATCTGGGTTTTACAAAGTCCTAATGAGAATGTTGCTCGCTGACAAAGGTGCATAGGCCTACAGAAAAAGAGGTGGTCAAGGAAAACCACAACCACAGCATGTTCAGAATTAGATGATAGCTTTGCAGTCTCCAGGGCTTTACCCTTATTGTCCCTCTCCTGTTGCTAAATAGAGAAAGAAAGTTTGACATGGCTAATGGGAAAGACTTGAGAGTAGAAGACAACACTGAGATTAAATAGAGCAGACTAACTATAGACTCCCACAGAATTTACTTTGCTCTTTTTTTTTTTTTTTTGCTCTACACTGGCAAAGAGAAAATAACCTGACATCTGGGCTTCTATTCAGCCCTCCACACCTCCTCAGTTATAGGTACCTAGCAGATATATCTAAATTTCCATGGCGATCCAGAAGACAACTCAGATCTCTGTCCATTGACTGAGGAAAATACTGACATCAACCTAGGAAACAAATAAAATTCAGCTAAATATCCCACGTTAAGAGAGACATAACTGGAGGACCCAGTGTACTACTACTTAAGCAACTTTAAACCTTGTCAGTGTGAGATTAAGTGGACATTTACCATGCCTCATGCACCCTCTTATGTTTCCTCAGCTCCTTCAGAAAGCAAAGGGAAAGACAGGTTCACAAAAATTTAAAAAAAAAGGGAAACTGTGGCTTTTGCCAAAGTTGATAAGATCAGAGTTACTAATATAATACCACCAAGGACAATGTATAGACAGATTTGAAGAACCAGTCTACTTCCTTAATATGTTAATATTTGCAGGAATTAAAATTGGCTACAATCCCACTTGTTCTGACCTTTTTTCCTCCCTAAAAATGATGGATTATACAGTAATTCTCTATGTACTTGAACATGTTGCTCAATCTTCCCCTTCTGTCCATGTCTTTTTTCACTTTCTGTTCCCACCATAACTTCTATAACAGTTATTCAATTTTGGAAAACAAATCAAAAAGCACAGTCTCTGAATAAGCACAGAAGTGAACCAAACCAGACAGTTGTCTAAGATATTCAGAGGGTTCAACCTACTCAAAGATCTTTTTAAGACTACCACTGCCAACAAAAGCTTCTTCTGGTGGTCTAAAGTCTTTCCTGCAATTTAAATACACCTTTTGATACCTTAAGACAGCCTTGCATATATTTGTCAAAATGATTACACAGCTCAGTTAAACAGAGTTGACACATGATCTATGCCATTCTAAGGGCAATTCATTTGACAATGACCAAATGTTGTGCCTTCTTGAGCACATTTTCCTGATATTAATCACTTTCTCTAGAAACTTCATCAGCAATCATGTTCCAGATCTGTAATTACTACACATCTTTTTAGCAATGAAAAGATTAAAGTCTGAATGACCACAGAGAGGCCTTCAAATGCAGCATCCACCATAGAGAACATGATTTTTCACATTTACTTAAAACGGGGATAGGAAGAAAATAACTGCAAAAATTAGAAAGAAATAATTTCTACACTACTTTTGTGATACAGGCTTATCTATAAAATTCTTCTGACTGCTAAAATTCTTCAGGTTTGGAAGTTTTTAAAGAATAAGAAACTCTGCTACACGGCTGCTTTGTAAAGGTTTATTCACAGTCATGCTCTGTGTAAGGAATAAGGGACTTAATATTTATCCTCCTGGGAATAGAAGGTATAATTCTCATTCCCTTTATCTTGGATTAGCTGTCAAGACAGTAAGTGGACTGTTCAAACATTCAGTGCTTTCCTTGGTTTTAAATCAAGATGAAGCATAGGCTAAGCTGTTAAGATGTGCCACATGACTGCATGTCTCAGCTGCTCAGTGCTCAGCTTCCCTCCCAGTCCTGGATGGGTAAAAGGGAAGGTTAGGAAACCAGAGTCCACTTAAGATGGCAATTTAGGCACACAAAACCAAGAGATAATCAAAGTATTTTACTTCTGGTATGATTTGGGCTCACACTGCACTTACACCACTTTTGCCTTGTACCTCAAAGGACTTCAAAATCCAATGGACCCACCTTGATTCTGTACTAAAACATGAGCTTGTTGTTTTGTTGAAGCATGTATTTTCACAGGCTAAATAACTTACACGTAATTCTTTGTAAAAATCTGAAGTTTATTAGCAATGTACAGAATACCATATCCCTAAGTTAATTTTAAGTCATTATGACAGCATGCTACAAGTTTGTGTTCTTACTTAGGACACTTATGTTGCCAAATAGGTCAGTCTAAATGCATTCTGATCCTTTCCAATTCTTGCACTTCAAAATGTTTAGGGTCTCCTCAAATCAGTATTAAATCAGTGCCTCTTTCTCTTTTTCCCCTCAAAAGAAATAATAATATTTCAAGTGTGCTGTTCTGTTACTACCCAGTTCAACCTGACAATCATTCAGTCATAGCTTATTACACCTCACAAAACATCAAGGTGATACTATGGACAACTATGGGCTTCTGGAAGCCAGGGCCTAAAGCTAAGGGTTGGTTGTGGGTAACATCAAGAAGAGAAAAAGAAGTGCGTGTTCAGACAAGAAAAAACTTAGTTACCTGCTTAATGACTTCCACTGCAAGAAACAGAACTCCCAATGAGCCAGACCTTGGGGTCTGAACATAAGCAGCAAAGGTTTGAAGGAGCTGGAGTTTTTCAAAAGAAAATCCAACACAATGATACTCATACTCCAAAGTACCAAATTATTTCTGTGCTAATGATGCTGACATTGAACCAACATTGATTCTTGTGGTTACACCTTATCCAGGACATCCAAGTTAACATTAAGGTTTATTTCAGTGAAAATAGAGGGAGGCCCTCTTTAAAGAAAGAATTTTATGGAGGTCTGAACTAAATTAATTCAAAGTTATTGAGGGAATATTGATATCAAGAGCTTATACATCAGGCTGTGCTAGTCATATAGCTTCCAACAATGGAAGATGATAATAAAACACCCCTAAAAATTATAGTTTGTCCCCATTATTTCTGAGGTCAGTGGAATTTTCCCCAATGAAAAACCTATGACAATCTTTTGCTTCTTTTCCAATGTGATTCACTGTAGATAAAACTAAAGACAGGCTGATATACATCACCATTGTCTTTTCAGAGTATCAGATGAAGAATTGTTAACTTGCAAGAAAAAATGATGTTAATAGCCACAATACTTGTTCCATTTCTGTGCGCTACATTTTTGGCTAACATCTAACCAATTACACATTAAATAAAATAATCCTACTATGGTGTTTTATAAATGTAAATGCACAGATTGTTTTAATAGCACATTCATATAATGCTGAAATTTAACAAAACAGCCTACTTTACAAAAGAGAAGAGACAATGAGTAGAGCAGAAAAGATATCTATTTTATGACTATATGAATTTACAGTTCAATTTTAATACTTGATAATATGGGTGAGCAAGACAGCATGCATACCATTCAAATGAGAAAATCAGCAGTCCAACATCTATTTTCTCAAACTACTGCTGTCCCTTCAGGCACTGAACACAGTGAAGGATGCACTCCATCAGTTAAGTAGCTAATAAATACTAGCATAGTCTCAACATATTACAGAAGAGTTAAATTGTTCACTGGGCGAGTTAGTCATAATTTCAGTCAGGGTAATAAAATAATAAAAACTTTTAAAATTCAAAATCTGGAAATACAACAAGACCCAGGCAAATTAAAAAGAAAAAAATCCACTTTTAAAAAGCAGTCACCATTTGAAATCACCACTGGATCAAGGTGAGCCACTTGTACCACTGTGGGCCTCTTGGGACTTTTTTCTTTTGTTTTCCTTTTTTTTTTTTTTTTAATTTCCCTATTATTAAAAAAATGTTTTTCTGCCCTAAGGCAACCCAGGAGTAAGAGAAAAAGGAAGACTATAACACAATGGTTTGATCCAAAGGCCATCAGAGCCAGTGAGAAGACCCTGACACAGACAACCCTAGATAACATCCATATTTTACAAGACCTTAACACTTCACCCTAGTAATGGATTCATGCTAAGCTCTAGCTGTGAAAATAATACTTTTGCCCTATAGTAACTCCCAGAGAAACAATGTTTTTATATACTTTTTCTCTATGTAGCTTGAGGCAGTGAAAATCCAGGAGTTCCTTTCATGGGATTAAAAACCTGCTCTTTTCTGACACAGGCCTTACTTATGCTAACCTCATGCATTCACCTCTGCTCCTCGAGTTCATTCCCAGGACAATTTCTCTTCTTGAACCACTAACAAAATGAGCCATGAATAATCTTTTTTGCCTATTGTCTCATGCTTCTCTTTCTGCTTGGGGTGCTGCAAAGCACTCTCCTGACAGTATTTTCCAAAGCTCCTTCTTTCAACAGTCCTCTGGGAAACATCATGGTAACCAGATATATAGCACGATACTATCAAAGCCCTCCATACAGCAAATCTTGTAACAATAGAACTCCCCTAATGGGATTTGCATCCTGGCTTCATAGAAAAGGCACTGTAATAACATCCCATTTTTTCCTTGCGCTGTAATCATCTGTTATGCTTCTCACTAGTACTTCAAAGTAATTCTCTATTGTTCTGTTACTCTGAACTTCAGCTCAGCGGGGTTTAGTTTTTCAAAGCATCACAGAGGGGAATCTTAATTACTCTTTTTTTTTTTAATTTTCAAACAAAATCTCAAATCCTTAAAACAAACAAAAATTATTTTAGATCTCAGAATTTCCTGCTGCTGGATTTGCACAGAATTAAAATCAGCAACAAAGCATATTCAGCTGACTATGTCTCAAAACTTATCTAGAGACCTCATTCTGTCACAGTTTCTACTATGGTGAGGGAACTTGATCCATACAAAAGGCCTAGAAGACCAGCTCTGTCCTCAGCTTTGCCAATAACTACTACCTAAAAATTCTCAAAAAACACCTACCTTTTAAATAGTCCACACACCTAAGCTATGTCGCTCAAGATCCCAAATTCCAAACCAGAAAGGCACTAACAATATATATGTCACAAATAGAATAATTTTACCATATTTCTGGAGTTTTAAGCTTTGTTTTCTAAAGATAAATTCAAGCTTCCAGTTCACCACTGAAAATCTGGTTGATATCAAGCTTATGCACAGAGTCATAGGAAAAGCATAGTTTACAAAAGCTCTTTTCCCAAAATCCCTTCTTCTAGTGCAAACTACTGCATGTCCTGAGATCCAGATCCTACTTCACACCTTGAGTCCTGGGTCCAGTTTTGCCTTGTCTCATTTCAAAAAAGACATTGGGGTGCTGCAGCATGTCCAGAGAAGGGCTACAAGGCTGGGGAAGGGTCTGGAACACAAGCCCTGTGAGGACCACTTGGGGGAGCTGAGGTTGTTTAGCCTGGAGAAAAGGAGGCTCAGGGGAGACCTCATCCTTCTTTACAGCTGCCTAAAAGCAGGTTGGAGCCAGGTGAAGATCAGCCTCTTTCCCCAGGTAACAAGTCACCAGATAAGAGGATGCAACCTCCAACAGTTCCAGGGAAGGTGCAGGCTGGACATCAGCAGGAATTTCTTTACTAAAAGGGTTGTTAAATACTGGAGAGCACTGCTCAGGGAAGCGTTAAGGTCACAGTCCCTGGAGATGTTCAAGAAACAACTGGATGTGGCACATAGTGCCATGTGACAGGTGGTGATCAATCAAAGGTTGGACTCTATGATCTCAGAGGTCTTTTCCAAATGATTCTGTGGTTCACATCCAAGCTTAAGGCATGGTGCTAGCCAGCCCTAGAGAGGGTCAGATTTTCTTGTTCCTAAAGTATATCATAGATTCCCTACCCTTGAGAACACTTGAAATAACTTCTCTCAGACTCCTGTAATTGAAGGGCCTAACTCGCATGCAATCCAACAACAGGCACATCACCATTACAAAATGTTGTTCAAATCTAAATTAAGTGCAACACAACATCAAATTTAAGTTATTAAATACAAACTAGAAATTATATTCCTGTTTTGATTCAAATGTGGAAAAATGAACTTGACATTGATGTTTTAGAAGTCTAATAGAACAGTCCCTCTGCTCTCAGTGGAGAACAGAGTAGTTTAGCTGAGGCCAGCAGTAAGAGTTACTGCTAGTCTGGATGCCTGCTAGGAAGTGCAATAAAGCATACAGGTCCATGTGACATCCCAATCACCATTTTTATGAACATTTTCCTATTTATTAATAGTAGCTGCTCTGAATTCCCTCAAGTTTTATGCCAACTGCCAATTCTGGGTCCAGTACAAATTTGAGATATATTACAAGCAAGTTCAGCTAGAAATGAAAATAAAAGGTGAGAAAAAAGCTCACCATATGCCAACAAGGCAAGCTCATTGGATGACAGGTAAAAGGGCAAGTGAATGGCTGCACATACTAATAATTCTGGAAGTGTAGGTGAGTTCAACTCCTAAAGACTAAAGGAAAAGGTATTAGTCATAGAGAAGAAAAAAACAGTACCAGGGAAAGTAAGGTTACTTCCCCTCCTTTTATTACTACAATATCTTTTCTCCAGACATTAAAACTTTTCCAACTGATGTGTTACCTTCCCCTCTGTACATCTGAACTGATACCTGAACTTTGTATTGCTACTCATATCTTATTTCCCTCTTAAACCTCAACTGAAGACATTCAAAATATCAATCACCAATTATACATCAATCACCACAGACAAAAGCATATGGAACATAAAATGTATGGCAGTATGTGGCATTCAAAGACAACTGACTTGGAAATCATTCATACAAATCAGCACCTTTTCTGATCTGATTGTTTAGTTAGGAGAGATATTTGGTAATGCACAGTCACCTCTAGGTGCTCACTAACCATTCATTATTGGCATTTTCACCAAAGAGTAGGCTGGCCTTGACAGGAAAGTTGCCTGACATTCAACAGAAGATTTGGAATGCAACAGCTGCTTTGATTGAGCAGTTGCAATATGGGTATTGATAGAGAAAACTCAGTTTATGGATAAGCCATCACAATATAAATAGCCTAAGAAAATACCATTTGAAGACACTTTAAAAGAGTTTGAATTTGACTTACTACACTGCTGCCATAGAAGAATGCTTTCTGTTATCTCACTACATAGACCTCACACACAATCTAGAGCTGGAGCCTCTAGGGTGAGCAACATTCCTATTTCTGGAGCTCCTCCCTTTTCATGATCTACAAGGTGACATAAAATGCCCATACACTATGCATATGAAGTGGCTGGTCATGCATATATTGTGTTGTCTGCAGAGCAGCACAAGATGACGCAGATAGACTCCAAATTCCTCCACTGGAAATAACTGTCTATGGAAGGGACTGTTTAGGGATGTGCACCTGAAGGACATTTTTGCAGCCTGGTTTCATAGATGTCTCCTTTCTATTGACTTGTCCAACATTAAACACACATCCTACAAGTCAGGATTCAGTCAGACCCTTCCAAAGGGATGATGGTAGCTTATTGTAATATGTTAGCCAAGGACATTTGGTAGTTAGAATGGCTAATATTTGAAGTTGTTCAACATGTTTTGTTTGATGAAAAGCTTTCATGGAAAGTGTTTATTTGTGGAAAGAAATCACAATCCTTTTGAGGAAGGCACAGTGGCCAATGCATGACAACCATTGTGAGAACTAAAAAATACAAATGGATACATTTTCCTACTGTAAAGCCCAACATCATCAGGTTGCTATAGAATGTCGTCATTTCACTCTGACTTTTTAAATAATAATCTTATTTTCCAGAGCACAACTCCTTGTTCTTTACAGCTGTCATTGTCAACATTTAAGAGTGGAAAGCACTCTGCAATGTACAGCCATTTAACATCCTATCATAAAGCAGAGACATAAGGAGATTTTGGATCGTTTGAGTAGCTTGTAGGGGTAATGTTTTCAGAAACAAGAAACAATTTTCAGATCCTGAACTTAAGACAAATTTCACTGAGGTGATTTCTCAGCACTTCAATAATTCTGCCTCTTCCCTAGGGAGACATCAAAAAGTCAGAGCACTCAGCACTAGACATAGCTGTAATTCTTGGCATAAGTAAGTCATTGCATTTCTGATTAAAGAGATTTTTAAAAGCAGAATCAAAGTCTCAGGAACTTTCATTTACTCCCCAGAAAACACATTCTGTTTTCAACCACTAAAACCTGGGCTTTTGTACTTTTCAAACTTAACATAAAGACAGCTTCAGACTTTCAACTCACAGTCAATTCTGTCAAAGATATATTTACATTTGAAATCACTTGAGAAGTAGCCCCAGAGACTAATTCAAACTGGATTTTTTTCACAACCATATTTTTTTTTATTAAATAGGATTCAAACCAGGAGCTAGAAACTTTGCATAAGCAGGGATTTAGGATGCATGACAGTGTTGTTAAGGTAAGGCCTACTGGATCTAGTCTTCCATATAGAAAACTCACAGACAGAAAAGTGTGCAGCTTTGAGAAAAGCAGGGTCTTGACTCTTTGACATATTTTCCACATTACCTCCTATTCCCCTTTACTGATCTATTCTCTTTAATTTCTCTTGCCATTTGGTTTTTCCCCTTCTCACAATATGCAGTCCATTAAATCCTTCAGGGAACAACCAGTGTTGTCTGCCATATTAGTCTTCATCCTGCTTTTGCAAACTGTCCCTTCTCCAGCATTTCTTCCATCCTGCTTTTAGGACAGCACTAATACTGCATGACTTTACCAAACAAGTGACCATATTCTAGACTGATTCACTACAGTCATGATATATAATAGACTAAAATCATATAGTCCTTAGCTTGTACTCCTTCACTATTGTCACTTATCCAGCTTGTATGGCAAGAATGGTAAAAGAGATCTCTTGGAAGTGATGAAATCTGATTTTAGTGTCCTTCACAAAGCACAAAGAAGGAAGTCCATGCAAACTTGTACTGACTGAAATAGTTCTTTAGAAAGTATGTCAGTAAAAATGGATTTCATAAATGTGTGTAATAAGACAAAGGTTAATTAGCTGTAACCACTTTTTCTCAAGGTCAAGAGGAGTTACACCTGGGATAATTTTAGCCTAGAATAGCCACTTATTGATGTGATTTTTTTTTTTAACTTAGGACATCTCACATCACACCACTTTTTACTTGACAATAAAGTGACATGACTAACAAAAGAAGTTATTTTGATGGGTGTCGTAGGGTAACTTTATGATGCTTGTATCATTTGCTTTCCTCCCAAATTTGCCCTAAACCAGGACAATAGGACCAAACTACTTGAAAATAACACATTTCAGCATTCTGTACTGAGTATAACAACCCAAGATTCCTGTAACTCAGAGTTACAGGACAATATTTTATCTTATTTTTCCTTGGCATTTTTCTCTCCCTTTCTCCCCAAGTTTGTGTAGCTAGCAATATTCTGTGGATTAAGAGCCCCATTATTTCCTTCTCATCTCTCCTTTGTGATATCTCAAGCATATACAGCTGGTCATCAAGCATTGTTCCTAAGGATGAATCCTTCAGAACCTCTTTCAGTTCACATACCAAACCTCCAGGTTCTTGTAGTCCTGCAACAGTCCCTGTGCTAACAATCCCTCCTCCAGAGGCAGCATCCAGAAAACTGCTGACACCTAAAGTAGTCCACTAGCACTGTAAGCCAGGCATTACCAAAACCTTGTCCTGGGTTCACTAAGGTTTGCTGCAGCTGAGATGCTTTGAAGAAAAACATTTCACGTTTACCATCTAACCACCTACATCTGTCATTTTACTTAGAAAATATCCACCTATTTCTTAAAGTAATCTCCCAGCAAAAGTCTTAATAGCTTAATTAGGACTTCTGCTCCTCCCACAAACTCTTTGGAAAACTGTTTACAGCACCAGTGATCACTTTCAAAACAGTTATGCTCAGAGAGCAGGAACCCATTGAGGTAGCTTTGAATTAGATAGTCTTTGGCCTACTTGATTTTATTCAGCTTCTTATTTCAGAAGCACTACAGTTTAAAGGCTCATTAGTGTTACAGTAAGAACACTGTGCCCCATGGTTTGAGCAAATGAGGAAGACTTAAATTTAAAAAAAAAAAAACTTAAAGACTTAATAGTCTAAAGGACAGACAAATCAAAAGTCTGATCAACGAAATACAGCATTAAAGCAACACAGGCAAGGTACTACAAGGCACTAAATACTGCCATTCAGAAAGTGTGTGTGTCTGGTTTACTGTCTCTTTTTTTAACCCCAATCCTGAAAACAGGAAAGGTGGGACATAGAAATAAGATCACATGCTTCACTCCTTGTCTATTTAATACAAAGCAGGTGTTTCAGTGCATCTTTTTGAATGAAAAAAATATGTAGAATCACATCTATAAAATAACTGGACAGCCCTTTCACTGAGTGCTTGTTACTTTCTTGCTGATTATGCAAATGAAAGTGAGTCTGTTTGGGGTACAGCACTTGTTCAGATGCTTTGAATAATTTTGTACAACTATCTTCCTTTTTTTATCACTCCTCTGGCTATATGGGTACCTAATTTGGGCTTACTGGAATTAAGCACTACGACTATATCCAGCTCACTTCATCCCTTATTTCAATTCCTTTTAACTGTACAGCTACCCCCTGCCAGCCCTTCTGCCTATGGTGCAACCAAATAGCTCTATCTGCTCCAGTCAGTTAAGAGGAATCTCTCTGCAAGGTTCCCATCCTGGGAATAAGTTAGAGACAGTTCCTGTGGCTTTTCAGAAAGCTTCTGAAGGACTACGTTCTGGCATGGAGGAATTAATAGCTCCAAGCTTGTAAAGATTTACATATCTCCACAAAATGTCAGCAAATCTGAAGCTATCCTACCAGAGATGATGATTAGCACTGTGCATATTTAACAAAGGAGTAGTGAAATCTCATTTGCATATTTCTGACAAGCACGCAAATTCCCCACCGCTTTCACAACTTAGTATCTACACAGTTAATTTTATTTTGATTAAATTTAACACTTTTCACTGATGACCTTTAAAGAAGTGCTCACTTCCAGACTCTTCAATGCACCACTGATCTGCTACACTTTGTCAGTAAAACAATGATTGTTCCTAAGAAGCCTCTGAAAAGCTACAGTCTTACACAGATCAGTGCACAAAGTTCCCTCTGACGTGTGCAATGCAGGGAGGCAGAATCTGCATAATCAGCTCATTTGCTGCACACAGCAACAAGGGACATACTCTGCCAGTTCACACCCTCACCAGAAGGTTGCTCTAGTAAAGAGGAAATCACCACACTGCAATTCAACAGACATGAAGTACATTAGCTGGGTAACAGCTAAGAAAATAAGCAAATGAAGATGTATGTAAGTTATTATTACCTCTGTTCCACAGACAATGGAAATGACCTTTGTTCAAAGGCTGGTTCAGAATCAGAAGGCAAAACTTCAGGTTCCCTGTAAGATAAATGTTGGCTCTCATTAGCAAGAATATTGATTTTTTTTGTCCTTTTTTTAAATTTTTTTTTTTGCCAGATGCATTTTAGTCCAACCACATCAGAGTAACTCCACTAATAGCCTTGCTTCTCAGGTTTTACCACTGTCAGATTGAGAAACTGTCAGAACTTCGTAAGACACCTCTTACTTGGTAAGGTTTTGCTACATGCTTAATTTATAAGTGACTTTTACTTACTGAAGGCCATCCTCAACAGGACCCCACATCTATTCAGCTCTCTTATTTAATCTCCCACTTGCTACTCCTGCCTGGATGCAGCAATTACTGATATGAGCTTACCCTGGCCTCTCTTAATGGGGAAGGCTGGAGGAGACTCCATATGAGATGCCTGTAACCTAAACCAAATATTCCACCCTCCTGGAGGACGCAGAGCTCTGGCTGCCATCAGTGGCTTCTGTGCCTGTGTTTTCATATCATGTATAAGCTCTAATTGCGGTAGATGCTCTACAAATAAAGAATGAAAGGCCGTGACCCAGAGCTTAAAATCAAAAGCTAGTAAAAGCAAAAGTGTACTTTAGCCTGTGTTATCTAGGTGATACTGCAGACTAAAAACCTCAGTGGATTTACCAGCCCAACTTGATTGAGCTCATAAAGCCTCCTGTCCCTGCAAACGTATGTGCTGAAGGTCGATAATAAACCTGCAGTTAGAAAAGCCTTAAAAGAAAGGAAGGATGTATGATATGACACACTTTGAATTCAAAGAGTAAATACGTAAATCTTTGACAGCTGCCTGCAGTGGGATTTGCATTATTTCATTTCCTAATTATCTTGCCAATCATATAGGAATACAAGTTTCCCCTGGAGCTTGATATCCTTAGGCAATCAAGTTAATGAATAATATTTGGTCATGTGAAGCCACTGTAATTGAAAAAAGAAATCCTCTATCACTAGAAAGTCTTCTGAGAAGATCGAGTACAGCAGGAGGCAGAAAGCTACAGTAAAAGCCTGTGGCCTAAGCTATATCATGTTATCAAGGAAAATACAGCTGGTCAAAGTGCTGAAGTTGAAAGAACATACAGGAATGGGAATTGGAAGGGGCAGTCTTTAAAATAATTATTTAAATGCTTGATTAAGAGAACAAAGTGAAGGTTATCAGACCGGGATAACACTATTCTGCCTCTTCTGCACCTTTCCCTTTGAGTGATTTAGGGTTTTCCTCCCCACTGACACATTTGAGGCCTCAGTTTCCTAAAACAGAAGTAATGGTACTGTCTTCCTTCATAAGTATCAAGAGAAATAGAAATGAAGACCTAGATGATTTTTACTCCGTGAAAATTCTATATGATTACCATAGCTATCTTCTACATGATTATCATAGCCTGGTGCTTTCAAATACCCTCCCTCAAGCCTTCTGCTTCCATCTTTACTGACACTGTCCTCACTTCCATTTAATCCATGTGTATATAGGGGAATAAATTTTGATAGGGAGAGGTGGAAAGACCAAGTAAACAAAGGAAAGTGAGAAAAGTTTTTTCTGTGCGCAGTTTTGCCTTGTCCTTGAACTTTAAGAGAAAGGTAGAAAACAATACATTCAAACTAAGTGCCAATTTCCAGCTGCCTCACAAAATGGGACCTCAGCAGCAGATCTCCTAATGATTGTTAAGTGAGAAAGGCTGCCAACTCCTTGTATTAAACATAATCATCTAGTGATGCTCTCCATTGAAAAGAGCCAGCAAATATCCCAGGTTCTGTTACCGGAACAGTAATACAAAGCAGGCACAGGTGCTGTAAGCCTATTCGTGCTGGTGAATCACAAAAGACATTCCTATGCCTGTCTTTAGGGTTCTTTGTTGTTTGAGTTTTTTAAAGGGCAGTTATAGGCTCAAAAAGTAGAGAAATGGAAATTATTTTTTCACCTGCTTTTAGAGAAGTGAACACTCCAGTCATTTCAAACCAGTCATTTCACACAATTAAGGCATGATAAAATGCTATGATTAATGGTATGATTAATGCTGACAAAATGAGCCTAAATGTCAATATTTTAATGGTGCCTGCTGAGTTAATATAAAGCTGCACACAAGGCTCAGTCCTTGGTAGATGTAAAACAGTAATAAAATTGGGCTGCAATAATTTACAACCATTGCCCTAAAAACTATTAATATATTGGGACATCTGATGGCAAAGACCACGTCAACAGACAGAATATGCAACATTCATCACTCTGAGAAAAACTGATGAGAGCTCACTGTGCCATTGCTCTGAACACTCTACTGGCTATTCATTTGAAAACAAATCTACTTCAAGGCCATTTATCTTTAAAAGCCCCAACAAATTAGGACACATCTATCTCCTGCACTGTCTACCCATCTCTTTTTCACAAAGATAATTAGCACCCTGACCCAACTGTTACTGACATTGTGCTCTGTTTGGACTAATGGGAAAGAGGTTTCTGTAAGCAAGAAATCACCAGCAATATCCCCAGATATGGATATCTCCACTGAAGAAACTTTTGTGAGCCTTTTGCTAAAGGCAGAACAAGTTTCTCTCTTGCATAGTTTCTTCCATTTTTAGTATAATTTTCTCTTTCATTACATACTTTTTCAGCTCTTGCAGCCTGAGCAAATTCAACCATCTGCAGCAAAAGCAGAAAAGAATAAACTGCTCCCTACAAAACTTGCATCTTATTTTTGATATTTACCTCAACACAGAGAACAAATGGAGTCAAATCCCATGGTCAAAGTCCTCCTGTAGAAGAATTAAGGCCTGTGATGTACAGGCCTACGGAAAAGGAGGATGACTATAGGAAATTTTTACTTGCATTTAAGGAATCAAATTCTCCCCCCCCCCCTCTTGTTTTTTCTATTTGATGCTTATAAACCTTGCGGTCTTACAGGCATAACTTAGTGAGTAAGAATAAACATGGACACAACTATGTGAACAGGCAGTTACATGAAAAAATACAGCTAAAAAATCTTCTAGCAGACTTGGAAAAATCCTAATCCTTGAAGAAAACTGAATCACTTTTATTTCTGCGGGAAACCTTTCCTAAGTTACAAATCAGTCCATCAATCAATCAATCAATCAACAATGCCTATAAGTTTCTACACTGGCACCATCACCTCATCCTTACTGAATTTTGTTTTTCTTTTTCTTCTTTCCAAAATTATTTAGTTGAACTTCTTTAATGAAACTTCTCATGTTGCTTTGAAAAGGGCTTTTATCAAAAATGTTGTGAACATCCCTGATAGCCTATGCACTGCCTATGCAGTGACTTTTTACCACATTGTAACTCACTCTGAACAATTTCAATATATTTTAGAGCACAGATTTGCTATTCTAAAAGCTTTCTTGGCTTCTCCGTGTCATATTGTATTTATCTAGCTATTTTATATTTATAATATCATTGTGCATTTTTAATTGATTTTCCCTTTGCCCTGTGCCAGTCTTCAGGCTGTATGTCCATCACAAAGCATAGGTAAAAGGCACATATATTTTTAAAGACAACCTTTGCTCTAGTAGCCAATAAATTAATATATGCCACTTTGCTTCCTTGCAATGTTAGAATCATATCACTGAAGAGTTTTTCTGCATATTGCGAGGAAGTTGGCATTGAATTTTCTAAAGTGGGGAAAACACTTTCAATGCTTCAAACAAGAGGCCTTTGGGAAAGATCACTGCTATTCCCAGACTTTCTGACATGATGCAAGTGGGAATACACAATGGGGGGGACAGGCTGTGCTTAGATACAGGCATGCCTCAAGGTGCTGACAAAGTATGACTTCAAATTCAGAGTTTCAGCTACACCAAAGTGGCTTCCACTAAACAATTAATGTTTTTGGGTATGTTTCTTTGGTATTTGTGTTTTACTGTTTGCCTGAAGAGGAGCCATTCCTTTCCTTTCCAGTGATCTATCAAACATCAACAAAGAAGGAGGTTCAGTTCACAGGAAGAAGTAGGAAAGAGACAGGTATTATAGGGATAGAACTGCAAGTTGGAAGATGGTTATAAGTTTCCAGAAAATTTGTGTCCTGATAGAAGTATATCTAAAAACCCAAGATACTAATCAAGATCCATTGAAAAGACACTGCAGTTACACACATTCCTGATCATGTAGGTGGACATCCAAATATACAACAGCATCTGAGAGAAAAACCTCTGAATGATCTTCCTGCTCATGTTTCTGCTCTCGCATCAGTCTACAGATGCACCATGATATAGACCATAACAGCAAAAACAAAAAGCCCACATCAAAACAAACAAAAAACCCCACAGAAAATAGCTAAACAAAAAAACCCCAATGAAACAAAAGCCCAAACAAACAAACAAAAAAAAAAAAAAAAACAAAAAAAAACAACAAAAGCCAAACACACACAAAAAATTGGTGTTACTCAGAAAATCCCTACCCATCAGATTAATTTTAAATGAATAATCACTGCTCACTTAAATGCCAGAGTATGTAGGAAGGGACAAGGCTGTTTTTCACAGCTTCAAAACTGACTGAGGAGAGAGGAGAGAGGAGAGAGGAGAGAGGAGAGAGGAGAGAGGAGAGAGGAGAGAGGAGAGAGGAGAGAGGAGAGAGGAGAGAGGAGAGAGGAGAGAGGAGAGAGGAGAGAGGAGAGAGGAGAGAGGAGAGAGGAGAGAGGAGAGAGGAGAGAAACAGGGCTGAGGCAGCTCTTTGGGTAGTTGACGTTCCTTCAGCTGCACAAGAATTAACACCAAAATTGTGATTCTTAGAATTCCACATAAGTTAGATTTACTGGGAGCCTATCATAATTAACTCTTGAGAAAGCAGTTCATGAAACCAGCAAAAATAACAAAACCACAGTGACAACCGATCTGGCTGTTGCTACAGATCACCACAGCAAGATTACTGTGGGTTTTCAAACTAAAACGAAGGAGTTTGGGGGAATCAGCACCAAAACTACACTATTTTGCTGCCAAGTAAGCACCTGTCTCCACATGTTAATTCAAAACTGATACTCTTCTTATTGAAATGGACCATTTCATTCAGGGCTTTTTGAAGAGCTACCATCCACTTCCCAAAAATATTCAAATGGAACAATCTCACCACCAAGAATGAAGTAAATTATTGGTTAGAAACTAAGGGGGATTCCTCATTTCCTGAAAGGCTTTCTTCATCATGGTTGTTTGCTTTTTGTTTTTTAGACATTGAAAAACCCAACAGTAGTTTCCTACCTGCTATTCATACAATTCTTAATTTACTTGCTGATATAGCACTTCTTGAAAGTTGGCTTCTGATTCACAAGACAAGATTCTGATTTTATCAGTTAATATCTTTGGCAGCTCACTATGAGTAGTATGTAGATCTACCTTAGCAAGTAGCATAGCAGAATAAAATCAGTCTGTAAAGAAAAACTGTTGGTGCTGCAGGTATGATATTCACATTACACATGTTTGGGGAGAAAGGAAGAGAGGGAGGCTACTTCAGGTTGTTTAGTCTGGTTTTGTAGACCCATTAGCAGTAGGAGAGCGTTATGTGCACTCCTGCAGCACATTTTTATCCAAAAGGAAATTAGTTTACAAATTCCAAAACTACCCTGCAAGGTAAAGCAATCCACAGCAAACAGGCAGGATCATGAGACGTGCTTCAAGATCATATTCTTGATCCACAGTAAAATACTAATGTAAATATGCCAATAGCCACACGGCTTTTGGATTCGGAATTTTTATTTGTATTTTATGCTGCAAGATCAGTTTAACCCACATGATACTTTTGCAATTTTATACTCATCAAAATTTGGCTCTAAACTTAAGATTTTTATGTTTAAGAGCCAATCTGACACTTTTATCTATCATGTATGGAAGGTCTAAGGGGGACTTAACTCAAAACTTATAAATATAGCATTTTAAGCTCCTGAAAAAGCACTTAACATCAAACCCTAAGATGCTACTTTCTAAGGTTATCTTTTAGGTTAAAACCTCACTTTGAACAGAGTGAACACCTTATACAAAAATACTCCTCATTCTGCTTTTCTCTTTCTTGAACCAAGATTTCCCCCAACAGTGCTTCTTTTCATGGGGAAACCCAGTGCTCTGCTGTGATACCAAGGACTATAAAAAAGGATAATTTCCTAGGACCATTATGCAGACCAAATCAACACTCTAAAATATAAACATTTCACATTTTAAAAGTTTCACAACTCCTGCAGAATTACTACTCTGAAAATAGTAAAACTTCAAGTCAGTAAAATCTACTTCCTCCATTTGTGCTCTTGCTGAAAAGGCAGTTGTCAGCTTTAATTCAGAGAAACAGTTAAGCTTAGACTACTGTATTAATTATGGCCACTGCTTATAAAGCATTGTGTAGCTGCTTTTTTCCACACTGAATCCCAAGCCTCCAAACAAGCCATTTAATTTTCCTCATAACAGTGACAACTCCCATAATAAACCTGCACAAATTATGTAAAAGGATCACAGACCTTACAAACATGTTCTCAAACTTCTTGAATTAATAAATTAAATATGCATACACAACTGATTTTTGTGCAAAGGCACTGTTATCCCTGTCAATGCATCTTAGTGTTCATTTTTTCATGTAAATTCTATTGATTTTTAAATATTTTGCAGCTCTTAATTCTCCAGACAAATTCCAGTAAGAAGAGGGGATTTGTGCAAACAGTCTTATTGAAAAGCTGCAATGTGTTACCCTCTGGAGAGCACTCTACAAGAATTTATGTGGATGAATTCAAACCAACTAATTTCTCACAATAAGTTACAAACATGGCCATACACATGGGATAATTTACCCACATCATCAACCACTGTGCCAAGAAGGGTGCCATGCCTTGCAATGAAATTTGTCAATTAATGCTGGTGCTTCTCTGGAGAATGTGAGAGCTGCATTTCTGATTTCAGTGTGTGATGGGATGCTTCTTTTCATCCAAAGTCCTATAGTCTATAGCTGCATTTCTGAGTACCTCGGACTTCTGTTCTTTATGTGTCAAACATCTCAGTCTGGTCAAGCAGAATAAGGTCACACAATTCCCAGTAGTCAATCTTCAGCTTTAGGTAACTCATCCAGCATCACAAAGAAACTTCATGGCAGGATTCAACTCTCTAGGGCAACACAGAACTCAACTGAATCATGAGAACTGACTATTTAAATAGAAATCCTAACCACACTTACTATTATGCACACAGAAATGATGCTTGTGTCCCATTAACAACTCTCATTTGAAAATAAACAGTGGAGTAACCAGTCACTTTGGGAGGGGCAGCAATGTACACAAACCATAAAACAGGCTTTTCAGGGCACACACTGGCAGATGCACCATTTGCCACTGCAAGGCCTTTGGTTTGATTTGCCTCACACCCTCGTCCTTGTCTCAAAGGGACGTGGCCAAACCATACCCATCATTCTGCATCTTGTGCAATCTGGACTTTCATTTCCAGCCAAGCACAGCAAAGATCAGAATTAACTGGAAGCAGCAGTCACTGGTTTATCTGAAATATTATTGCCTGTTCACTTACACTCTTACAGTTTTCAAGATTGGATTCAAATTACCCAATAATCCAAAAAAGAGATATTTCTGGTATAGGCACAGTCAAGTAGAGGTCTACAATATTATCCAGATATGTTTTATCCTGTGGCATGAAAAAAATAGCCAAGTGATGCTGAAGTGATGAATAGGAAGTGCAATAGCAGGAGGAAAGACAATTTTGTGCAGAATGAGAAGACTAGTCACCAGGGTTGCAGAATTGGACACAACTTTCGCATGTAAGGTGAACTTTTAAAATGCATTAATTTCACTGCAACTACATCATAAAAAAATACTAAATGCTTTTTTTTGTTATTCACAGGCAAGTCATCATCTGAAACAGAACCCATCTGACACCTTTTGATACCAGTTGGAAGACCTTATGAGACAAGAATTAGACAAACAGTCGTGCTATAAAAATATTGATAGTCTTATGGTAAAATTGACCTCAGTGTTTAAAACCTCTAGGCACAGACCATTAGACTGAAGCTTAAATCTGCATCAAAGTAAAAATGAAAGCAAATCTTGAGAAAATGTAAACAACAATTACTATTCAAGGAAGTTCCAACCTTAAATGAAAACCAAAGAGATGCATTCACTTTCTCGCTCTGTAATACCTTACATGCATTTTAAAAACACAGCATCAACACTGTCTGAATACATCACACTAACAATACTTGTTATCTGGGATGTCTCTATTTCCAAGGAGACAACCAGGCATACAAACTCCCCCAGCAGTCGATACTGTCAGCTCAATCTGCACACAGCAAGGGCAAGGTGACTTCAAGGAACCACAAGGCAGAGCAGGCAGATGTCAGGAGTCTCTCTGGGCAAATGGGTACAAGGCACAACCCCATCAGCAAACATTCAGCTCAGCAAACAGTACAGTGCCATTTCTATGGTCAACAGATATCTTTAGATATTTTCTATGGGATTAACAAAATGTAATATGCATTTAATGAGTCACATACAGGAGTACTGGCCAAAGAGTAAGAACCATTGGAACACAAAAGTGCCTGACTGCACAGCATTTAGAACCCCTGCTTGCTGATACCAAGTGCTCCACTGAGCCTTCAGTTCCTGGCACTAATATCTCCTATGCACATAAAAGTCTGAATTCTATTTGCACCAAGATGCACTTTAAGAGGCTGACAGAATCTGATGCCTCCCTTGATGTCAAAACACCACTCCTATCCACCAAAGAGACATTTCTCTACTGATCTCATGGGAAGAACATGTCTCAAGTAGCTGGTTTTGGAGCACACCTATTAGATCCTGCTTCACAATGTCAGCTATCTCAGTTTTTAAAAACTGGGAAGAAGATATACCTTTTATCAGCATGGATAAAGTTAGTGTGTGCCTTTAGGAGACTGATGACCCACATTCAGGTTCCCTCCTTATCAAGAGGGAATTGACATCCAAATTCAGTCAAGACAGCGCTCTCCTCCCCAGACATGACGATATTCTTCGGGAAGAAGATTCTTCCCTCCCTGCTACAAAATGAAATATATGATGGGACTATTGTCATAAAACAGTTAAACATGAGTAGCCTGTGGAAGTCTGATTCTGCAGTCGACTGACTTAAACAAAGTTTGTTCTCCAATTTATTCAGATGACTTTTCCACTTTGAATACTTCCTCCAATTACTTCACCATGGTATTACAGGATTATATCCACTGCCTCCTCCCTAATGTGTGACATGCTGTCGGAGAACAGCGTAACCTCTGGTTTTGCAGGATAATTTTCAGGCAAGAAGAGTGGTTTCCTAACTATCTTCAGAAGACTTGGCACTAGCAGTAATAAAAGGAGGAAATAGCTTTTTGCAACACAGCATAAAATGTCCAAATCCAACAGAGCAGGATTTTAGATGCTTCAGTCTTCCCACTTCTCATGGTATTCCCACTGCAAAACTCAGCTTGATTCCCCCTTAGTACATTTACACTGATGGATTGTACTCTTTGTATACAATTTCTCCCTCTTCCCTTTATATAGTCCCACTACCATGCTGAGGACAAGTACACCGTCATTAGAAGTCCAGTGTGCATCCACTGAATAGCCCAGGGGCTAAATTCCAGTATAATACTGTGAAGGCACACAGCAAAATCCCATCTTCAGAAAGGGGAAAACAGGCATTATGTGAGTGTAGGAAGATCACACTCCTATGCAGCAAATGAGTCAATACAAAAAAAAAGTTCCTTTCCGCTCCTCAGCTTTATCTGATATGACACACTACAAATCACAAATGGCTTCTGGCCAAACTCCAGTGTGGACAATTACAGGCTTCTCTTTCCCTACTTCTGTTCAGCCATCCAAATGAAATACACTATCTTTCACTATCCTGGACTCATGTGTACTAATTAAGCACTTATTTAAAAGCACAAAGCATTCAACCAGGCTACAAGGTACTTTGGAGATGGCTGGATTTCATATTTAGTAAGTTCACTGAGTTTTAAAAAGTTGAGAAAATTGTGACCCATGTAACATTAATTATTAACTCCCCAGATATAATGGATGAGACTGATGAGTCAACCCCATTGACTCCCAGGATTTTACCTCATATGCTTTCATGAAAATCCATGCTGGGACAGTTGGTTCTGCAACACCCCAAAGCCCTTTGTTGTGCATGTCAGAAAGGATGTTTGTGCCCATACCACCTTTTCAGTCTTGCTGTTTTCATGGCAGATTATTCTGTACTTTGAGGTCCAGAGTCCCATCCAGAAGGTTCAAAAAGGCAAAGAGGCTTTCCAGGTGGTAGTAACAACAGCCCACACCAGCAGTGGTGGCAGTGGGAGGGTGTTTGGGCCTCTGGAGTAAGATTCTGGCAAAGAATTATGAGGAGGGGAATGTTTTCTTACATTACAAAAAGGGTTTTTAACAGATATGGGAAGAAAAGACAATGAATTTGATTTCCCAACATTCAAAAACATTTCACTCCTAAAATTATGTCTTCTGATTTCACAAGCTTCATTTTATTATTTCTAGAGTTATTTTTTTTTTTTTTTACCATATGAAAGTAGCTCCATTTTGCTGCCTGTTTTAGGACATTCTATAACTTTACATCCACCACTGGCTTCTTTTCTTAAGAAAAGATTTTTCAGGACCTACTTGTATATATTTTATAAATAGATAAATCTACACTTGGAGAAAACAAGGTAAAATAAACAAAAAGAAAGACAAAAAACCACAAAGGTGATGAAAACTGCATTACATTATCAGTCAGGTAAGGAATTTTTATGTAAGCTGGATGAAGTTCCTCTTCACATTTTATTCTGTAATATGTCATTGTGCTGCATCTGGCAGAAAAATAAGACCTAAAATCAAAGTTCTGTGGACTGAATAGCTACAATAAGCTTACTTAAATCAGGAACAGGTGTCTCTTGGAATAAAACTAGGGGGTGATAAAGAAACAAAAAGAGAACACTATCAGAATATTGATGCTTCATCATAGGTAAAAAATAATTACCTAATCTTGAAAACTTTGTAGTGAGAGCTGTTTAAGGTTCATGTAACTTTTAAACAAGATTGAAAAAGCTGTTTGCAAGTAAATGGTGTGATAGCATCACTGGGATCACTGTAGTCTGGCAGAACAGGACACAATATCCAGCAAAGATCAGCTCACAAAAAAAGTAGGTCATGCCTGTAAGGAGACTACTCACTCAAGCAGACCCTCCAAATCATTATGAAAAACTGTTCCCATAAGATACCTGTCACACTAATAAAGTTTGGTAGGTTTAGTCACTACACAAAGCCTATGATAACTGCTTTTATTGTAAGTCACTTGTGCTAGTTTATAGTCCCTTGTTTTGACAAGCTGCACATGATATATAATTAAAGAGAACTGTTACTTTCTTCCTTTTCTCACAATACAGTAAAGCCTGTAAACAAACACAAGCTCTGGGACCATTAAGAGAGGCTCTTGTTTGCACACTGTCTTTTCAACCAACTACTTCAATTTCAATGCTAAAACTGTCAAGCTTAATTAAGAGTTATGGGGCATAACCATTTCAAAACCATAAATCTATACAGTAGAAAAGTATAATGACTGCCTTAGTGAACATCTCTTTTTAAATAAGCAGTATCTCTTACCAAGACCTAATTTAAGTTCCTTATACACAACATTGTATTGTAAATAACTTTATTACTTCTCCTGAAGTGAATATTAAGACTACCATAAAGTATTTTCATCTTGATGTCTTTTGGTTTATTTGATATTTAAAGTGGACCTCAAAGTATATTTTAATGCTTACACTGCTACTCCATCCAAATCCACCAGAGATTTTTGTGATCCTCCAACACATATGCAGAGAACTGCCTTTCTCTCCAGCTTTTTTCAATATCTTGTTTTCTAAAGTCTCTTTGACTTTTGAGTGTGCACAGCTGCTCACACATCCTCACAGCTTCAGGCAGAAAGATACAGAGTTCACCATTGAAGGACTCCCCTGTAAAAACATCCTTAGCATTCAGCACCCCAGCCTGAGACACCAGTGGCACAGGCCCAAAAATCCACCAAAAAAGCACTGTAGGGCAAATGTAGATGTAAATCTGAAATCCACATTATCCATTCCAGAAGATCTACACATTTCCATTTTAACAGTGGTTATAGTCTTCTACCATAACCTCTGCAAAAATCAGTGCTCTAGGGAGCACCCAAACCAGCCAGAAAACCTAATGCAACCTGAGTCATATTGGTACTTTCAGCCAGAAATTAAAATTTAACAGACAACTGATTACTGTGCTTCAAAGGTTTGAATATCACAGTACTGGAGGGATTCTAAAATCAATTGAATGTTGCTTCTTTCAGTGTGAAAAAAGTCCCACATACATTCTTATCATTAAGTTTCATGTAGTTAAGGTGATTTTCTGGACTTTTCAGCAAAGAAGTTACCCTTAAAATGCAAATCCTAAAGGCTTAAACCTTTAAGGGTGATTGAATCAGTATCATGTTTATTACTATTTCTTAATCTAAACTTTTGTTATGTGATTGCATGAGAAAACTTTTGTTATGTGATTGCATGAGAAAACTTTCTCCACCTGCTTCATGGACTAACAGATGAATTCATTTTACAGAACTGATGATCACATAATAGTCAGTCTAGAGGCAGCCCCTTAAAATAAAAGTCTTAAAGGAAACTTAATTATTTCTATCCTGATGAGCACTTTTTATGTGTTAAATAACATTTGGATCTACAGGAAATAATGGGTGCATCTAAAAGCATAATTTATGCAGACTAAACATAACTCTGATCAGCTGTTTATCAGATCCAGAGAGGAACAGCAAATACACCCTGGTCAGCATGTAAGTACACTTGGGGAGAAGATGCTTACAAAAGGAGCTACACTTCTCTCTTCGTCATTACCCTATCTGGAAAATGTGGTTAATAATAATAATGCTTTGAACTTAAATTTCCATTTGTAGATTTAAAATCACTCTATAAAGGTGCATAAGCATTATTATTCTCATTTCACAGTTGGCCTCACTAAGTACAGAGATTTGTAGCAATTTGTATGAGAAGCAGCATCACCTAGTGAATAAGTTAAGACTGAAATTATGTCCCCAGGGTTTTCTTCCCAGCTAAATTGTAAACTTCAGACTACACCACTACGCACTGGGGCAAAACCAGACACAGTCCATCTGAAATTGGAGGGTTTCTGCATGGGAATAGGCACACAAGCCAGGAATACATAACATAAAGAAAAAGAATTTCTGCCTCACATTGATCTAGTCACTTAAAATAAATTTTCTGCAGCCATGGGGAGATGGACATCACAGATGTCATCAGAGCGTTCAAACACACACACACACAAAAAAAAAAAAAAGAAATTACATCTTTCCAGAAGAATAAAGGAAATAATAAGATACATAGCAGTGGACAGCCTGGAGTTTAATCAGGAGAGAACTGCTTAACCATCAGCATCAAAATCTTATCCTCTCTTGTTGACAGAAGATCTCATGCAAATTTCCTGCAATAATGTTTCTCTTACTCAATATTATTCCTCCTTTGGACAACAGCTCCTGCACATGGCAACAATCTTACAGGTGGGTTTTAAATTTTGTCATGAAAAGCACTTCTTTGTGGTAAGGAGTCAGGAAAATACTGAGTACATCTTCTCTGTTAATAGAAATAATTTTAGTATATTTCATTCTCAAATATCAGTTGGTCACTTAGGTTAAACTTTAACTAACATTTCCAATTACCCATTAAACTAAAGGCTAAAAACAAGGGAGCAATATGATATTTTTTGTTTTTAGAATTATGGGAATGATAAAAATCAGGCTAAAAGGCTAACAGGTAGATAGAAATATTTTCAAGCTTAAAACTATTATCTATTCTTCAGAGAGCTGCTTAATTTCAGAGCCAGGCCAATAAAGTCAAAAGAATCTCTCATCAAAACTACTCCATTTTTTTTTCCCAAATATCAGTCGGCCAAGAAAGAATACCAACACAGTTAGAAGATTAAGCCAAAAACATGTTTTCAGGCTTTTAAATTTGAATAAACAGAGGCCTTAGGTATTTGAAAAACTGGTATATTACAGAAAAATTACAAGAGTTGCCACTGAAATTAATCTGCAACTTGTACACATGAAACTTGTAAGGACAACCAATTTTGGACATACAGGGGGAAAAAACATAAAAGTGAGCTGTCAAAACAAAAATTAAAAAGTTAATGTTTTTAATGCATTAATAGTTTACGAAGTTTTATACGGAGCATGAGTATAATATCAGTTAGATCATCTTCTAGTTAGAATTACTTCTCCAAGCATAACATGTTGGACAAAAACCAGGAGATAAAAAACTGGGGTTATAGTAAAGCACGATTTTGCCACACATGTTGACACTCCTGCAAATTTTTTCAATTCATAAACAAATGGTTGAAACAACTATCAAATAATTAAAATTTAATAACAAAATAACTTTTTTCTATTCTACTATTCTTGCAATCACAGAAAAGCCTACTCAAATTAGTCAGAAAAAACCCAGCTGCATCAGTTCTCTCTTCTGTTTCAGTTTTGTGCAAAGGCATAAATCAGTGATGGATTCATGTTAATTTATTCCCAGGGCAATACCTGGTATGCTGTGTTTTTGGAGAGTTTAGGAGCATTTATTTACACATTTACCTCTCTAACATGCCTTGACTACAACTAGAGTCAAACTGTATTGGTCAAACTATAACAGGTGAATGTGTGTTGATGATAGTGGCAGGCAGAGCAGAACCTTTGGATGACATTCAGAAAACCAAAGATGTGCAGTCAAGACCTCTTGATCAGTTCTGCAACACAGCACAGTGAGTGACCCTTAAAGGAGGAAATCTCAGTGAAAGCACTTTTCCCTCCCCAGCCAGGGCATGACAGGGCCCCCCATCTGGAAGCGTCTTCCACACACAGGACTCATTACATCAGGGAAGATGGTGCAGGGGAGCCTGCACAAAAACATCACCAGAGAAGCAGCAGAATGGTGATCTGCTGTTTTAGTGTACTTCTGTGTTAGCTTTTGCTTTAACTCCTCTACAACTGTACAACAACCAAATCAAGGTTTCCTGTCAGCATGATGTCCTGGGAACACACATTTCCCCCAGCTTAACAGCTCTTGGGCTTCTTATGCCACCTCCCACTGCCTCCCTAAAGCCACAACAAAGATCACTATCGACCAATATGACAACATCTAACAAGGGTACAGCTGATAAACTCCAAGTTTGATCCTGTCTACAATGCTCATATGCCTCCAGCAGATGATTCATCTGATTTTGAAACAGGAGGTAGTGTTACAACTAAATGCAGATGAGGAACATGTATCAAATGTAAGTTTTTATTTTAGAAAGCATATTCAAGGAGCACCTCTAAATATGGGTAGGATGAAAGAAGAGAAGCATGAACACTGGTCCCATCAGGACTGGGTTGATTTTCTAGTTTTGCGTGTGAATATAAATTAATCTTTAATCAGCATTCGTAATTTCTGCACCAGGACAAAGTTAGAGGAAGCAGAAGTTAAAGAAGGAAAATAAAGAAGGCTGAAAGCGTAAAAATATTCATGCACATACACACATATGCACACTCCCACACATCCAGCAAGCCCTACTTTGCCATATGGGATTACTGCTCTGTATTTAGCTAATGGATTAAGCACCAATAATTTTTTAAAAATATGAATATTACTTTTCCAATAAAAGTAAGTCAAGGATTTAAAATAGAAAAGCCTTTTTAATGAAAAACAAATGGCATTTAAAACTTAATAGCCTTTAGGTCTGATAAAAAAGTCAAAGCCTTTATTTAAAGAAAAGAAACTTTCTTTAATAATCACAGGCACTGCAATGCACAAAAGGCACCACTTGCAATGCAGTGAGTGCTATTATGGCAGTCTGGCTATAGCAAATGATAGGATCCTAATGGAAGAAAAAACATATGCCTACAAAAAAGATGGAAAATTATTTAAATCAGATGAGGGGCCATTAACTTCTTCTTTGAAGAACCCTTTTAAAAAACATTAGCAAGTGTAAACACTCTTAACTCTAGAGATGACAAATCAAATGAAACAGATTTTCAGGGACCCCTAACTAAAGAAAAGGAGTTAGAAAATTTAGGGCAACTTTCCAAGATTAAGCACACAGTGAGGTGGCACATGGCATTTACTGGTACTGATACTGCTGTCTGAAACACCAACAGTACGATTTGTGGGGATTTAGGATGTTGTCATCTTATTGCAAAAGTTCCATACCTTCTTGGTGATTTCTCATTGGCAGCTCCTTGCAGCACTGACTCCTTCTTCACAGCACAGCCAAAAAACTCCAGCCCTCTTCTCAACCAGCTAACCCACTCTTTTACAGCACTCATGCTTACTAGACACAGCTGTGGCCTGCTAAGGGCAGGCCTGTTCCTAATCTTTGGTGATTAGTACAGCTGCTCCTCAGGGGTGAGATTGCCCTCTGCACTATCTTTATTTTCTTACATTCTATCCCCCAACATTATGAAGCACTGAGACATACCCAAACTGGCAGTCATGACTTGTGAAAGTCTCATAACCAGATAAATATTTCACTGGCACAATCAGGTATTGTCAAATCTGAATTTAATGGACACAATCCCCATCCCAGGGACTGCCACAGTGTTCAGATGACTTGCTAAGTTTGAGCCCTTTGGGGAGCTCCTAAACTCACAGCTAGAAGTTCTCTGTTGATTTTCTAAAGGGCCACAGTTTCACCCCGTGTGCCAAGTAAGAAAGCCTGTGCCACAAACTTTACTTCATCTTCATGCCATTTTCCTGAACCACAGTAAAAGAACAGCATGTTTTGACTATTAGGATAAAAACTAGTGAAAGAAATTCTAGATATGAAGTGTGCCCACAAGTGTTTTACTTTCAAAGAGGCAAAAACAAGTAAAAGCTTCAGCAAAACAGCTGTTATGTTGCAGTCTCTCTTCCAGCCTTTCTTCATCCCTGTTATGCTGCTGACTTTTAGCTTTATCCTATCCCAATATTCCCTCCTGCATGCAGTCTTACCACCTTAAGCTTATTGAAATAATCAGTACCAACAAAACAATTCACACACTAGACTTACCTTCAATAGCTGTATTTGAAGGGTTTAAGAACCACTGAAAGCCAGTTTCAGTCTCCCTTAATATTACTGTTTTAAATGTATTAAATTCTTATGTCTCATATATTCTAAGAGAATGCCTTCCCTTACTTCCTTTTTTGCTATAATGATGATCAGATAAAACCGGTGAGCAACACTACTTTTTTTTCTTTTCATTTTCCAGAGAGGAGATAATGTTTTAGATGGATGTGCCCTATCAACTGCAGTATGCAATTTAATGAGGAAAGTTTCACACCTGTAGTTTTAAAATCAATGAAGTTTCAATGGTGAAAAAACAAAACAGCAGAGTGCAGATGAAGGTTTACTTCTAACTCTCGATTCCTTAGAAAGCTAAAATCACCACCATATACAACACAATAAAACTACATATGGTGCTTGCCCTGCAAAAATCTTGCTGAGGCTTTTTGGTTTTGGTTTGTTTTGGGTTTGTGTTTTTTTTTTTTAATAAATGTAAACCTTTACTTCTCAAAGCATTTTGAAATTCAAATGACAATTCAACGGACTGCTAAGTATACCTCTATAGACACACAAATGAATATTTTCTTCTAATTACCTTATTTCTCAGATGTGGAATGTGGAAAAAAAAAATCACATAACTTCAGCATTAAAATAAGAGATTAAAATGCCTCATTTGGCACCAAATGCTATCATCATAAAAGAAATGAGGGAACCTGAAATGTGTTTCCACTTTTTGAATATCCAGTTCAAATCCAAAAGACATGAATTTCAAAATAATTTGGACCTGAACTGACTAACAATCCAAACATTCTTGAGTGACAACAGAAAAATTGCTTATAACATGTCCTGACCTCCAAAAATTGAAAAAGACTAGCACTCTAGTGGAAACTTGATGCTAGGCAGCTACCTAGAAGAGAAAGTGTTTACAAGGTCACCAGTGAGCCAAGCAGTCAGCCTGCTGCAGTGCTTGCACAATGAACTAGGCTAGATCAGTTAAGTAATTACAAGATAAAAAGTGCAGATTTCCAGATGAGTAGAGTTAGGGAATTTCTTGGGTATGGCAGTGTATCACTTCATCTGCTCTGCATCTTCAAATCAAACCCCACCAAACAAAACCAGTGTCATTAAATTAACTAAATGCACAATGGCTCTGACACCACCTGGCTGAGATGGCTGTTCCCACACCAGGAACAGTTTCTACCAGAGTTGGATATCTGCACCTGGCTTTTGGGTACCTTTTGTCAGTCCCAGGTGAATCAAATCTATGTACAAATACACGAATGGGACAGGACTGCTAGGGAACATGTCTCAAGCTGTTTATTTTCTAGCATCAGTCTCATTACGTGGTTATGACAATGGGAAGATGCCAGCAGCTCACATCACTGGCAGCAGACAAATAACTTAATGTTACAACTTACTTTAGAAGGTTTTTGACCAATCATACAAAGCAAAAAGCGTACTGACAGTAGTTCTATCCAAACACTATAAGCACATCTACCTTTTGTTAAAATAATGCTTGCTTATTTTGAATACGATACCTACTTGTAAAAACACAGTACACAGAGCTCCATTATTAAGCTTAGAACTTCTTAATATATTTCTAGATATACTTTTCTGTAATTTAGGGAGTTATTCTAGACAAGCCTTAATACACAGACCATTGTTCTATTTGTCCTTACTTTTCTACTTCTTTTATAACTTTTCTACTGACAAATCTTATGGCTGATGCTTAGCTCTAATCTCGGTTCTGCTGTCTCTGAGGCCTGCCTTTTACATCTTTCCCAAAACCTCTGATTTTAAAGATTCCCACAACTGACAGCCAAGCTGTACAAACTGACATTTTGGGTGCACAGCAGCATTCCCAGGGAGCCATCTCAGACCCAGCTGCTACACAATTACACTCAGGTGTATTTGGATTTTGCTCTCCAGCCCCACCAACCATGGTGACCACAGACGGGGACAGATGTAAAACTGCCTCTCAGCCAATATCTCCCTTTAACACTTGAAAACTGCACTTCAGCAGCACTTATTATACAAGGTTCAAGCTCTCTCCTTCCAAATGCCACGGCCTTCACTTGCACATTTAGGCCTACCCATTATGCAATAATTCCTCCAGGCCTCTCATTGGAAGAATCTACGAGGCAGTAACAGAAAATTCTGCTAATTAGAGCTTACCAACAGTAGAATTCTTTAGAACTATGGCTAGCAGGGTGATGGATTTGGCAAGCTGCTGTCCTGAAAGATTGCTGAACCCACAAAACACTTTATTAAACCTTATTTTCCAAAGTTCCCTATACAAAGATCTGTTCATATTTCTGTCAAGCTCACAGCAGTTAATGCAGTCACCATACCAAAGCTTTCCTTTTGCTAAGCAGATGTTAAGAAGAGAAAATATAATATCTTTGAGAGAGGAAGTGCAAAACCTACCCCACAACCATCCTTTTCCTAAGCCACATTCCCAGTATGTACACCTCCAAGTCTTTGTGGAGTTTCATTTAGAGAATGCAAGAACTTCTGGTGAGAGTTCTGGGCAGAAATTTGGTTTTTAGGTAACTCAATTCACTGCCTGGGCCAAATGAAATCTTCAGGTATGCACAGAAACAGAAGACAGCTGTCAAATCAACAAAATTAACACCAGCTTCTACCCCCACATTCAACCTTAGGAAATTTTAGTTGCAATTCCCTGGGTGTTTATTAGAGGCTTTTGTATCCTGTCTATCAAAATATTACGGACATACTGTATACATAAAACCAGCCCAGATGGAATGACAATAAACCAGCACTCACTTAGTAGCTTCTGGTTCTGCATGCATAAAACACATGGAAAAAAAATAAAGTAAGACAAAATAAAGATATTGACATATCTTAAATAATGTTCTTACAAACTGGCAGAAGTACTGGGCTTATACAGAGCCAGATGTGACAGAAAGAGATAATAGTGAGTTGTTGAGCTTTACAGTGAGTGCAGAAGCAGCATTCTTTTTTAACCTGAACTCTCCATCACACATGTGTTTACTATGTCTGATATTCCAGTGGAAATGTGATTTGATGTCTTTTGAAAACAACACTTCACTATGACTTTAAATTATTCCCCTTGGGGGACCATTTTACTGCAACGTGCTTTGTTTACTAGCTCTGCTGCTTCCAGCAAGCTGCTTGATAGATGCCAAAGATGAAGATGAGCTCTGTAACGCACATTTTTGGATGACTGAAGACAAAATTCTCTGCTTCTTGGCATAGTTTTCCAAATGATCATGATTCTTAGAGCATTCATTACTGTGTAGTAAGGCAATCTATATTTCTGTCAAATCCTGTTATTTACAATTTATGGAGAATAAAGATTAGAAAGGAGAGATACTTCAGTGAGCAAAACAACACACACAAGGAACACTTTCTGTTCTAATTTTTATTCTCCCCAGTGACCTTGTTATCCCTGTCCTTAAGTGACAGAGGGGTCATTAACAAGTCACACACTTGCAAACAGGAATGGCAATTGTACAATAAAGTACTTGGATATAAAAAATAAAAGCATTCTAAGATAATAGAAAAGGACAGCCTTTTGGAAAAAAGATAAACAGTTAGCACATTCATTTTGTATTATTACTGGTTTTAAAGTAACAGCTATAAGCTCCAGTGAAGATCAGAGTTTCACAGTAATGGTACTGCCCAAGAACACAAGAACAGGCGCTCTGGATTGGAAGAGCTGATCACTAATTAGATCCAATTGCCAAAAGGAGAGAGGAGAAGGGCTGAACAAGGCACTGAAACAAAGTGCTACTTGTTGTATACTTTGCATCATGCTAGTAACATACACAGGCATGAAACAAAAAATAATTACCTAATTATTAAAAAAACACTCAGAGAGACCTTATCAAGACAAACTCATGTCATACTTCTCAAGCAGCTGGTCAAGCACATAGAAAAGAAAAGCAAGAAAAAAGCCACAGTAATCATTTGAACAGTGCATGTTAATCCTACTGTTTCTAACCAAACATCTCAAACATCTAAACATCATGACTCAGCTGTATCCATAACTACTGTCAATGGTCACCATTCTCATGCTGGACTCTTTTTGACACAGAACCTTTTACTTGTGCTTTCTTTATCTCAGCAAGGGAATGCTAAGCTTGTTGACAGAAACAAAATTCCATTTTCCAGAAGAAACAACTTTTGAAAATTATATGACGATGACAGATTTACTCAATATAACCTTACAAAAAGGAAATTTTTCCTGCCGCTTGATTCTCCACTGAGACTTCTAATTAAAACCAATCAGCTTTCATAACTTTTCTTACTGTTTTAAGATGTATTAGAGGTTACAACTATCCTGGTTTGATGCAGGCATGCCAGTGGCACCAGATGAACCTTAGATAGTCAGCTCTGGTCTATATCAGAGCCTAGAATGATTTGCCATTTCAGTTATTTCAGAAACTTGGCAAATGCGTAACGTGTCAATGACAAAGGCACAGACCATGAAGTTACTCTGCAAAGAGCTGCTAAGAAACATCACTCACTTTATCTGCCTGATCTGCTCCCATGGCCAACACACAATTACTGGCAGAAACTTTACACTGCACCTTCCAAGTCTTTTTGAGGGAAAATCAGGTGGGGATGTCCAACCTACTGCTAACCAAGCTGCACAGAAATAATCTCAAAGCAGTTGCATAACAACCAGATTCAAAGGAAAAACATTTGTGATCAAGTTATCCCTGGGATCACTTCCATTTCCATTCAGCATTGTAAGCTGACTGCAGGAAGAACCACATTTTTCTCACAACACAGGCTAATGCAGCTACATAAACATGCAGATTTAGGCACACCATCAATTTCCTGAACAGGCACTTGAAGTCCTAGTAACAAATTGATTTATTTTTACATGTACTGTACACTTGTGTACTACATCCCTAACCAACGCAAGATTTTCAAGCCTGATCTTCAAAACAAAACAATGACTTTATTTTGTTTTCAGTCCATTCCTTACTTACTCATGAACCACCTGTATTTATAAGCAAAGGTTGAGTCCACCAATCCTTCCCCTTCACAAATATCTTATCAATAGAACTGCTATGACAACATTAATTCAATCTCACACCCCACTTGATGCAGCCAATTCTGCCATCTACAATTCCCAGCCCACTGGGGTCCTTCTCATTCCCCACAGTCCTCAAGCGTCTCTCTTCTATAAATCTTGGGAAGTATCACACATCTGGCACCAACCTGATCTCTCTTTGGCAACAGGCACTTTTAAGAATCAAGGGTGACTTGAAACCTTTCACTTTTTTTTTTTTTCATTTTCACTTACATAAAAACTGTGGTAAAATGAGATGCTCTTATTTTGAAGTAATGCTTGCAATCAAGATTTGCCTCAAATTCTGCACCTAAAAATAATTTGCAAGAAAAAGTATTTTCTTACTTAAAGCTACTCGTTACTCATCATTAAAAGATTATGTAAACATTTTTTTACTATTATTTTCCATGTGCTTTTATTTAAAATTAGAACTCATGCATTATTAACTGATGACTAAATAGAGACTCATCTGCCTATTTTCAAGAGAAACATTTCTCCTTGTTTCCATTGATTATGCTTCCCTTCCTCAGATTCTTCAATTTGCACAAGTTTTTCCTACAGCAAAGTAGAGCTGGGCACAGAAATAATTCATGTCCCCAAAAATACGCCATATAACTCTACTAGAACACATGACCCAGGAAAGTTTTGGAAACAAACAAGAGAAAATGACTAATGCTTTTGGAGAAAAAAACTCAAAACAAATTCAAACAAAACCCCCAGGCTCCTCCCAAAAGAACAACAACCGCTGAAATGAAAAAAATTTTAAAAAAATCAAAAAACCAAGAGTAAGGAAGAAATGTTTGGAACCAAGCTGCTGAGGCTCATTTATGGGATTTAGTTAACTCAAACAGCAGCCTTAAGGAACTCTAGGGTGTTTGAAATCTGGTATTTGTCTTTTTTATCCTATAAAACATAATCCTTATTTCTAGCAAGCCTAGGCCAGCCAAGATACTGAAGTACTTTCATAATTCTCACATTATGCACAAATGTGGGCAACAAGTAAGATAAACTTTGCTTAATGCCACCACCAGCCCCAGGACTGTGTGATGCCTCCCAGCACCTCCAGCAGGATACACAAGAAGCACGCTTGGCTAAACTAAAAGCTGTGCACAACAGATATCTTGGACAATATAACAATGCAATGGGATACAGAGTGAACAAAATATCAATACTTAGTGCAATACTAACCAGAAGCAACAAATGGGTATAAACCATTGCAACCATAGTAAAATAAGTTCCAGTGCACAAATTAGTGTTCTCCCCTAAAAACGTTTAATTACTTTATTCCACATTATTTTACACTTGATAATGTGGTGGGTCCCCATGCAACAACCTGTACTCAAAAGGAGAACACAGAGATAGAGAGATAGACTTGGCAAGGAAGGACACTCCAAGCATGAAAAAGGATTCAACAGATGTAAAAATGTTCAGCGATGTGGGTGAGTCCCTAGGAAGCCAATGGAACATGAGTTGAATCAGAAAAGGTCACAAAGACACTGACAAGGAAGTTGAGTTTGATGCAAGGTAAAGGCACTTGGAAGTTTCAGGATGGAACGTGGCACCAGCTGGGAGGGAAGGAACTTTTTTAACACCCACACACTGCCCTTCACACAGATGCTCTTGGTATCCTTTTGTTAGACCCCAAATGCTCTCTGTGAGCAAAGTTCTCCTGCAAACTTCTCTCATAAAGATAAACAAATATAGCTCTCAGTCTCCCTGCATCTTGGAGGATGCCTCATTTCTCACTGTCCTTATCAATTAGCGCACACCAGAACTGGACATGGTATTTTAGTACTGGAAGGCAAAAGCAGAGGTAGCAGATTTCCTTGCACAGAAACAGGCTCTGCCATAGAAATTTGTGAATTCAGATTCACTAGAACCATTGTTTCCCACTGCAAAGTTTTCCCTATCTGAATTAATTTTGTTTATAACATTTACACTGGATTATATTTTAATCACTTAACCTTATCTGAGTCTGTGCAGTTCACGCAGAGATCCAGATACCATTGTACTCCATACTCTTCATTGCTATTTCCCAATCCATCAATCCTTGTGTCCACAATCATTCCTAGTGATGATTTTGCATTTCCTTTCATTGCAGACAAAATATGACGAGACATAAAACCCTGCTAGATTTCTCAGGGTGCACTCATATACGGGTCTATTTTGAGATCTGTCACACAGTCACTCTAAAACCTACACAGATACAGCATACTTATTTTGTGCCATAATAGTTTCTACATCACAAGTGCCTTGAAACGTGTCTTACAGAACCATACAAGCATTACATGGCTTCTGTAAATGTTCTATCCAAGCTCTAGTTCACTTGACAGTACCTTTGTTCAGAACCCCTAGTGAATTTTTTCAAAAGAATTTGGCTTAAATGTAAATTTAAGGCTAAAACTATTTTCAAGGTATGGCTTTTTTATCTATATACAACATTACACTGTTTTGATTTGCCTTAGAGAGGCAAATATATCTATTTACTTTCAGAGCCAAGTTAATTTTAGTAACACTGTAAAAATGCCCCAAAAGCGTGTTCAAAGATGTACAAGCTGGACTACTAATATCAATAATATATCTGAAATAGACTGTTGCCTTGATTTTTTAAGAGTTACTAAGCCTTCTGATGTTTACATTCTTGTAACAAACTTTCTGTAAATAACTTATTGTTTTGCATTCTTTTATGGAGGAGGAGAAATTTGATGGACTGTTGGTTTGTCCAGTATCATTGGAGAGGTGTCACTTTCACCCTCTAATTGTCACTTTTAAAAATCTATAAATGTTAGAATCAGAAAATAAACTTCCCTTTTTTCACCTTGAGAACAGCGGTGTGTACGCATCATGTTGTTTCGTGTCCTACAGTAACAACAGACAGTTCAACAGAATTCTCATCTGCTTTCTCTACCGCAAAACAGATCTTTAATTCACAGAGGAAAAAGGTTGAAAGCAGGGAATTACAAAAAGGATGTGAAGGCTCCTTTTACATTTTGATTGCAAAATTTATTTAATCTGAAAGAGTTTTTTTAGGTTAAACAACCAAGAGCTTCACTGTGATCAGCATTACCAAGGATCCACAAGTTTTCTACAGAAGCAATTGTCCTTTTCATCAGAGGAATAATAACCCAGGTTTGCTTTTTCAAATTCTGTCTGTAAACAATATTCGCCAGAACGATATTTACAATCTTCTGGGTGCCCAGTGCAGGACCGAAGGCAATTGGCACACAATTGAAACACGGGACGTTCTGTGTCCTCTATATTCCTCTCAATATCAGGAAATACGTTTTCACTGTGAGGGGGCTGAGGACTGCAGCACAGGTGGCCCAGGGAGGTGGCAGAGTAGCCCTCCTTGGAGATACTCTGAAGATGTCTGGAGATGGTCCTGGGCCACTGGCTGCAGGTGGCCAAGCTTGAGCAGCAGGGCTGGACCACAGGACCTCCAGTGATCCTTTTTAGGCTAAACTCTTCTGTGATGCTGTGATGCAAGCATCTTATCTATGCTGAAAAAGAATATATTAGCAAAACTTAAAATGCAAAGAGTAATTTCTCCTCTTAATAGAAATGTTGTTGTATTTGCAACAACAGCCGATGGGGTTTTATAAGAGACTGACAGCGTAAATTGGAGTATATGATTAAAAACTGGTGTTGTAACACCGCTTTACTCTGGTTGAACATCTGTTCAGTAGTTGGTTTGTGTATCTTGTTTGATTTCCAAACAGATTGTAGAATGAACAGAGTTTAAAAGATTGTTCTGAAGAACAGTATGAACAGGGCCATGGTCAGTGCATGAGGAAATATTACAATCACAGAATAACAGCAATCCCATGGGCTACCAGGAAAGTATAATTTGGATCTCAGGATTTCACAGTTATGTCCCATAGCAAAGAACCCCTTAGCTTTGTGTTATATGCCATCAGTTTGGCAATATTTTGAAATCAGTCTCAAAAGAATTTAAGTTTATTGACTCTGCACTGTTAAGCAGAGAATGTCATACATCTCTTCTAAAGAGGTGATGAGTCCAAAGTTATATAAATTTGAAAATTAATACAAGAAGATTGTAAAGGAAGCCCATGGGGATTCTTTTAGTTTATTTTAAAAGGTTGGCAAAATTTCTTTAGTTTTTAGTTTTAAGCAAACACTACCAGGCTGAACAGGTCAAAGAAGGTTGAATGGAGTAATTGAGTAGTTTAAGAACATGAGCACTTTCTTCTTGCTGATAAATTAGACAGCTGCTCTGAATTACATTTCATGCTGTTTTCACACAACATCTAATTTCCTCCTGCTAGTTCTAAAGCTACTTGGAACTGTACACAATTAACTCCACCACCTTTCCTTTATCCTTCAAAAAGGATAAATTTTGTTTGCTTACAGTTCTCTACATATTTTCCTTTCTCCTATAATATCATAAAAAAAAATACACATTTGTAATAGAAGAAATGCATTAGCAGCATAATGCAATGAAAATTAATATGATGTATGATCAATTAATTGTAAAAGACTGCATATTCTTTTATTACAGAATACTTGTGTAACTGCAAGCTCCAACAAACTGGAGCTTTTTTCCTGTTTTCAATATATTTTGAGCATCTCAAAGTATTTTTCCCCTGTATTTGGAAATAGTACAAAAAGCTAACTTTTTTGTTTTCTAAATACAATTCACACTTTGTCATCAACCTACTTTCAATTATGCAAATTGCAATATGAGTGGATCCAAAATGAAGGAGAGGGTTTTTTTACTGAAAAAAGGGGAAATAGTGTTTGTAATAAAAAAAAATTATAAAAAATAAGGTTGCACAAAACCAGTTTTATACAAGGATACAAACAAAACATGCTTTTAGGAAGAAGTATCTCCTTGACAGTGTAAGAATAATACATAGCACAGAGATCTATAGTACCTATAAATACTCTTTACTGAATGCCTTAATGTCCAGGTTCTGGAAAAGGAGAAGTGTTTTTTGCAAGGAAAAACAGTTAAGGCACACCCTTAATTTTAAACCCAGGCTTAAGTTCTCCCTCCTTGCCCAAGCCTGAGAGGGACAAGTACGTGAGCTGCACAGCTACACTGAAAACAACAGATCATATTTGCTTCTTTTGAAAGACACTGTCGAGAAATTTACGCCCAATTCACAGAAGCTGTAATTATTTCAAGTACTTCAACAGACTGTGTTTAATACTTGGGTACTTAAAAAAAGTGCATTAAAAATTTATTCAAATTGTAAATACATTCACTGAATTTAAAGCCTTACACTTACACATACTTCTCACCTTCAGGAGTGTAAACAAGCGCAAACAGTAAGCTTATTTAACATGTTCCATGAAGTTGTTAATTCTCTTATGGTGGTATTTTTTAATGATGACAAAAATACTTATGATTTTGGGTAATAAGTTGGCAATAACATTCTTATAATAAATAAAAAATACGAATTTCTGTTATTCTTGCAGGTAGTATGAAGTTAAAAAAATGCATTATCTTGTAATTTAAATTTCATTTTGACATTCCTCTAGCAAAGGAAGGCGTTAAATCAGTTTCAAACAGACTAGATTCTGAACGATCAAACAGATACTCCTATTACAAATGCAAAACGCTCTTTTTCCTTCTCTCCTTATTGATCCATTTAAGTTTGGCTTCTTTTTAGTTTGCTTCAATAAATTTTTGATACTAAAAAAATAAAAACAAGGAAGAAGAAAAAGAACCTCATTTTAGATTCTATAAGGTTATTAAGAAGTATAATATTGAATTAAGAGCACTTACACTGATTCATTCACCATATCCTCACATTTCAACCAACTTTTTCAGGAGCTAGTAGCATTTGAGTAACATTTCTTCACAGCAGTTCTGAATCACACATACGTAGGTATTTTGTTTTTTTTTTTTTTTCTTTTTACTTGCTCAAAATGAAAAAAATAAAATTATTTATAAAGTTTGGGAAAAAATTAGCCCTGAAGAAACAGGCAAGTATCCAGATAAAGTTACTAGGAATTCTGCTTCCCTAAGTCAGACTAAATTTTGACCTTAGGCATAAGCATTTTATCCTAGTGAAAGTACTTAGCAACTTAGTTTTACAGTAAGATGAGTTTCAGCTTGTTTTGCTATCTTCCCAGAGATATCTAGGTTCATATGACAGTTCTTCGAACAAACAACATTGATGTACAAGTATTTTTGATAAAACCATCTACTGGCTTTGGCAAAAAACCCAGGTAGAGTGGATTTCTAAAGTGTAAATAAAAAAAAAATTAAAAAAATCACCAGACTTCACATCTACTCTGTTGAAAGGATTGTATGGATACTCTTGACCCATTATAAGACAAAATTACTCATCTTAAGCCTTTTATGTATTTATTTCAATTTATTTATTTTAATCCAAAGCACTGAATAATATTCCAGATGAAGTCACCATAAGGTAGTTATGCAACAAATACGGCAAAAGACTCCACTTTTAACCTCACATATCTGTGATTTATTGATCCCTCACAGAATCTGATGGAGGATGAGAGACTTTTAATTAAAAGAAGTGATTAAATGCAAATCCTTCACAAGCCTTTCATGAAAATCTTGCTTCAGAGAGTGATTTGAAGAGCCATAGCAAAGCTGAGTCAGTATGCAGAAAAGGTGTATTCCTAATGAGATTGGTTGCACTGGGGTAAGATACTATTGAAGATAAAGTTCTCAGCAGGAAACAATTTCTAGTTCTCAATACAAAACAGCTGACACCTAGGACTGAAGAATACTTTTTTTGCCCTTGCAAAATTAACAAAGTTGCTATTCTTTCTTTCAGAAAATTTTATTGGATTTCAAATTGCTCTGGCATGTCCCTTTGTTTTACTCACTCTAATGACAAAGAATTGAATCTTGTTTAAGTGAAGGTGTTTCCATAACTGAAGCAGGGGAAAGTGAAATAGAAACAGATGACAGTGAACACTGCATCTTACTTCAAGGTGACACCTTGGAACTGCAGAGTCCTTCTGTTAGAGAAGGTTCAGCTTAGTCAGTTAAATATATCACTGATGTGACCTTCTTAGTTTCAGGGAATGAGCTGAAAATGTCTTCTGTAATTAAATTCCATTTTATCATAAGTGAACCAACACAGAAAGAATTTAGTTTCATCATTTCTCATTCTTCTTAAAACAGCCATAACATGTTGGGATCTATGACTTTCTTAATGAACTTCTCCTAAGTATCATCTTTCTCTTTGAATTTTTCTTGAAATTTTACTTTAAACACTATATATATAAAAATATCTTTACATTTTCTTTTTTAATTTCCTTTTTATTTGTACAGCAATTAACATAAAACATTAAAGTCAAAAATATAATCCCAGAAACAAATTTCTTAATGTAAAAGCTCAAGCATGAAGAAAAAAAGCTGCAGAACTAGAGAATTAAGGCAGAAGGAATCTTAAGAAATTATTGAATAAGTCTGCTTAATCAAAGCCAGACACAAATTCACCTGATGTGAAGAGGGAAGAAGGCACACAAATAGTAAACTGACTGAAACAAAAGCAACATTTAGAATGCATATGAAGGACAAGACCTTACTGTCTACACTGGGATGAGGAAGGAGACTTTAATGTGTATGCCATTACATGGAAAAGAATATGAAACCAGAAAGACTGAAAAATAGAAAAGTAACTAAAAGAGAATCACAGATTCACAGAATACGGTAAGTTGGAAACAACCCACAAAGATCACTGAGTCCAACATCTGGACTGCACGGGACCACCCCCAAAAGCCACACTATTGTATTCATATTGCTGTTATATTATCTCTAGAGTCCCGCACCTTATGAGCGGTGCTTCTCAGCAGTATTGTTGTTGCTTCACAGTCAGGGCTCCTCCAAGGCTCTCCCTGACCAGAAAGCCCACCCCCTTTTATCCTAGCTGCCTTCACAAGCCACAGCTGCTGCCCAATTAAGGGCTTCACAGCTGCAGCCCATTTAGAACAACTAGGATTGGGGCACAGCCACTTATACAATACATATGCTTTACAAGGACTCCTACTACATGTCCCCCTTTTTCTTTTACTGATGTTCAAATATAACACAGATATTTAAGTACAATATATACATTTCCTCGACTCCCCAACACAATACATATATTTCACTGTGACTCAAAGGCCACATTATAATACATACATTTTCCCACAATACATGTTTTACCCCAAGACTCAAAGGCCTCGCACAACACACACAGCACCCCAACTCAAAGGCCATGTTCTTCACAGTTCTTGGCTGTCACAGCTCCTCGACTCAAAGGCTATGTTCTTCTACAGCTCTTGGCTGCTTTATCCACAGTTCCTGGCTCAAAGGCCATCCACAGCTCTTGGCTGTCTTATCTCTGCCACCTATCACATCGGGGTCACCACTGATTGTATTCATATTGCTGTTATATATTATTACTAGAGTCCCGTACCTTACGAGCAGCGCTTCTCAGCAGTATTGTTGTTGCTTCACAGTCAGGGCTCCTCCAAGGCTCTCCCTGACTGGAAAGCCCACCCCCCCCCACTCCCTTTTATCCTAGCTGCCTTCACGAGCCACAGCTGCTGCCCAATTAAGGACTTCACAGCTGCAGCTCATTTAGAACAACTAGGATTGGGGCACAGCCCCCACACCCCCACTTACACAATACATATATTTTACAAGGACTCCTACTACAGCACACCATGTGTGCAAGACTATTGTCCAAATTCTTCTTGAACTGTGTCAGGCTTAGTGTGGTGACCACTTCCCTGGGGAGCCCGTTCCAATGCCCAAACACCTTCTGGGGGATGAACTTTTTTCTAACATCCAACCTAAACCCACCCTGACACAATTTCAGGTCATTGCCTTGGGGGCTGTCACTGGTCACCACAGAGAAGAGATCAGTGCCTGCCCCTCCTCTTCCTCTCACAAGGAAGTTTTAGCTTCAATGAGGTGCCCCCTCAGTCTCCTCCAGGCTGAACAGACCAAGTGATCTTAGTCCCTCGTCATCTGGCTTCCCTTCAAGGCCCATCACCATCTTTGTTATTGTCCTTTGGACACTCTCTAATAGTTTAATATCTTTCTTATATTTCTGTGACCAAGACTGAAGTGTTTTACAGAGGAATATTTGGATAAAAGTCAAACCCAAAACAAAACTAGTACAACTCTATAGGGTTTGTGTCACTCAGAAACACACAGCAGACACCCATTTGCAAACCACTTTAGATCAAAATGTGCAGATACCAAACAAAGGCTCAGGAACCACAACTCAGAAAAACCAGGAAAATGTCTCTCACATTATCAGTACCCAGGCTAGGTAGAGCTGAACCAGAGGTATGTTTAAAGCTTCACATGTGCTCAGCTGCCTCCCAGAACACAAGCAGGCTCCTGTGAGGCTCCTGGCCAAGGCAAAGGTTAAGACATGAGTCAGTGAGTACTGCGCAATCCTCCATGTGGGTCTCGCAGAGCTCTTCTGCAGGGTATAAGTAAATAAACCCCCCTTGTCAAGTAATGACTGGATTACTCATCTACGTGTTATTCGAGTCTCACTTCTCTTGTTCTGGCAGGGGTTTTGACCTTCCACCTCAGACTACTCTGCCTGGAAAATTATTTTATATTATTACACTCCATTTTCACCTAAAAATTCTCCTCTATCTCTAGCTAATACCTACTTCATTGGGTATAATGAAATATACAACATTTTTGTTAGTAAAAATTTCAGTAAATCAGTAGGAAGAACTCTGGCAAAATACAATGTGTTGTTATTCTTGTGTAATTATTAGTGATAATTGCATTCTAAAGAAATTCTGAAGTATCAAGCTACTCAATTGGAATTTTTCTTGAGCACGATAATACTATATTTAAAAATCTCATCTTGGTTTCATACAATTTACAGCATGATAAGTTCACAGATTTCTATTGAGTCAGTCCTGATTTATGTAGTTAGAAAAAATTTGCAGTTGTCTGACTGAAAATCACCTTGTGAGAACTTCTTCAGTTGCATAGCTAATAGTGCATTATCATAAAGAGACTTAAAAGCATCTACCAATGATGTCTGCAGTTATTTTCTGAAATAGAGTATTATCAAGTGAAGAACTCCAGCATACTTTTTGGTGAATATGAATTCACTGAAGAAAATCACGTCAGAACAAATGTTTTGAGGGGTGTTTTAATTTTTTTCTATACTAGTTTTCACGAGAAGGAATATGCCATAAAATCTGGAACCACCGAAAAGCTATGCAGGGTTTTAACACTTAACTACAGAAAAAAAGAACCAGAAGAAGGCGGCTAAATAAGACAAGAAATTGGCTAATAAGCAAATGATACTGATTCTTCCAAAAGGAAATGTACTAAATTGAAGACAAGGTTAGTAGGATAGATCCTCAACGATTGGTGCTAGCACTAATCTTAATATTTTAGTAACAGTGGCAGAAGACAAAGTTTACTAATGATTAAGTTAGAAGGCAAAGAAAGAGATGGACACCTTATAGAATTTAATGCATAGCCTTGTGGCACAGAATAAAAATAGGATGAAACTTGATAGCACCAAAAGCATGAGAAATGCATTTCTGGGGTGTAATAAAAAAACACGCTATGCCCTGGGAGCTGATGAACTGCCAAAGAACAAGAAGTATGTAAGTATGCCAACTGGTCACAAAATCCCTCCAAGTCACACAAAGACAACATCATTGTATACATGATATTTATCATTTATACAATTATATACATCATTGTATAAATAATAAATGCAACCCAATGTTGCATTCAGCAGACAGAGAACAGAGAGAACAGCAAAAATTTTGTGTCTAAGACAGAAAACCTCCTATGGAAAATTCCATGCAGAAAAATATTCACACATGAATGAACTAGTATACGTTGCCTATAAAAAGGGAAATTAGAAGACAGTTCTTTGTTATTAGAACAACGGGCTGTTGTAGTATCAGCCAAATAGGGGAGAGTAAAAGATAAAACCTACCTGCTGTTACATAAAAATAAAGAGCTAATTGAAAGCAAGAAAAGGATTACATTCTGTGGGAAATCTTTCAGCCATTAGATGACCCAGCCAACCTCTTCCATTTCTCTTACCTCTACCTTCTAGTTTATCCAGTCATTTTAAATGTTGCACTCACCACATATCCAGAGAAATACATTATTTAAAACTTTTATTAGTAGTATTTTTGTTTCCACAACAGATGGCATTTGCAAAGCACAAACCTGCCTGATCCATATCTAGTGTAACATTACTGGAAAAACTGGAAAAAAATACAATGTAATTCTTTCTTCTCCCACTTGAGAATATATGTACTATGATGAGAACTATCAGGGCAATCTGAATCCAAACCAAACAGTCACTCTGGAAAATGTCTTGTGTTCCAGCTCTGCAGACTGGGCTTTGTGAGGTGCTGGACTTCAATAATCCATCTGCTTTTTGACACACGGTCAAGAGACTTTCCCAAATTGAGAGAAAAAGAACAACCATTTATTAACTATATATAGTGTCAGTCCCTCTATAGAGACACAACCCAAAAGTCGGTTTTGTGTCTTTCTTAAGGCCCGATATTGCATTCCATGGTTCAGGTGAACACTTCATGAGCTGTCATTTCTGGGAGTTCTGAACAATAATTAAACCAAAGAGGACATGATGTTCTGTCATGAATTCCCTCGAGATCTGCACTCAATACAGCTTTTTCCATAGTTAATGCACAGTGTTGACACACAGTTATGAGTATATTTACTCGGTTTTTACTGGAAGATTGGTTATCAAACAAGTTTTTATCACTCCACTCTATTGGGAAATTTGTATTACAAACTGTAATGCTCCATGGCTCAAAATAAGCTTGTTATTTTTTAACATGTCTATAATTACAGCTGGTTTTTTGTTTTTTTTTTTAATATAAGTAAGATTCTCTGTGTTGCCGTGAGTTTATTTATTTTTTTCTGAGTTCAAGTAATGAAGTAGGCACTCTGCAAATACACTGAACTCTTGAAAGTTAAATTTCTACACTACACACTACGAGCCAGATTTGCTTTGTTTCTGCACAGCTTTCACCTCGCAAGTGATAAAAAAATACCCAGAACTATTCAATCATTGAGTTTTGGTTGGTTTGGGGTTTGTTAGGTTTTTTTTTGGCAAGGCAGAGAAGAATATAATCACTTTCCTGTATAATTTTCCTCAGCACTTTGCCATAATCACCATCAATATAATCATATTGCATTTCCATGCAAGGAGCTCAAGGACTTTACAAAACATCACAGAGAAAAATGTCTTCTGTCCTTTATCTTGCTATAAGATGTGCTTTAGTTCCACAAGGGATACTTAACACCTTAAATGAGGTCAATATGAAGCACTATACTAGTCAAAAGACCTTTAAGATCTCAAATACTGTGTATTTACAGATGACAAAAAAAAAGTAGCAGTGATACAGTTCTAGTAACAGAGAAAAAATAGTGCATTTCATTGCATCAAAAATTATTCTGATGGGATTTTATTAATATAATAAAATTATGGAATATCTGGATTTGGAAGGAACATGACAAGGACAGTCCAACTCAGCCCTGCACAGGACAGCCCCAAGACTCACACCGTGTGCCTGAGGGCATTTTCCAAACTCTTCCTGAATTCTTTCTGGCTTGGTGCTGTGACCACTTTCCTGGGGAGCCTGGTCCAGCACCCAAACATCCTCAGGGGGAAGCAAACCTTTCTCTAACATCCAACCTAAACCTCCCCTGACACAACTCCAGGCCCTTCCCTCAGGTCTGTCACTGGTCACCAGAGAGAAGAGATCAGCCTCTGCTGCTCCTCTGCCCTTCATGAGCAAGTTGTAGACTGTTGTTCCTCCACTTAAGCCTCTACCTTTAGTTCATTAGAAATTAACTACTAGCTATTGAAATAAAAAAAACCAAAAACAAACAAACTTGGGAAGTATAGAGAAATTGTATATGCATGAAACAACATTTATTGTTATTCAGCATCCAGTACTTAATGAACTGAACCAAAGGCTGCATCCAGGCTTTTAACAGCAACTGCTGTTTATTTCTCCATAAATTTCTCTAATCTCTCTGAAAATCTTAATACTTTTAATTGTCCCCGTATCTGTGGCTGTGGGCTTGTACAAGTTAATTGCAATCTGCACAAAAATTAGTTGCTTTGTTATAAACATGGAACATGTTTGATATTATATCCTGAGCTTTGGCATTAAAAAAAAAAAAAAAACAAAACAAAAAAAACAAACAAAAAAACCAACCCAATAACAAAAATCCCACAAACACAAAATACTTGTTCCTGGTTTTTCTTATAATTTTATAGGCTTCTACTATATTTTCTCTGTCTTTTCTTTTCAAGGCTGAATTCCTAATCCATTTAATTTCTTTGGATAGAAACATTCCACACCACTGACAGTCATCATTACCTATTCCTATACTTTCAAAAAAGATCTAGCTGTGCAAAATTGCATCTGTTTGCCCTATACAGTCAATTTGGTCTGATCTGATGCAGCTTCCATCTAACCCTGTGGCACACAAAACATTAATCAAGTTCAATGATCTAAAGTCAAGCTCCTAGCTATATTTATGCTGCAATACCTGTATTTGAAGTGCTTTAACATCTGATTACACACCTTAAAAGAAAGTTAGGGAATACAGAACTGGTGCTAGCACAAGTGGGCACAACAATAGCAAAATAAATAAGAAAATACCAAGGTGTATCAGGTGACAATCTGTCACTAGACACATCTTAATTAGTAAAAAATAGCTTTTATATATATAGAAAGAATCACTTCCATCTTAAGATTCCCCATAATGTATTTACAATGCACAATAATCTTCTGTATGCCAGGATTGTTCAGCAAACATAAGGAAATTAATAGAAAAAGTATGCCTATCTAAATTACTTCACCTTGTTCTGCCTCCCTTTTTGAAGCGTAGTTATAAACTACTGCTTAGATTTTACGTAAGAATTGTACTATTTATCAAAGTAGTCTCCTTGACTGTCATGATTTTGTTGTCTTACAAAGAAATACAAGTAGACATTAAATTTAAAGAACATTGGAATTAAAATATTTCTGTAAGCAGCACATTTATTTTATCATGTGGAATGATAAAATCAGAGTTTACAGAAGAAAAAACATGCAGCAGGATAGGGCAAACTGGGACAATTTTCGAGAAAACACCTTCATCTTTTTGTCTCAGAATAGTCATTAGTAAAACTGCTCACAGGAAAGATGAGGTTTGATAAACACATTTGCTTTCAAAATCTCTGAAGCTGTTCAAATATCCTAATTCCTAATTCTCCAAGTGAGATATTTCACTGAAAAAGAAAGTGCTCCTAAAGCATGAACTTGAACAGTTGCATTTGAAATTAAAAAAAAATAAAACATATATATATAATTTTAATGAAAATGCTTTGGTTGATCTCAACTATAATTTAGGACTATCCCTGAGAATTCAACTTCTTGATCCAATTTAGGACAAAGACATCTGTTAAAGATTTGACTATTTTTCCAGGACAAATAATTCTTCTCTCAACTCCAGATGTACAGTAAAGGCACAAATTATCTGTGAACACAGGTGTTTATCTAACCTTACTCTTCTGAAAATGACACATAGTGAGTACAGCAGCTTTCTTTTAGGAGTGGGCAGAGCTGATCTTCTAGAACTCCACAGGAGCAGGCAATCTGCTCCTCTGGATCTACTAGGTGACAGGGAACCACCATTTTTGGAGGTTTGTTTGGTTTTTTCCCTCTAAAATAGCAAAGAAAGGGTTGTATTTTTAGATGCAGATTTCCACTAAGCTCCGTTTTCAATGGAATTTTTTTATTTTTACTTCACCCACACCTGTGACACATATATAATAAGCACTGCACTAATAACTTGACTTTTCAGTGCTTCATCCGTCCCAAAATAACTTGCAACAAAGAGCTTAAAGTGTAGTGAATAAATGTCTCAACAACACAATTTCCTTGGCAGAACTAGACCCCGTGCAGAAGCACAGAACCTCCCAAGAAGAGCCTCTCGTCTTCCCATAGCCATAGGTGACCTCACAGCTAAAACAATGTGAAAACCAAGGAGCATGTCATAATCTACAATGTGTTTTGCACACACACACACACACACACACACACACACACACACACACAGAGAAGAAAACAATTCTCTCATTAAAGATGTTAAAGGAAGATGGCCAACGCTGATGGGGAAGCCTATCATAACTTTATTATATTTCTGCAATATAATTTCAGTGAAAGGAAGGAAATATTAAAGAGTATTTTAAAAGCTACACCATATGTGCTTGCAGCACCCGTTTCCAGTCTACACAGACTAATTCTTTCTGATGAATGTAACCAACAGAGAAGGGCTATAAAATACTCTCTTAAGGGAAACAATCACTACACTCACCAGTTCTCCTGTAAAACTACCAATCACATCTGTTGTTTGCACACATCAAAAGTTTATTGACAATTTTAATTTCAATTTAGAAAACAGCGCTCAGTTATTGCATGGCAGTTGGAGTTTTTGGCTTTTTGCTATGTTGTTGTTTGTTTTTTTTTTTTTTTTAAGACCTACATAAATGCTAAGCTCTTTCACCAACAGGGAATTACCCAGATTTTTTAATAAAAAGGTCTGGAAAGACCATGAACTTGTGATATTAAATTTTATCAACAGGCTTCTCAGCTTAATTCTTACAGGCAAGAAACCAATACAACAATAAAAATGTTAATTGAGGAAGTTTTTGGAAAGATGCTGCAGACAATACAACTACATGCATGGGAAATTAATTCTGTAGATGATGTGTAAAAGATGGGTTATAAAGTTAACGAGATATTACTTAAGGCAAGAGAAACAATTAGACTATTAACAGTGAAGATAAAGCAACATTTTGCCATCAAATATAATGAAACTAATTAAAAGTGAAATGAAAATTTAGATATGAATATGAAAATAAAATTGAACAAATTAAAAGGCCTAAAGAGTTCACAGGCTCAAAATCCAAACAATCTGTCCAAAGCCTCAGCACCTATAAAGAACCTGAACAGTCTGTTAGTTTATCAATTTTGCACATGCTAAAAATCTGAAAGATCCATCCTCCTTTGAGGCATGGATTGGTCTGCTATTTTTTAAGACTAGAAAGAGATTTTATGGGCACCAGAAACAAAACTAAAAGGCATGGGTGTAATTGCAAACAGAGTGAGTACTGAAAAAGCAGTAAGCTGTGCTATGTAGGTAATCATTCTGAAGAATCTGTAATGCTTAAAGGGAAGATTCTTCTCCAAGGAATGTTGCAGGCACATGCAACAATGGAGCAAATGAAATCTATAGCTATTAGCTTGTATTGTTTCACAAAATACTTCTCTGACACTACAGAAACGTGACAGATGCCAAGTCCAATTCTGCTTACACATTTCTGTTCAATTCACATAACCTGATAAATCAATGGGGGATTTAGACTTAAAGACATTGTATGCAGTAAGCTGTCTTTCTTACTCTGCCATCACCAGGTGGGACTGCATACTATCACTTTACTCCCTCTTGTTTCAGAATTGAATGGTTTCAAAACTGGTTAACAATGCCAACATGTTCCTTGTGGAAGTCTCTCACCATGTTTCATTTGTCTGTCTCCATTTTTTATTTTGCTTTCCAAATATTTCCTTGTTTTTTTCTTTACAGCTTATTCACTTTCAAAAGTCTGAAGGCCCTCTGATGACCCCTCTCCTGCCACTGTTTTGAACAATCCCACTACTGGCATCATTATCCGATGATTATGCTGTCCTTACCCTCTGCTGCTGGCTCCTCTCTGTCAGTACTGACATCTTGTTCATGTCTTGTTCATGGATGTCCTGCAACGACTTCAGCCTAAAAGACCTATGAGCAATACTTGAATTTTCGATGCTTTTAATAAAAACATCCCACTTTTGTGAAGAGTTCACTATATATTATCCTTAAAAACCTCTCAGATCCACCAGGTGCCACAATTCCACAGGCATGGACTCGCAATTAAGGGTTTGCATGCCATATTTACTAAGCATGGTTCTGACCAGAGACACCACACCTTCCCTTGCTGCTTCCCTTTGCTCTTTTTCATAGTTTGTACTACAAATACCCTAGCTGTTGTCTTGGAACTAGTATGTGAATTCTTTTTTATAAGAACTAGTCTACAGATTAATTTCTCCTATCCTAGAGCCCTCATCTTTCAGGACATATTTCAATGCAAATACAGGTTTTAATTCCTTTTACTTACCGTTTGCTAGTCTGTCTTAATAATGCATCCCTCATGCTCAAAAAAGTATAATGAGATAATATGGAATAACTTTGGGAAATTTTCTGAAATAAGGAGAGCAACAACAAAGAAAGTAATAAAAGAGCATCCTAAAAGCAACGTTCCCTAACTGCAGAACATGCAAGAAGTGCAAACAGATAACAAAACTCTCTCCTGTAACCCAGACACATCCCTTGCTAATTTGGCCTTTGAAAAACTTAGGGCATTGTTCACATAACATCAAGCAAACCTGTAATGTTGTATAAAATATAACTGCTTAATAATGACTTTGTTGAACAGTGTGTTCTCAAGAGAAAAGGAATAAGCATTTTCCCAGTAATTACCCTTTTAATTCCAGTTAGCCAGCCTATACACACTCTGTATGAGTAAGTGTATTAGCCAGCCTATATACTTATTCTCAATGACCAGGTCTGCAAAGACTGAAGTCTCAGCCCTCAGAAGTGTGGCAATTACTTTGCTAATCTGAATCACAATAGCATACAAATCCCTGCCAAACTCTAGTGGCAGAAGCACAATGTACAGGGGAATCTCCAGAGACCATGCAGTGCTACAAGCACTGGCCATGTGTTTGCTGAATCTTGAGAACTGCAAGGCACAGAACTTAGCTCCATGGACTGCCTGATCTCTAGGAAGTGAGACACTGAAAGTAGGGAGTCAGCTGCTCAAATCTTAAGTTTTCTAGTGACAAGCCATGTGAACAGTTACAAAAATTTCAGTCTATTATTCAAATTGAGGCCAAAATGAGACCTTTAATGATTTTTCTTCTGATTTTCATGATTTGAAAGCTAGCATTGGAAAATTAAAGACTTACCCGTCACCTGTCCAGTCCCAGTAAGGGACTGTCTCCAAGAAAATGCTGAATAGATATCTGGAAGGTATGATCTTCAACAACTTAATTACATTTGGAAAAAAAGCTGCATGATACTCTTCCTTCATCTCCCAATAGTTTTTCTTTAGTTGGGATTTTTTTTTTAGTTCTTTTGCTTAGGGATACGTTTCAGATGAATGGAGGAAGCTGCTTTCACATAACAAAATAGAGTCCATAAAGGGATTTGTAAAAGTTTACTTACCCAGTGGGGCTCATGCCTTTTAATAAAACTTTCTCATGTGGATAATATCAACCTGCCAGTTCTCTCCAAATTCCCCAAACAAATTTAAAAGGTGCATTCTTTCCTTGCCAGCACAATCAGAGACTCTACAGACTGAGTGATGCCACTTCTAGACAATATCATTTTTTATTCCTAGTATGCTCTTAAGGGATTCCCCAAGGAAACTTACTTATTTCTACCAAATTACAAGAGCACACAGCTGGATATTTAGAAATATTTCTTAAGAACCCACTCAGAGAAAAGAGATTTGAAGGACAGTACATATTTAATGATGACCCAGCAACACCAGAGTAACTCACTCACCAAGAAGATTAATACCAGTGTGCACAATAGGTGCACCCTAAGGTAACTAGGGGGAAAAGATCCTTTTACATACAATCATGGCTGAAAACAGACATGCATTTCATACTTCTAAAAGGATTTGATAAAATCATAGCTATAGAATAAAAAATAGGTTAAACAAGGCACTGGAGGGATTATCAAGTTTCCAACAAAAGAAACATAGTGATTTAGTTAAATCCTATGGAGCACTGGGAGGTAAAAAAAGGACCATTTTCATTGAATGCTCTGCATTAGTTAAGTTATAAGTGGACACATCAGCTAAGCAAGCACTGGAGTGGCAATGTCTACTTTCAAGTTCTTTGACTTTGTTTTCAAGAAAAATCAAATGCCATCTATCACAGGGGACAGAATTAAAGACCTTAGACAGAAAGGTGACATTAAGCAGGCTGTATGCTCACTGGACCCCATTCACAATCTCAAAAGAAGCTGGATGCATTTGGTAAAAAACGATTGACATTTATGTTTTTCTCAGTAGGCCTAATTAGGTCTGACATCCATCCATTCACACTCAAATAGGCACAGAAACCTTCAAGGTTATTTTCCAATTATTTCCACCTACAGTGCCTCATTCTGAAAGGACTGGGAATCTGAACCTTCAAAAGAGGCTACAGGTGCTGTTCCTGCATTCTCTCTCAGCAACTGAACACTTAATAAGAAAAGTACTTATTATTTAAAACTCATGACTTTCAAAAAAGGATTTCTAATCTCAGCATCTTTGATCCCATCTTTACTCATGATTGACAGAATTTTTCATCACACAAATGGTATAAGTACTGTTCTAATATTGTAAAAGCATTTTAAATACCCAAAAGTCAGGTCTGTTCATAACACTATTATTAATGTAGAAACATAAATATCTATTTAAACAGCATAAAAGGTGCTAAAGGATGGTAAAGTAAATTTTCACACATGAAAGAATCAGATAAAACAGCTTCCCCAAAGAGGCTATGAAATATTAAAGTTAAGATAAAGGTCACTTGAAAAGACACATCACATTTAGCACTGTGTCACGGGCTGGTGATAAAATCCCCAACCAAATGAATCTCTTCTCTTTGCTTTGCTTAAAAAAGCAGAGCTTGCTCTAGGTTTATATAAATATTGTCATGAAATGCCAGAGGCCCATCAGCAGTAAGCTGCATTTCCACAATGGTCAGATTACCTCTGAAAGGACAGAATTCTTAATTTAGCTCCTAAATATCAAAATATTCAGAATGATCTTCCCTAAAAATACTTTTTTCTGTGATTTTGTCACAGATTTTGTCATTTGCTGTATCATGAATTGAAAACAGCAATCAACTCAGCGATGCTATGAACAGACTATCTCAGAAAAACAAGCCAAAAAAACCTCTTGGTAGGACCAGTATATTTTTTATACCACATCTGTTCAACTGTATTTGCTTTGTTTCTGATTATGGCATTCAAACTGTCAGCAGCAGAGGCTTTAATCTAAGAAATAGCAATGATATCCTTTCTGCAAGGATTTAAGGAATGTCCTTCAGGTTCTAAGCAAACAGTATTATAACAGAACACACAATTGACGTGAACATTAAAAGCAAAGAAAAAAAGTGCCCTTACTATTGGCTAAACTTCAGAACTTTTCAACATAGTATTTCAGAATGTATAATTGTCTCCAATTTGTTGATGAGGAACTAAGGCAAAACAAGGTTAAAAGCTTACCCAACATTATGCATCACAGGACTTGGGAAAGAAACCTATGTACCTTCAGGTTCATGATAATTGGAAATGAAAAAACTGACAAAATGTAACTGTTTGTGCAGCACACAAAAGCCTTTTCCAGACACAATTGCATAAAAGTGGAATAACCAGCAATATTAATGCTTAAGGCAAAAAATAAGTTTCATGGTTATGAAGAAAAAAATGACAACTTTGTACTTAATAGCTGAGAAAGAGTGAACTCAAATGAACATCTGTAGTGTCAGAACAAACCCTCCCTAATACACACAAAATGTGGTAAAGCACTAGGATGTCAAAAATGGAAATGAATTATCAGGTTTGTAGAACAACATATAGTGTTTCAGCTATCTTTTGAATTTCTATATATGTGTAATGATCTGCAAAATACCTCTTTATTAAATAAAGAGGTTTATGCTACCTATGCTATTTTAGCTGCTCTTTTTTGGCCGTCAGTGCTGTATAAGCTGTGCCTCTGCACAGGCTCTGGGCACCTCCATGTAGAGCAGACACCATGAAGAGCCAGGCTCAGACAGGAGGCTGCTCTCTGCAAGATGAGATTTTAAAGCATTCAAGACAGGAATATTGTTTTGTTATCTACCTCCTCTACCACAGGTGTCCTGTGAGGACTTGAGGGTGTGAAAAAATACAGCAATAATACATTTAAAGTCCACCCTTCTAGTTAAACCTAAACTTCAGAAGTATTAGGTGCATATAAATGTCTTCTTAATAGAGACTTTTCTGTATTACATTCAGAGAAGTTTACTGTGTCTGCCTCTGTAACATACCCTAGGTATCTCATACTGTTCCCCATCATCTTATTCTGGAATTCCAACACCATCGTTTTAGGATTTGGTGCCAATGTGAGTACATTTCAATCCTTTGACACATTCCATTCCTGTTTCACTCTCATAAGAGACTGGCTATTTGCTTCTAATCTCTAAGGAAGCCCATAGCATGAATGACAAGATGTCAGGAATAATCAGGAAAACTAATTTTATGCCCCTAAAGAACAAAATATCATCTTTGTTGTCTCAGGCAGGATGTTGTCTTTTCTTAATAAAAAGAAATGGCTTTTGGCATCTACCAAGTAAATCCAAATCATCATGTCTTTAGAGATTACTTATATTTTTTCCTGCATCTTGCTTCATTCCTTCCCTCAGTTTTATGATATTACTTTCTGTGCCATCTATGATCACAGCCTACTGTGAGAGAGTAGCAGAAAAACCAGCACTACTGCTACCTCTCTTTCCTTCCCTAGGGGAATAAACTTACTTCAAACTATCCAGGAACTTAGGACATAACAGCCCAGGAAATAGTCTTCCCCAGCCTCCTGCTCTCCCCTTGTGATCTCCAAGCATTTAATTTCAATGAAACAGTTGCTATGAGTTACTAAGTACAGCCATTTCACAGACCTATCCAGGGCGACCAAAACAAATTAAAGGGTTACGCAAAAATCACAATGCAAGCAAAGCACAACTCTCTTGATGTGAGGTATCAATGAAAACATTTCAGTGTCACACCCTTCCCCTAACTGCTGCAGGTTAGTAGCTCAAAATTTATGAATATAACAACTAAAAAACACAACTAACAAAAAAACTCCCACCAAAACCCCCAGCTGTATAGTAACAATATAGCTTGTTTCAAAGCCCCAGTTTGTGTGCCAAGAATGTGTTGTGGAGCCAGTGGTTTGTTGCACACCACCCCTCAAATGCTGACATGTTTTGACAAAGCTGCCACCAATACTGATTTTTAAAGCTGAAGAGAGGGTAGATGTTCACCTCAGCCATCTGCCAATGCAGCAGATGAACACGATGCAGACATTCCATAACTGATGTACCTCAACTCAACAGAAATCCTGTGACTTGAGACACACTTTCTCACTGGAGATAATGACTACAGAAACTACAGTGACAGCAGAATTTTTCTCAAGAGTGATATGCATGAAAACTAAATATATTAACTCTTTCACTATGAAGTAGATTAAACGATAGAAAAACTCTTTGCAGATGCATTCTCTTGCTGATTTTTACCCTTGGAAGCACATAATTGGAGCTTTTGAAAAAAAAAAATTAGGAGCTATTATCTGAAAGAAGCTTTCTTTTTGAAAATTTATAGTCTCTTTTGGACATCAAGAGAAAGCATATTCCTGGAAAATTCATCACAGCCTACAGAACACACTTGTATTTCTCATCAATATGAAAGATCATCTGTAAAAACTAATAATATACGAGAATTTGAAAATGTTCAGGGTTTTTTCCAAGGTAATCCCTCTGAAACCTCTACAAATTCAAGTGCTTATTATCAGCAGTATGGAAACAGATCAAATGAAATTACAGAGGCAGATTTCATCATCTGGTAAACTCATAGCAATTTCTACTCCCAGTTTTCGCTCCTTATTTCAGAACTTACAGAGCTTACACTCCTCATACCTCTTTTCACATATTTGTAGACTTTTGACATCAGCTGTGATTTAGCTAAAAAGAAATGTTATTATTGTACTGCAGAAGAAAGCATCATTAATTTGCAGGATGAAGCCTATAGACCACAAGAACAAATCCTGCTGGTCTGAGCAGCCCAGGTGAAGCCAGTCTGATCACCTGAGTGAGAATGTGTGCAGAAGTGGCCTGTCCTCCCTTCTGAGACCAACATGCACACAGGTAACTGCCTCTGACTCTACAGATATGATTCTTAAATTCCCATCTCAGTCTTCTACAGGTTTGTACATTGAAGTTTTGTACATTTGGTTTATTCTTCTCCCCCTAGGTAGACTCAGTTCTCTATCTGATTCTACTTCATTCTTCTCCATGTGCCCTTGAAAAAGGAACGACTCCTAGCAACAGGAACTTCATCTTCTCAAATAATGTATTCCAGTGCTTCCTCCTGCTACTTACATGTTTTTCCCCAAATATCTAACTCAAGCCATCTTTGCTATAGCTGAAATTCATTTCTTACCCAACTGCAATATAATTGGTGCGTATTTCCAAGGTCTGTTATGCATGCTCTTGGGGAAACTATGAATAGGACAATTCTGTGCAGATACACTGTGAGCTGCAAAGGTTCTTCCACTGAATAGAACAGCAGGATCTCCTTCCTAAATTCTCCCTTTTCATGGCTCCTTCTCTCAAGAAAAGCCACAAAATTCCTTTTACCTAGTATTTGTATCATAAAATGTACATTTTCCATATGTATTTGCTGCTTGGGGAAAAGAGGAAAAGCAAAGACTAAATAGCAAAGGACAAGATTACAAAACTAGAAGTTTATAAACTCTCACATAATATTACTATCTCTTCCTATGTATTAACTTTAGATTTCCTCTCTACTGTTCTAATTTACATTATATGGGCTGCATAACTACACTGGTTTAGAGTTCAGCCTCTTTGTTAATATTTGGAGGCCTTACATTTATTCAGTTCCAACTCTGCTCCCAAAGGAAACTGGCTATTTATTTCAGCAAATGTATTCAAGAAATGTAAATCCAAGAAGCAAGAAAAGCAAGAATAGTTGTGCATAATGTATATGTTTAGCATAACTATTCATTGCACTGTCTAAATCCAAGCTTTTTTTTTCTCCTTGTGGGATTCACAATTATAATATTTATAGATAAATAAGAATAGATTCTATGGAAATAATTTCAAAGGTTTTGATAGCTCATGGTAACCAACAGTAAATTCAGCACAGTGTGCAGTAAAATCTTACTGCAGTAACAACTTCTTGATACTTAGGAACAATAACAAAATATTACAGGGTTTTTGGGTGTTTCGGGGTTTTTTTTTCCATTTTAAAAACGCAACTTACTCAAGACATAAGGAAGAAGTACCACCCTCTAAATTTCTGAATTACATTGCAAGAGCTCTGAAATTTGCTCCTTATACTCCAACACCTCATTTGTTTCACATGACTAGCCACTTCATACTCCATACTGCAGGATATACCCATTCTCAGATATACCCATTCCTCTCTTTCCTCACAAGTCTGTCCGTTCTACTTAAAGAGAAAGGAAAAAAAGTCTCTCCTTTGGCAGGCCAAGTGTTTCAAATTTATAGACTAAGAGGCCAGAAAGGATCGCTGTGACAATCTAGTTTAGCCTTTTGTATAAAGGATAGCCTGAAACTCATTCCGGTTTCAAGCTGAGTTGCAACTGACTTAGGCAGATTCTACATCAGTGTTCCTCTAGGTGCAGTATTCAAATGGTTGGCTATTCTTTCCCATGTTAAAGATCAGTACCTGACTCAGGTATGAATTTGTTTGGCTCCTATGTCCAACCTCTGCATCTCACAAATACCTTGGTCTGCCTGACAAAATACAGCTAAATCCAATGCAAATTCAACAGATTACACTCTGTTACCTAAAGAGCATTCCTCCTTAAGTGCACCCCTGGGACAGCTCTAACCTGCCCTTACTGGAGCTGGTTGACACAAAGCTTTTGGCAACAAGTATGCCATCAAAACATCTGCTGTGACCCTCTTGGAAGCACCCCCTGTCCCACACCATATGGCCATCGCCACTGAGTGGTACCCAAGGCCACAAGCCAGCTCTCATCACTCCCTGTCCTCTCTGGGGACGCCAGACACTGACAGATAATTTCACACACCCTTCACACTTCATCAGCAGGGAAGACAGCCTGCTGCAGCGAAAGGAGACACGCCAAGCATGTCCATGTTACAACACACTCTGTCCATGTTGCTGTCAGAAAACCCTGCTCATGGAGTGTTATATACACTGAAGGAAGTGAATCTTTTATTTCTTTTGACTAGCACTGCTATTGCTCCTCCCAAGCAGCAACTGCTTTCTGTGTAACTGGGTGTACATCTGGGGCTTTGTCAACACAACTATGGCAGCTGTGGGTGCAAGGAGAAACAAATAAAAGACAAACATGGTCACAGAAACACAGTAAAAACATTACACAGTGGATCAAACTTCCTACTGACTTAAATTTTTGTGCCAACAAAACTCTTTAACTTTTGATCTTATGACAGGATAGCATATTAAAACAAAATAAGAAACCCTTCCACAAGGTCAAGTGACAAAACCTGCTACTATTAATGAGGTAAATATAGCAGCAGCATTACTATTCACCAGTACATAAGAACAGTAATGCAAACAGAGGCACAGAGAACTAAGACATATAGTTTCCAAGCAAAAACCCTACCAACAAGTCAGTTCAAGGAAGAACATCTGGTATCAGTGATTTTCTTTCCCACAGCTACAAAATGACCATTTAAATCCTCTGTTCATAGTTACCAAAGTCATTAGAAAGGCTCAAAGCCCGTGCATACAGTACTAAATGTCATTCCCACAGTGGCTTCTGTGCAAAGAAAGCAGAGCTAATAGGAAAGCACTCTTGATAACAGCAGGAACACACCAGCATCTCAAGAAGACAGAATTGAAGATAGCACCAATCTACAATGAAAATTATATCATAGAATCATAGAAGGGTTGAGGTTGGAAGGACCTTAAAGATCACCTAGTTCCAGCCCCCCTGAAATGGGCAGGGACACATTCCACTAGACCAGGTTACTCAGGGCCTCATCCAACCTAGCCTTGAACACTTCCAGGGATGGGGCACCCACAACTTTTCTGGGCATCTTATTCCAGTGCCTCACCACTGTCACAGTCAAGAGGTTCCTCCTCAAACGTGATCTAAACTTACTCTCACATTAAACCCATTCCCCCTTGTCCTATTACATGTCCTTGGCAAAAGTCCCTCACCAGCTCTCTTGTAGGGCCCCTTGAAGTACTAGAAAGCTTAGAGGTTGCTCTGAGGTCTGCCCAGAGAATTTTCTGCTCCAGGCTGTACAATCCCAGGTCTCTCAGCCTGTTCTCACAGGGGAGGTGTTCCAATGCCTTGATCATCTGTGTGGCCCTCCAGCAGATCCATGTCCTCATTCTGGGGTCACCAGAGCTGGACACAGTACTCCAGAGGGGGTCTCATGACAGCAGAGTCATTACATCAGTTTGAGGCAAAGTCTTGTGGCTGTACATTTCAAGAACACTGCTGTGCAGAGTCCAGAAAGCCAAACATAAACTTGCCCTTAACAAATGTTTCCTCAGTACTGTTGCCTTTCCTTCTTTCTTTCTGTGTTTTTTAAGAATAAATCAAGCTCTTCTTTAGGAAACTTGAAAGGCAAATTTTCCATTTATAGCAGGAAATGGCAATATGGAGACAAACACTTGCATATCAGAGCTTAATCACCTCCACTGTGCCCAGGTTGACTCATTATGAAATTAGGTGATCGCACATTGCCCAAGAGCTATTTTTGTTGCATCTGCAGCAGCTAAGATACTGCACCACTTTGTCTGGCACTCCAAGTGTCCAAGCAGCAGATCTTTAGCTGCTTGATTCTCAAGCTGCCCTCTAACGTTTTCTCTTTTGGATTTACAGTATGGCAAAACACTGCTTAGATGCTTATTAAGCATATCTGTAAACTGAACAGGGAAACAATGTCCATATGAGGACACAGGCTATACTCACAAGGAAGGCTGTGCTTTACCCTCTACAGCTTGTAGAACGCTAATTTCCTGAAATGAAAGTGTTGCCGGACTCAAAGTATCTGCATTAGTGGCTGTCGGTTACATTTAAAGCACACAGAGATCTTGATGCCTTGTAAGAATTACTGATGCACAGCTAAACTCCCTGGTACAAACCTCACTTCAGCCTTCAGGATTTCCCCATACATAACTCTCATCAAGAGTACAAAGTCTCAAAATGGAGCACCTGGAGATTGATGCTATTTTCACAGCTGCTCTGTGACACATGTCAACCCCAGGAATGTTTTGAGTGATTTAAGTCACATCACTTGCTGAAAAACTGCCCAGGTGCAGTTGCCTTTTAACTCATCCTGAAAAAACAGACCTTTAGCCTTAGCTCTGGTCTACGGGTCAGTGCTTTGCTGGCCACACTCAAATTAGCTATAGTTACAGAAGTAAATAAATCTCACACACAGATTTCACTGACATACCAGCACCCTTCTTCTATGAAAGCTGAACCACAGAATCATTAAGGTTGGAATGGACTTCTGGAGATCATTCAGGCCAAGCCTTCTTCCAAGGGAGGGCCACCTAGAGCAGGTTACACAGGAACTCATCCAGGCACAATCTGAATGTCTCCAGACAGGAGACTCCACAACCTCTCTGGGAAACCTGTTCTAGGTTTCTGCCACCCTCAATGTAAACAAGTTCTTTCTTATGTTGAGCTGGTGCTACTTGTGTTTTAGTTTCTGGCCATTGCTCTTTGTTCTGCCACTGGGGGCCACTGAAAAGAGTCTGGCATCATTCTCTTGGCACCCTACTTTCAGACATTAGTATGCATTAATAAGATCCCCTTAGTTTCTTCTTCAGATGAAACAGGCCCAGATCTCACAGTCTCTCTTCCTAAGAGACATTTCAGACCCCTGATCATCTTTCACTGGACAAGTAGTTCCATAGTAGTAGTTTTTCTTGTACTGTGGATCCCAGAACTGGACACAGCACTCCAGATGTGGCACCACTGGGGCTGAGTAGAGGGGCAGGATCAGCTCCTCTGACCTGCTGGGCACATTCTTCCTGATGCACTCCACAAAACCACTGGCTCACCTGGCCACATGGGCTCATCATCAACCTGTCATCCACCAAGACTCCCAGGTCCTTCTCAGAAGAGCTGCTCTCTACTAGGTCAGCCCCCAACCCACACTGGTGCTTGAGTTCCCCTCCTTCATCTATGCTTATACAGAATACATAATTGTGAATTGTGTTTTTGTCTGGGAAAAAAGAGAAAATAGAAGGAAGAATGTCTTTCCTGATACATTTTGCTGTGCCTGCACCAAGCAAGTCCAAAGACACCCTTACTGATACTGTCATGGAAGTCAAAGCTTTTCTAGTCAAGTTCCCAGTGTTTTGTAACATCAACATACTTTCCTTTGGCAGTAAAGCCAACTTCCTTCTGTCAGACACACAGTTTTTACCACCAAAGACACTGAACAATCTTGTCAAAGACTGTACATATAAATACTTCTTAACTACTCACTTATTGCTGTGTTGCCCGGTATCAGTGCTGACCAGATAATTTGGGGTAAAGGACAGACCAGAAAAAAAGAGCTACAGCATATGAAAACAAGAAATAAAGCCAAACAGAACTCACACCACCAGTCACAACTATAGAATAAATAAATAAATGGTGAGGGTACAGGTTCTGCTCCTACGGAATTCACTGGCCAGCTTCCTATTTATTTCAATTGGCCTGATAAACACATGCATCCCTCCAGCTCCTGTCCTGCCAGAGAGGAAGCCTGGCAGACAATCCATCAACATAAGCTACAAAGAATCAGCACTAGCACTGTGAAAATTCAACTGCCATTCAAAATAAAATTCAAAGCTAGGAAATTACAGGAAAAGCCTTCCAGCAGCTTCAACTGCTGTTGGATATACAGCAACAGATTTAATTTAAAGCAATCCAAAAGCTACTAAGTGTGCTCTCTATGTAAAATTCAACTAACAGAACGTTCCTGTAAAACTTTAAATTCTCATTTCTCTTTTTAATTTTGCAAAGGCAATACTACACAAACACTGTTAATCGTATTCCTCATGTTTAAGGTCAGACCTGAATGGAATGGAGAACCTGTTTCCATAAACTCACATCTAATTCACCACAGCTATATTTTACAGAAAAATGTAAGGCAAAAATCTGAAGAATTGGTTATATTTCAGCTATACTCTGGTGGAAGGGACAAAGGATATTCAGTTATTTTCCATCTTGAAGTTATTTGGCTATAGATCAAGTTAATTAACCTTACTGGACACACTGCAAATTCCCCTCTCTGTGTAGAAATCAGAGATAGGAAATGTTCGGTGTTGTACCAAAAAGCAGTTGTACATATCTGAGTTCTCTCCTGTTGATTTACTACATTTTGTACTGTATAAGATCTACTACTGGGTTGTTGGGACCTTATTTGTTTGTGGGTTGGTTCTGTGGTTTGTTGGTTTATTTGCTAATCTGGGATCTTTGATTAGTTGGAAGGCAGAGGGAGCCAAGCATCCCCTCTCCTTTTATCCACATTTTTCAACAATGGTACTTTGAGACTGGCACGGTTATTTTTATGTCACACAGAAAAAAAAAAAAAAAGGTTACATTTGTAACGAGTAATTTCCCCGGACAAAGTTAACAGCGTTGTTCCCTAAAGCTCCTAATTTCTGAGCTGACATCCAAACCTAAAACTCATTGGAAGTGAAAGCTGATGAGAATTGACTAATGAAAAGAAGTTTCTAATCCTTTAACTTGTTTTCAGATGGCTTCTTTACTTGGTTTTTTTTTAGTTTGCTTTTTTTAAGACTTTGATTTTAAATTTCATTCTTGATGCAGCTATTTTTTACAAAGATTAACCTTTGATTAATATCTCAGGATGTTCAAACCCAAAGCAAATTCAACAAGGATGCCTGGGATTTGTTATTTGGGATCTTGAAAAATCTGAAATCTACCAGTGTTATGTTTTCTCCTGAGTAAACAGAGTGCTTCATTTCTATGCTTCATATTCAATTTCTCCCTAAATCAAACTTAGATGAGCTTTGTAAACAGGCTAAAAAACAAACAAAGCCTCTTCTGTTTTCCACTTCCAGAAAGTATAACTAACTTTTACATATATGTATACACACAGATTTCAGATATAGCATAATGCTGAAGGTGGTGTGAAACTGCTGTAGTGTTTCAAGACTGATGAGAGACATGCAAGTGAATACAGCAGAGGAGAAACACAAGCTCTTTGACTACCTGTACCTTCTTAAGATTAGTATTTTGCTTTTGTAACACTAACAAGTGTAAATGGTTTTCAGTGGTCCTGCACACATGTAATTGGATACAGGCAACATGAACATTTGATGACTGGAACAAGTGGATTTCCCATCTCCTTAAATCACAGGAGGAAAAAAAGGAAAAACAAAAAAAGAGAGATGAGAAAAAAGACGAAGGAAAAAAAAGACTACAGGAGATCAGCTAGTGTATTTCCTAGCTTTAAGCCTCAGCTGATGGAAAATAACAAGACCTTCCAAAAGGAATTTAATTTATCCAGGTGCTTTACTATCTGGGCAAACAGTAACGAATGTTTTTGTCTCAGAAATTCCAGTAACATCATTATTGCTCTTATACTCTATGAGGTCTTGAAGATTTTTTGTTAATTTGGGGTTCTTTTTGTTAGGCTGCTTCTTTGTGGTCCTTTTGGAGGTGGATTTTGTTTTAGTTTTTGGCTTTTTGTGATTTTTGAGATGACCTCAGACCCCTCCAGCATCATATTCCCACTCAAAAGAGAGCTATGCCCTATTCGTGACTGCAATATATGGAACTATCAGTGCAGACACTGCAGAACATGAGAATCCAACATCCACATAAACAGCAACTGAAGTCAACATGTTTCAAAAGGTGGCCCTGTGTATGTACAAAACCTAGTAAAAAATAAGTAAACATCTATTCATTTTCCTATTAGCTCCAGTGGTTAAATGCGCCCTGTTAATATGGTTTAAGATGCCTTGTTACCCCATTCCAAATAACACAGCTGCACAGAAAGCATTAAATAATAAATGAATAACTCCAAAAGCCTTCCACGAGTGAAAGCAAAGATCTAAAAGAAAGTAGTGAGGTTAAGAATGAATGTGTCTTTTAAATGCCATTCTGCCTGTAATATTTCACTCATAAGTGCACCTGTAAGTAATCTACACAATAATACTTACAAAACAAATGCTGACCCAGGACAGCAGATTAGCAAGCAGCAGGGTCTGAGTAGCTGAATATTAAGAGCTACTTCAAAAACAAACTAATGAGTTTCAGGTTACTAGACTAGATTAATGGTGTTGTTACTTAAATGAAATGAAGAATAAGAGTGGGTCAGCAACATTGACAGAAAAATAAAAAAGCATTTTGAAAGTATTTAACTTAAAAAGACAGAATAATGTAGCAGCCGCATGGAAGTGCTTCCTAATTTTATTAAGGAATGCCATTAGTACTCTTAGAAGAACTGACACCCCTGTTAACACATTTTCAGTTTAAATGAATTCAGTAACAGCTTTGAATGACCTGATTCATCTGAAAACTTCACCAGCCTGACCCAACAGCTGTGGCACAAACCCTGCAAAATTGTAGAGTTATCCAATAGTTTGGGACTCCACACCTTTTCCATACACCTTTAATATTCAGAAACTAACAGTGACCACCAGGTTGATTTTCTAGCCCCACGACTGTCTTGATTTCTATCACAGAGTTTTGTGAATTAGACAGCAAGATAATGCACCACAGATACCATGCAGAACTCTAGTAAAGGGACATTGAAACAGTCATTGGCACCTGTACCTGGGTGGAGGTCATTCACTGAATGGCAAATGTGTCACTGTTTCACAAAATAACTTTGGATCCTTAGTGTCAGATAAAAGGGAACATCAAGGAAGAAGTTCAAGCTCCAGGCATTTAAAAGGAATATGGTGACACAATCCTTTCAGAGGTAACTCGTTTACAGCCTGTAACATTTCCAGAAGACACAGAGTAAAGCAAGAGACAATCAAGCTTGCAGAATGATGGAAGAGCATTCAGAGCATATTGTTGCTTCCTCTTGTTCTCTTGGCTTTAAATTCAATGCAGGATTTTATAGTCCCTTTGCACAAGGAGATTACTATATATTTTCTTCATCATTCTGAAGCAGTCTTTGTCCTATATGTTGTGGATCTGTCTCTCATGGCTTATAGATGACCTTGCTTCAGTGAGATAAAGGCAGCACACCCACCTCAGAGCAAACCATGTCTTAACCACCAGTTCTGAACACAGTGTAGTCCAGGAGTGCTTTTGACTCAGGGCATGGACTAGTGGGGACAGGAAAACCAACTTGCACAGGTAGCACAGGCTCCCTGTCACTCAGAGCAAGCTCAGCTCCAACATACCCTCAGCGAGGCAGAGAACAGAGCAGAGGGATAAATAAGATTTGCCACTTCTTTGCAACCCCTCCACCTGAACAAAGCAAGACACTCACATTGGGAGCTGCTGGATTATAAACTGAGGAAGATATCCTCCTTCTGCATCACTCCACTTGATAAAACCAATACTGAGCCACACTTTAGGGACTGTGCAAGGCAAGGATTGATTAATCACATCTGGAGATGAGAAAGAATCCAGGCCATGATGCAGCAGGCAATGTAAAACGTTCCCTGTGAGAAAACACAGCCTGGGAAACTGGCACTCTGCCCTTCTCAAAATCTCAAGTGGTATTCAGGGGCAACCTTATTAGAGGATGCTGCAGTACTTCCATTGTTAAGCAGTCACAAGCACAGCACACTCAGCTCCCAAAGTTCATGGTATTAAAATAATAAATTAGAAACACTTGTCTCTCTGCAGAAGTGCCTGCAGCACAGTCTGGGACAAGCAGCAGGAGGCAATGACAGTGCAAGAGAAGGGAACAAACAGCAGGAGAGAAATGTCGAGGCTGTCAAAGGATGCTCCAGATAAACAGAGCTATTCTTGTCATGAACTCACAGGCTGTAGTGTGACATCATTATGAGCCTTTCTACAGGAGCCTTGCCTGTGAAGCTTCTGTCTGACCCTTTCACACAGTGTACAGGTCTCTGTGGTGGAGCCTTCTGTGAGACTTTTTAAAGGTTTCCTTCCATGAGGAAATGAAAATATTTTTTTTCACTGTGCAAGGCATAAATTTCGACTCAATCCCACTTTAAATTCTATCTTGTTACCCATTCTGAACCATGTTAAGCAAATCAACATAGTTCTGAAGTCCACAGCACAGTGTTCTAACTGTAGTATGGTGATTTTCAACTGTGCTCCAGCTGTGTGACTGAATAATGTTCAAAGTCCCTGAGCATACTAGTTAGCACAGCAGTCCTCAAATATCTACTACTTGAACATCAATCAGATGAGATAGAGAGAGATGTACAATCTAAGAACTTACTCTAACTACACTGACTAAAATTACCATGGCCCTGAAATTCCACTTCAGGTATCTAATATTATAATGTTCTAAAACCTGGGAGTGTTTTACTCTATCCTGTATCAATAAAAGAGTAATTTCTGAACAACTTCAAAAAGAGAAACAAAGTAATTAATAGTTCTCAAACACAGCTGATGAATCTTTCACAGTCTCCCCACCATAAACACAGTCACATATTGCTACACATAATACTATTTATAGTATTAAAGGAAAGGGGCAAGGCCCAGAGTGCTTCAATGGCCTCAAAAGGGTTTAGTTTGTAAGCTCATGTTTAGTTTCTAAGAAGTGCCATGTTCTTCACTGATCAGCTTTATACTATTTGGACACTTAAGTACCTATCTCAATGAAGCAAACAGATGGAGGAACTACTGGTAGCTACTTTCTCCAGAAGAAATCAGGAGGCTCATTTTAGCTTTCCAATTTTGAAAACCTTATTTCTGAGTTCCCCAAGTGGGATACCAGAGTTTAAACGGTGGAACTGCCAAATAAATCTCCTCAGCACTGAATACTTTTGAGCAGGCTAATTCAGTTGGTAATGAATGTCTGTAATGATGACAAGGGTCCTGATGAAGAACCACTGTGCACTTTACAGGCACAGCCTGTATAACCAACTGATCTGTAGGCAAGTAGCAGACTTTTCTTCAGAGAATCAGGCTTCTTTACATCCAGCTGAAGCCTCTGGTATGAGAAGGCCGTGGGTCACAAGAAAACTGAACAAACATCTCCAATCTTCAAATCCAACTAGACATAACCAAAGAAAAAGACAGGCAACTCCTGGAAACTGAGGACATATGGTAGCCCTAGCCTTGTGAAATGTCTACCAAAGACAACTAGCTTATAATACAAACAGCAATGCTGGTACTTCCACAGAGACAAATTTATAGAATCATAAAATGTTAATGGGTTGGAATGGACCTTATAGAATACCTAGTTCAAATCTTCCCTGCCATGGATAGGGACATCACCCACTGAATCAGGTTGCTCAAGGTCTCATCCAGCCTAGTCTTGAACAGTGTCAAGGTGGGAGCATCCACAGCCTCTCTGGGCAACCTGTTCCAGTGTCTCACCACCCTCACAGTAAAGAATTTCTTCCTAATATCTATAACCTAAATTTCTCCTCTTTGAATTTGAGCCCATTACTCCTCGTCCTATCACTACAGCTCTGGATGGAGAGTTCCTCTCTGGCTTCCCCATAGGCCCCTTCAGATACTGGGCACTTGCTGAGGTCTCCACACAACCTCACAGCAACCTCTTCTCCAGCGTGAAAGGCCCAATTTTGTCAGCCTGTCCTCACAGGGCAAGCACTCCAGTCCTCTTATCAACTAAAGCCAGCTTTTTGTTTGGCCTTATTACATACTTAATAATCACTTATTGTATGCCAGAGGGCATAATGTCACAATGAATCAAAGTTCACCCATTAAAATCTCACCTACATGCTCATTCCCTCTTTCTCCCAAAGCAACAGTGTGTCTCAAAGTCCACATCCACACACTGTCAAATACACATTTCTGGCAAGAATACCTTGAGTGCGGCTTTACCTGTTAGCAGGTCTGACCATATTCTGAAGTTTTGAAGAATCAGAGAGAAGCATGACTTTAAAAAAATGTATCATAGTGGAATGAATTTAAACATGCTCTTAAAATGCTAGCTGTAAAAATGCACTGAATTGTTGAAAGTATGCATTCTGTTAAACTCTGCCCTTCCTACAGATCTTACTAGTAAATAAATAACAACAGTTACCTCAATGCAGCAGCTGGTGTCTGTGCCACAACAGAGTAGAAAAGAGCAGAGTCAGTCAGAATTCAGCTGCTATGCCAAAAGAAAATTTATGCAGCTTTAAAATCATGTTATAAAAAGATAAAAATATTTAGTTTATAATTGTGTCACTGAACAACAAATTGGACCCTACTGAATTAGATTCTGTGCAAACACAGAGTGAAGAAGATGTGCCTATTCCAAACTGTGTACAAGCCCTTAGAAAAGTCTGGTTTTGGTACAGGTGCTCCATCCTTTAGACACGTAATAAAGTTAATGATGCATATTAATAAAGCTCACCTCTCGGGTCTCAAGAATAGTGTCAAAACCACAATACTGTTGGATAGCTTGGGAAAGCCAAAGAAACCCTGAAAGCTTTGCGGCGCAGAACTGAAGGGCAAGGCTCTAGGGCAAAGCACAGGGCAGGAGCGGGGATCCCAAGGCACATGGGGGATGGATGCCAAGCCGGGGACCCCCTGCCCTAGGGGACAGCCAGGAAATACGGGGCAGCCAGGCGACACCGCAGCGCTCTGCCCGGCCAAGCCGAGGAAAGGCGGCAGCAAACAGGAAAGCACCAACTGAACCAGGAGGGCTCGGGGCTTAAATGACAATCTGGACTGCAGAGCGGGTTAACACAGTACCAAACCACTGCACTGAGTCCGAAACTCAGCCTGAGCGGGGCGGACACACGGCGGGGCGGACACCCGGCGCTGTTCCGCAGCTCGGGGGCTCGGCGGAGGCAGGCTCGGGCGGGAGGCAGGCTCGGCTCGGGGCGGGAGGCGCGGCCGCCCCGCTCCCCTCCCTGCCTGCCTGGGCTGCCGGGCGCGCTGGGGCGGGAGGTACCGTACCGGCGGGCAGGAGGCATTCCAGCGGCGTGAACGCGCGCTCCATGGCCCCGCGACACGGGCAGGCACACGCTAAAGGCACGGAGAGCCGGGCGGGACCGGCGCCGGGGGGGGGGGCAGGCGGGGAGCAGCCCTGTGCCTTCCCGGTCTCCCCGGGGAACGCCTACAGCCACACGGCCGCGGCGGCGGCTGCGCCCGTCCTTGCAGGCGACAGGCGGCGGCGCTGCCCGGCTACCTTCGGCCGCGCGTCCTCCTACATCCCCCGGCCAGGACCAGGGACCGGCACCGGGATGTGCTCGGCACCGGGGCGGCACGGCAAGCCGAGGGAATCGATGGCCGCCGCAATCCGTTGCTCGGCCATCAGCGGGAAGGAAAGGCGGGACACGTTGATTGGCAGCGGTGGGGGCCTATGGGCCTGTGCTGAAGGGGCGGGACTAAGGGAAGGCCCCGCCCCCACAGCGCCGGTGCGCGCCTGAGGCGGGAGCGGGCGAGAGGAGCGGGAAGGGACAGGGACAGGAGCGGCAGGGAGGGGTCCGGGAGCTAGCGGAGCAGTACCCGGCCTCTCTGGGCACCTGAGCAGTGCCGAGCCCGGTACAGCGACGCTCAGCCGGGAAGGGCTGAGAGCACCGGCGGCGCTGTACCGAGCGCTTGGCTCGGAGAGAAAGTCCTGAAATGGCTTTCAGCCCATGGAAACCGGAGGGAAATAAAAACTGTCCCACGAGTGCTCGTGGCCTCGCATGCCGCCTGTGTGCCGGCGCCCTCGGGATGCAGGGAAAGCCGTGCCGGAGGGCCGGCAGCAGCCCAGCTCTGCTGTCCCTGTGCCCTTCCAGCTCGCCCGGAATGATGCGGCATTCCTAGGTGCCGCTTAAGTTTCAATTAATATCGTTTCAATAAAATCACAAATCTTGTTAAATTCGTAGTTTCTCGTCGCTAGAACTCTTAATTAGGGGCGTAAATCATCGGCGTTAGTCATCTTCAGGTATAAAATGGGCAACACTGCTAAATTCCAGTTTGCTCTGGTAGCATAGTGGGGCAAGTTTTGACCCCTCAAATGTGTCAGGAATGTATTTCCCCCTGCTGGAGCGGCCTCTGTCCCCGCAGGTACCCCTGTTCGGCCGCTCCATCAGGGACAGTGCGGCACGGCCTCGTCCCCAGCGGCGTTGCCGGCTCCCGGCCGCACGGAGCTGAGCTCTCCCGGGAGCCGGAGGGAGCGCAGCGGCTCGGGGCCCCGCAGCAGAGGGCAGCAGAGGAGCGCCGCTCCCTCCCTCCATGTCTCCCACCTCCCTCTATTCCCTCCATCCCGTCCGTACGTCCATCCGCCCGCCGTCCCTGTAGCGCGGCTCGCATCGGCCGAGGCAGTCCGCAGAGCCCCTCACCACGGTGCTGTCTGGGCGTGCCCGGCCCCGCGGGGTGGGACGAGACGGGAGGGCAAGGTCTCCTTTCTCCTTCTGGAGAAAGCATCAGCGAGTCCGTGGGCTGGATACTCACAGGGGTATTTCCCAACCTTATAATTTTGTGATTGCCTGTCAGTGAGGGTTTCCAGTCAAATCGGAGGGAAATGGGACCAACACGTCAGCCCACTCTTCAGTCCATCCTGTTAGCCTGAACTTCACACTTAGATCAACATGATTTGAGTGACAGGCCACATTTTTAGGACAAGGGGGAGTGGTTCCAACCTGAAACAGGGCAGGTATAGATTGGATATTAGGAAGAAACTCTGTGGATTTACAGTGTGGTGAGGCAGTGGTATAGGTTGCCCGGAGCAGTTGTGGATGCCCCTGCTCCGGGATTGTTCAAGGCCAGGCTGGTTGAGGCTCTGAGCAGCCTGATCTAGTAGAAGGTGTCCCTGCCCACAAAAGGGGGATTGAAATTATCTAGATGACCTTGAAGGTCCATTCCAATCCATACCATTCCAGGATTCTGTGGTTGCCACTTTGACTGTGGGTGCACCTAGATGACCTTGAAGGTCCATTCCAAGCCATACCATTCCAGGATTCTGTGGTTACCACTATGACTGTGGGTGACCTTTGGTTTAACAGTGCAAGCACCAAACCTTTGTTTGGACCTTTCAGATAAGCTGCCCTGCCACCTACAAGAGACTACATTGTATAAGCAATTCTGGTCCACAAAGACTGATAGAGGTTTAGAAGTATTGGAGGCATTCATGCCTTGGCAATGAGAGAAATGAGAGATTATTGTGAAACAAGGAAAAGATATTAAGGGCATCAAAAGATTACTGTTGTTTACACTATAGAAATAAAAAATGGTTTGTTACGCTTTTGTGCCATTTAAAATTTTATTTCCTCTCCATTGAGGACTTGAACTTCAAAGGCTCTTAAGACACTGGTATCATCTCAGTGTCCTTCTTCAAGTTGGTTAAAAACAAACAGCATTAGGAAGAAGCTGCTTGCTGTCTTTTCCAAGAATGGAGACCATCTGGGGGCTACCATGCAGTTGGTCAATGCTCTCTTCTTCTTAATTATATTCTCTTCCACTCTGTCTCCCCACCCTGCTTCCTTTCAATTTTGACAGGCACTTTTCAGTTGCCTGGTAATATTATTAAACCTTCTCCAGGACAGCTTGTTTTTCTTCTTCAGTATCTTTCAGTGTCTCTGTAATTTTTTTTTTTATTGCTCTTGAGGGGGTACCATCTGTTACAAAGAGTTGCTGATAAGCAGGTTCTTATGCATGAGAAGAGTCACACTTGCTTGGAGGGAAGGTCCAATTCAGTCAGGGCCCTGTTCCTGGTAGGGTTCATTTACAAGTCTTTCTCCTCCTGTTTCCCTCTTCAATTTCTTTTTTCTTAGTTTATTTTTTAACTGTAAATGCAACAGTTTCCATCTCTCCATTCCCTTCATGTCCCAGAAGATGCTTTTTCCACCTGTGTCACATCTGGGCTTCCAGGCAATCCTTTACCAGCCACGGCTGCAAAAAAGTAATTGTACCTCTCTCTGCTAATCATAGTAATGCATGATTCATCACAAAAGCATTGCAGAGAGAAATCAGTCTTGAGAGACCAGGCTGGTACTAGTGTGCTTTAAATCTTTTCAAGATGAGCTAGGGTCTACAAGGTAAGGCAAACTGCCAGCCCACTACACAATTAGGCAAAGGGCAAACAAGGCAGACACTTCTCTCCCTGAACCCAGTTGTTCTTTCACTGCTCTTTCCTTCAGATACAAATCTCTCATCCAGAGTATAAAGCTCTTTTTCAGAATCAGCTTCACAGGAATAGCTTTAGTAGATGCTATAATGCACTGATTTTGAAGGCAGGACCTGACAGCTATTTAATACTGTTTATCAGAGTCTAACAAAGGTATCTAGTAGAGGAAATGTAGAGAGCAAAATTAATAACTCCATGCAGACTGGCACGTTGTCTTATGGATAGTCCCTTAAGAACACTGAGCAGTCAGGAGGCTGATTTGCTGGTTTGAAAAATAAGCACATTCAACTCCTTTTTGCACTTTACATCTGTGCTAGGACATCCATTGAATTATCCTGTGAAAGGCTACCATTTAATAAACTTGGTGATATTTTTCTTGTCACACATGAGAGATTCCTCAGCAAATATTACACCTGTTTTTTCAGGTAGCATATAGATTGAGCAATACTTTTTTCCTCTAGCTGGATCTCAAACTAAACCTTTTTCCCTGTTCTTTTCCTCTGGTTGTACATGTCTACATTACTTTGCAAGGCTTGCAGAACAGCGTACAGAGAGGCTATTCAAAAAAGACATCCCTGGAGCACAGATATTGTGCTTTGATTACCACTGTCTCCTCTGATTAGCTAAAAGGAGGGCAAGTGACCTCAACCCCAAGTGAGAAAACAAACAGGAAAGCAGATGTAGTTCCTGAGTGACAGATGGGGCTGTCTGACAGAGAAAGTTTCAGAATGACAGGCAGGAAAGGTTGAGGGAGTGTTCACACCCTTTAAAGTTCCTCTGGTAGCTAAGAGGCCAGTCATGCCTCTCACCTGAGATATTGTCCACTAAGTTTTTACTGGCTTGGTTACTGGACTGCACAGAGAGAAAATGCAATTTATATATATTACTATATACATTTACATATCTAAAAGCTTGTTCCTAGCAGACTCCAGATAGCCTTCTCTTCTTCAAGAAAACTATGCTGAGAAGTGTCAGTTGGGCAGCTTCTGTGGAACAGTTATGGTGTTACTGGCGCTGCTTTTCAGCACCACTAAAGCTGATCAGGTGGGAAGGGTTGAAGAGTGATTAAGAGGGCAGCAGCTTCTATTTACTCACAACATCTCCTGGAACTTAGCAAGGAAGGAAAAGGGAAGTCGAATTGCTAGGGGATTTACACAACAGGGCTAAAGCCTGCAGTGTTTGCTGTTCTTCCTTAGGATGATCAATCTCTGTGTGTCCCGGTACAGATACACCGCTGAGGCTAACTTGTAGTAGCATTAGTTGCTCTCGGAAATTTTTCCTTCTTTCAGATAGACTAATCTAATTGAGACTGAAAGATTTAGAGGTATTTGGGGACTTTGTCCAGCAAAATGACAGTACATGTCTCTAGAATTCACAGCATAATGCCTCTCTCCCAGACAAAAGTCAAATAGGCCTAGTAATGCCAGACATGATCATTTAATGCTCTATTTTTTGTCCCCTCCCTTCTTACATTTTTCACCAAAATGAGATTCATATCTCTGTGCTTGACTGTAAGTACTTTAGGTTCTGTTCAAGGGCCATGGCAGATTTCACTAATTGGCATTCTGAAGCCTTTTGATTGGAAATTTTGTAGAATCAAAACTACCCAGGTACCTCCAGAGGTCCCTCTAAGTGATGTCTGAAACAAGCTGCTTGTAAAGTAGGGGGCATTTGTTCCTCCAGCTACTCTAATTTTATTGCTAAAAGAGAACAGTGTGTACAAGGCTGGCAATCAGGATTCATGGAACATGTAAATGTTAAGAATACTTTCTTCTTCTCCCCACAGCTTAGCTTTATACTAAAGGGAATCCAGAGTTAAAACTAGCAAGCTGGGATGGTTCATTCTGGTGCCTATTCCAGCATTTATGCAGAATAATAATGTTGAGAATGTTTAGCTAACTCAGCTGTCTGATTGTCTGTACATCCCTAAGTGCTTGATAATTCAAAAAATGCAGGCATAAGTAGATAAATGGGATGCTTTATTATAGACATTATATCCTTGCAGTTCTCCTGTGCCAGCAATTTAAGTTCTCACAACCTTCTCAAAACTCAAACACCAATTTGAAAGGTACAGTCATTGAAGGGAAAAAAATACCTGCAAACACAGGCAGACAGATTCTAACACATATACTCGTTAAGTCCAGGTTCTGTAACAATTAATGGAGTCAACATTTGGTTTTTTCCAAGTCCTGAAGAGTTTATGAAACTGCAAAAATATATCATGTAAGTGCAATCTGTTTCTGAAATGGTATAGAGCAGGCTGGAGATAAAACATATTAATTATTTTAGGCCACAGAGTACAGCAGAAGAAAATAGTGAAATAATCCTGTGGTTTACCAGGCAAGACACTGCATTCAGAAGACTTGGGTTTTAATCCTGTCTCTACTACTGGCATGTGTAGACATAACCAAACCCCATGGATCCATAGCCTGCAGTGTATATAATGGCTTAGAAATTAACTTAGCTTTGAAGAGATCTAGCTCATAGCATTCTATGCCTTTGTTGCCTCATCTATAGAATGGCATCAATAAGGTATACCCATACTTTTAAATCAGCCTAAGATCAACAGCCAAATACAAATGATTTTGTATTACTAATGACTAGACAGATGGCATTTGTTTAAGAATCAATTCTATACAAATTCAGAAGAAGATTTATTATGATAATCAACAATATTCTGTCATGAAGATGGATGAGATAAACTTTGGAAAGAGGATTGTGTCTTGAAGTGATAACTTTTAGAAATAACATTTGCATCAAATCAGCTGCTATCAAGACACTATGGACAGCAGTAAGCAGAGATTGTGCAGGCTAATTCCTGTGATTATATTCTTGACTTCATCAGGTCAGGAGACAGTGGATTCTTGAGATGATAGGCAAGCTGTTTGACTAACCTGGCAAGGAATTCCTGGGAGGCCTTGGCTGTGGGGACCTGGCAGCACAAGAAGAATTTAATAGGAGCAATCCAGTAATTTGCTGCACTCTATTCTGCCTGGAAGAATTGTCCTTTTTTGACTGACATGTACAGGAACCTCCACTGTCTTACTGGAACTTTGATTGTTTTATTGGTGCGCGACAACCAGTGTGGAGAACCACTCCACAGATTCCTCTCAGGCTCTTTTCTCTAGCATAGCTTAATTTCTATTGTAGGTGCATTCCACAACACTAAAAAAAGGCTGTGTTGTTAGTTCTTGATGTCTTTACCCTGAGTTTTGTTAACTCTTCTACAAATGGCTTTCTCAGTAGGTGACCCAAGGAAGCAGCATTTGGGAAATGAGTATTGTGTGCTTGGACTGGATGTGAGGTGTGATTAGTACTGTCCTGGGTCATTGGCCATGTCCAGTGCATTAAGTGATAAAAAGCAAGTTGCAGTAGCTCCCCACAGTGGTTTATGAGGTTCTCATCCCTGTCCCATGGGAGCGAAGCAGTCTTGTAAAACTGCGAAGGGTGACATTTACCATTAGTCATTTGAGCATGAAATGAAGTTGAGCCTTAAGTTGAGCTTAGGACTGTAGAGATCAGAAGGTGAATAGTGACTCAGGACAAGAACAGGGCAAGGTCCTGCTCATTGATCATTGCTGTCACTTGTGCCTTGGCTGGACTGAGTTTGGCCAAGGACTGTATGGGGTTCTCCATGTGGTGACTTGCCAGGGTGATGGAAAGTATGGCCATTGATAACTGGCATTTACATTTATTTGCATACATTTAGTGTATTTACCTCTCCAAGTTACTGTTCGAAGTCATCAAAGTAAGGGAAGAAATGTTGAGTCCTGAAAGGACCTAAATCTGTCAGGGCCAGTGTTATTGGGGGGGGGGCAGGGGGGAGCAACTTAGAAGGAATGCTGGAATGGAAATGATGGGAGGCACCCAGCTGCTTCAATGTCTTTGTTAGGTTCCATAAAAGTGGCAGTACTGTCAGAGAAGCTGTTTAAAAGGCAGCAATAGAGAAAAGATAATGGCTGCAATTCTGTCCCGCTAGTCTGAGCAGAACTGCCTGAGCCTGCCCTTTCCTCAAAGGCTAAATCTGTTACAACTTGCTTGCTAATTCTGTCCTTGGGTCCCAGGTGGAGAGGAGAGGACATCCTGCTGGGACAGAGGGCAGCCCTCAGATATACCTACTGGAGTTGTTATGTGGAGAAAACAAGCTCTTCTCTCATTTGTACAACCTCTCACCTAGTGCATGCCTAGCTGGAGATGCCTGCTATTAACTCTTCTTTAATTGAGAGGAAAAAAATAATCCTGAGACACCCTATGGAGCAATGAAAGACCCGTAGCAAAAGAGCATTACACAAGGTACAGTGTGTCATTTATTCACATATTTTAGATGCTGCTGCTTGTGGACATGCATGCAAGTATGCACATGGATAAATATGGTGCATCTTCTTTTATTTTGGCTGCTTAAGTTAGCTGTAGGCTGACATATGATAGAGTTCAGGTTTAAATCTTCCAAGCAAAACACTTTGAAAGCAAACCTATTAAGGCTAATAGAATGAACTTACAATGCCCATGGTTAAGAAGGAGGGGGAAGTGAGACATTCAGTAAATTGTTCACCAAATAGCCTGTCACCTCTTAGTCTGCAGCTGAAGGCCTGCCGATGGATCATTCTATTATCTTTAATAAGCTTAATTTTAAAGTGGTATGCACATCAAATGTAAAATATCTATGTCAGTTTTGTTATCTGTGATCCTGGATCTATCTTAAATATGTTAATAAAGAATATATACAGTCTAAGAAGGTGCAAAAGCAGTATACATACAATGCTCACCTAAAAATGCTTAAAATTAAAAAAAAAAGAAAAAGGTATTTCTGTTCTTTAAGCTACTCCATACATAAAAAACAGTGAAGTCTTACAAATGTACAAAGCAATTTCTAGAAAATACCTTTAAAGTAGAACAAACTTAGCAAGTCAGTTGTTTGGGAGTTTTATACCACTCCATGATAGCTATTTACTTGAAACATAAACTCAGATTTTCCAAGCCCCTAATACAAATTAGAACCCTATGAGAATTTTGCTGTACTTGATTACATTCTTTTGGTGGGCACTTTGTCACCTTATAAATTTCATCCAAAATTCATCTTAAGACCTTTTAAGACAAAGTACCACTTGCAGCTGGGCTGCTCATGCATTTGATAAAACATACAGTACATTTTTGCTCCTGCCCAACTCCTGCTTTTCCTAGCCTCCCTTTCAGAAACTGTGCTCAGCTTGCCACAATATTAATCACATTTGCTTGATACCATTTCATAGAATCATAGAATGGTTTGTGTCAGAAGGGACTCCAAAAATCATCTAGTTTCAAGCTCCCTGCCATTTCAGATTCTTTAATTCCAGTGCCCATTGCTGAAGTACCTCCTACCCCAACAGTTCCAAGCCCCATCCTGGCTTCTACTGCAGGAATATTCTGAGTCTTATCAGGGACATTGCTAGGAGCTTTCTCACCATGAAATGCAAATATCAATGAGGAAGGTGTTTCAAACTGAGATTCAGTATGTGTCAGCCAAGTAATGGCGATACAATCACTAAAGATCACTAAAGCAACATTATTATTTATGTGTCAAGGCTCTGCCTTGATGAACCATAAAGGACAGACAGAAGGTTGACAGCACAGCTGGGAAAAGGAAGATATGGGTAAAGTTACTGGCACAGAGCTCAGCGGCATTCTCTCCCTCTATGAAGTAGTAGTCAAATGGGAAGACCTAACCTAACAGTAAGCTATGGCAGCTTGCAACTGCATTAGTACCTAAGGATAATGTAATTTTGGTGAACTTACGTGTTAGTTGATGTTAGCAGATGCTCATTTGTAAACTAAAGTTTATCACATCCAAAGCACTCCTTGTGAAAATGTGACATGGACTTTTGCCTGATAATAAAACAACAAGAACAAAAAAAACCCCAAAAAAACCAAAAAACAAAACAAACAAACAAAACCCACAAACCAAAAATAAAATTTAAAAAAAATCAAATATTTTCCACAGAGTTGCCTCTTACTGATGGAAACTGTCTAGAAATCTGTTTAAAAGAGAAAACCCAGAAAATACTGGATGAACTCCAATTACCTTAACAGGCAGCCTGGCCCCCAATAAGTCACAGGTGTTTTAATTATCAAAGTAGAGTAAAGATATGTATGAAAAAAGGGGTTGGCTGGCCAGGGGAAACATTGAGGAAAAGGACCTGGAGAAAAAGGACCTTGAAGAGGTAGGGGAGCCTCTTCCATCCTCTCCTCTCCTCACCTTGAGTATGAAGACCCATTTGGAAATGGAACGTAAGAACCTTTTTCATCCTCAAGTACAAAGAGCCATTTGGAAATGGAAGGCAAGAACCTTGCCCCTCTACTCTCCTTGAGTATGAAGAGCCATTTGAGGGAGACGAGCTGCGACGCAGGCAAGGTTCTTACCTTCCATTTCCAAATGGCTCTTTGTACTCGAGGAGAGGGACAAGTTTCTTACGGTCTGTTTTCAAATGGCTCTTTGTACTTGAGGGGAGGAGAGAATAGTCATACTTTCTGCAGTGCCTATGATAATTGAAAAGCATCTTGTATACTGGAATACAAGCTTGACATCAGAGCTATAATATGCTGCCTCAATAGTAAATCAAATTACAGGAATGATGTGGAAACATTTTAAAGTCTCTGTTTTTCAGAAATCCTGGTCATATAATACAAGACAAAGAAACAACGTCAGTGATATTTTTTTAAGGTTAAAATTATGCTTTAGTCTGTTTTTCAAAGGAAAATATGCTTTTCAGAATTTCAGAAAGTAAATAAAGGGGATCTGTATACATGAAATCATGGGGAAAGTTAAGAAAAAGAGCATTTGGTTATCCCTAGGAACTTCTGAATTTACAGTTGAGTTTTTGTTAATACTGAGAGTGAAACAGATTTCTTCCAGTTTCATGATAAAAAACATGATGAAGAAAAGAAAATCGAGACTCACATGTTAAAGACACCAGAGAATCCTCCTGGACCTACTCTCTTTCTGAGCTATACAGTATGGAAGAAAATATTTATTAAGTATTTACAATCATTACAATGACTATTTTAGCATTTCAGCCAAGTGAAAGAGAATGGAGTTTGGGGTTGAAGGGCAGAGACCTAGTAAATGATGCTTTTGACAAGGAATGTCGAAGAAAGGGAAAGACCAATTTATCCTTGAGTAACAACATGGGTAATGTCCCATTTCAGCTAATTAGAGGGTGAGGCACTAAGCTTTGTTTTGCTTCAGCTTATTAGAACAAAAGGCAAGTCCAAATATGTTAGTTCAGCAAAATATTGTTCATCAAATTTACTTTTCTTGCGTTATATTTTTAGTATCAAAATTTTCTTATGAGCAGAAGTTTACATGTTGCTGATTGAGCGAAGAAATAATTTTTACTCCATTTACTGTTTTAGCAGTTCAATAGTCTACAATGATGTCATTAATACAGAAAAACTGAATTGATGGTGCAGTTACATATTTTGTACAAAATGGACTAATACCAATCCTTTTTATTGTTTAGGTGTACCTCTGAGTTCTAAGCTTGGCTGTTTCTGTCTCCCTCATCTCACAGTGGTGGTGGGGAGTCACATCAGTAGTATTCGGAAGTCCTTGCTGGGAAGACCTTAACAGTGGAATTTTGTTCGTGTTCAGCCTCGGGTCTTCTTGGGACTAATTTTGTTAATTTTCTCCTCCCAGTCTCATTCTTCATCAGCTCCCAGCCAAGGTTTGGAAGTTGCACAATGGGCTCACTTAAGCAGAGGGCTGCTGTTGTGTACACAGGGACAATGAGGTCTGTCAGTCCTTCACTGTCCATGACGTTCACAGCAGAAGCCCATCAGCTTAGGTGGCTGCTGGCAAGCATTAAGCCAGCTACAACAAGGCTAGGCCAATGCAAACCCGGTTAATTCCTGAGACCCTGCGCAGTCAGGTCGACACAAATCTGTAGCCTTTTACTAGTGATTGCAAAAAAGTCGTATTCCCTGTCCTAAAAGAGCCCAAATAATTCTTACTGGCTACAATTTATGCCATATATAATTAATGTATAAATCAGCCAGGATGAAGATAAGACAGCCATTAAAGACTGGCTGTTTGGAGCTGTTCCCCAAGGTGATATCACAATGGCTGTCATTCACATTATCTCTGCAGTGCAGCAGGTGGGATGCCCAGGAAGTCTGTCTCTTGTTTGTCTGTAACTGAATTTGATTTTAAAAACAAAGAAAGTAGCTCATAATATGCTTTTTTTCCCCTCTTCTGTTGCAAACACAGCTCCTCTTCAGTAACTTCATCTGTGACTCCTGTAGAGGGATGGACATAATAAATACAATGAGCTAACTTGAAAAATGAGGGGTAGTAATGAGAAGTAAAGTGTAAGTTTAATGAAGTAGGAAATCTGGCTTCATTAGTTGCAGGGTTCACAAGACTGTTTAATGTATAGTACCTCAGGCTGAATAAAAGTTGCCCAGAGCCTTTCCTAGGATGGTTACAAAAATTAAGATCCTCAGTATGATTGAAAATCCCCTTCCTCTGATGGTGGCTCTCAGAGGGCTGCAGTGTGTAAAATCCAATAAGTAAAGAACTCTTTATAATCATAAATAGGGCACCTTGTACTGGATTACTGTATAATAAACGTGATGCTTGTTTCACTAAACTCTTGGCAGTTAAAAAAAAATCAAACCTCCCAATTAATCCACCTCAAACAACAAAAATGGATACAACAGCTGCCAATCCAGGGGAGCTGCAGCCCTTCACAAAGAGCTCAAATTTCATTGTGCTCATTTCCTACCTTCCAGCTGACAGCACATTATTACTTTTCCTTTTGGATGCCTGACTGAGAAGAAAATTCAGGGTGTATGTAGAGCAGTGTCACTAACAGTACCATCTAGCAGGAACTCTACTGGCTCTGCAGGATCATGAAATTCTTCTTTGCCTATCTAGTGGGAGTTTCAAGACCACTTCCAAGTATTAATCCCTTCAGATAACGTGCATGGGCAACTAGCCACCAAACAATATGAAATTGATTGAAACAGTTAATCTCTGTACCTAATCTTTTAAGCTTTAAATTCTGCCTTTGAAATGAGATGATCAGGACATGATCAGTGGACAGATCTCTGACATAGTCCAGGAACAGAGATGTTTAAATCATATGGAGAAAAGGCTGGAAAGAACTGCTCAATCCTCCTGAGCACAATTAAAAAAAAAAAAAAAAAAAAAAAGAGAAGACAGGTGTTTGTGTTTTAAAGATTCATATACCAGGAAGTCTGATCTCCTGGCTGTTTGTCTTCTGAAATGATGGTATTAGAACATTTCCACTCTCCCTCTCATCCATTCACTTCAGATCTTTTCAGAGTCAGAAGCGATACTACTATCTAAATCCGCAAAACACCATGTGTTGCTCTTTCCCTCTTCTTGGCTTATAGCCAACACTCTGATTATTTTGGACAAAGCCCTTCATACCACCATTGCTCCTGAGAGAATAAATTATAATCACTGTTCATTTGTCTCCTACAATTGAAGCTGTGTAAATTGGACCATCACACCATTCAAATGAAGACAAATTTTGCCAGTTCCCACTTATTATTCATTTCCACAACAACTTCTCATCAGAAAGTTATATCTACATGTTTATGAAAAGTGGGCTTAAACTTGGAATTTTATTAGTGTTTACTTAAAAGTGCTAATACCACTGCCAAAGATTATTGGAAAGCAATTAATTCTTGTCCAAATATCTTTTAAAACCTCTTTCTATAGTAAGAAAATAATAAACTGTAATCTAAGCTCAGTGACTATTTAAAACAAGTTCAACTAAGTCAACCCTTAATTTCCAGCAGCAACAAATCAGAATTTAACCCCTTAATTAAACCTGCACTCAAAGTATGATCTAGAAGAGGATCTGAATAATGCAATAACACTGAAGCTGCCTATAAGGGTACTCAGCTGGAGACTCAGCTTCTTGTCTGTACTCCAATGAATTGATCAGTTGTTAAGTGATTTAGACAAGATTCTCACTGCTTAGGGGAAAAAAAAAGAAGGAAACATCGGTTAAAGCTTCTACATAGAATTTTGGCATAACCATCTATATAGTATAAGTAAAGAACTTGTCAGTTTTTTGCTTTGTCTCTGTTAATCTTTTGTGTCTGGTCTTCATCTCTATTATATCACCACTTTTGTCTGCAACCACCAAAGCTCCCTTCTGCTCACCAAGGAGGAGGACAATCAAATAACCGGTTTCAAAAAGAGCTTTCTATATGTATTTCCATGAGCCAATTCCTTTTTTCCCATCTTAAAAGTTAGAACTTACTTATCCAGTGTTTCAAAAACCTAGGGAAATTCTGATGCAATAAAAGGTGGGGCAACTGGCATGTCTGGGAAAGTGAATCCTTTGGAGAAAAATTCAGACAAGTGCTTGAAGGGGAAGGAAGTCAAGAGAGTGCTGTGTAAATCTGCAATGTTCATAGGAAAAGGAGAAAAGTAACATAGTAGTAGTAGGTTTAAAATAACTGGAAGTTCCTCAGAGCAGCATTATGAGTCAGAGTTCTTGGTTACCATGAGAATAGTGGTAGCAAGAAAATACAAGGCAATTTAGTATTTGTTTAAAACAGTCAATCTCCTCATCCAAATCAATCTAAATAGGTTCTACCAAGTCCCCAATGAACTACCTCTCTTCAAAATGCATCTTCCTTGTCTAGAACAGTGAGCACTGAAACTTGTGCTAGGCACCAACTGATCTTGAATGAATAATGATCTTTCAAACTAGTGAATGCTCTAGATTCCAATACTTTGTAAAAACCAATAAATCATTGATACGCTGTTCACCTATAAACCTATACACTAAATGAAAGGTGCATCTGGAACAACATACAGAGTTACTTTGCTATTTGGTATTAGTTTAAAAAAAGGAACAAAAATCCAAAGTATTAAATCAACAAATTAAATCTAAAATAGATAAAAATCAGGATAAATACATGCAGAATAGAGTTATTAGATCTGAAACTCCCTGTTTCTGAGGAATAGTAATCTTACGTTTTTCAAAAGGGACAGTGGAACTGCCTAAGAGCAGAGTTCCTCATGAGTATGTTGTCAAAGATTTGGTCCCTCAACATATATTTTCACTGTGATTTTCTGTAGTTCTTATCCTTGACTTAGAATGAGGAGTTCCCTTGTAGTCCTGAAAAACTGTCAGCACCTCAATCTCAAGTACACATCAAGGCAGAGTGTCAATTCTGTTGCAGAGCGTAAACGGAGATAGGTGCAAACAGCAAACTATGGTTTGCTGAATAATCAATGCAATGCCTAAATGCTCTCTAAAATGAAGACCTTCCCATACTTCAAAAAAAATCTACTTTAATCACTTCTATTGCTAGAGCAAACTGAAAAGCAAAGTAATACAAGGCTACCACTTCAGAAGATGAAAATGCTCTGATGGATTTAGCTGGATATTAACAATCTCAACACCAGAGCTCTTTTATTCATGTATCTCGCTTAAAGCTGTACTTCTCACCTAAAGCCAATTCTGGTCAAAGCTTCCTACCCCTGTTTGGCAACAATTAAGACCAAACGGCAAAAAATTAAGATCAACAACAACAAAACAGCAGACCTCCCCCTCCCACCCAAAAAACACCCCAAACACAAAAAAGGCAAAACCCCAACCAAAACTAAACCAAAGGACATCCCAAGAATTTAAGAAAGCTTAATTAACACTTTGGAGAAACAAATTTGAAGGTGTTACATTCTGGAAGGATTTGTTATGTTCTGACTAGTCTATGGAGAAATAAGGCCTATAATTATATTGGTGATGACGTTCCATGCTGCATATATGTGAACATTATTTCCTCAAACTCTACCCTTCAAACCTACTTGAGATTTTAAATCTGTGCAACTTGAATAACAGATCTTTGTTATAAGGCGCTATCAAAAGATTTATGCTTTAATACATTTCCAGGCATTTTTCTTCTAAACTGTCCTCAATAAAATTTTTGCAGTATATTTCCTGAGAGAATTTATTTTATTCCAAGGTGGGAGCAAACACAATATGCCAGCTAACATCACAAGTAGAAAATTTTGTTCCAGCCGGCAATCTGAAATGAGGCACTCTAAAGGAACACAGGGTTTGCACAGGAAGGAGTATGAAGTTGCCTTGTGAAAACTCTTTACTACTTTTTCATACAAATAAAGGTGGCTGTATAGAAAACATTTGCTAGAAAAGCCAGTTTTCCTTCATGTCATGCATCAGTAAAGAGATTTTTAGAAACCAAACAAGCCATAGACCCAGAACATATTATGAGAGACACCTTTATAGGAAGTGAGTAGTAGCTATACTCATTAGTGTTGTCTTCCTACCTTTGAAATTTTTTCTTTGTTCCTCACAGCACAGACAACAGAGTTCATGAAATCTTTGCCAGTCTACAAAAGCTTGCCAGTTAAAGCCAGCGTGGAAATATTATGAAGAGAGGAACAGTTATCATAATGACAGATGGACTGTACATAATAGATAGCAATTTACTTCTTCAAGGGTAATTACAAAAGTTGTTGGAAAATAATCAGGCCCCTATTTGCCAGCCAGGAAGATAGAAGGCAGCTGTACAAATATCAATGTTCATTATGAAGTGCAGCCAAAAATGAGAGCTGGGGATGAACTGGGCATCCTGGAAAAAGATGTCTAAATGCATCATTGCTTCCTGATGAAAGTACTCAAAAGTGGTCACAAGAGTATTTGGAAAAGGAGAGTCAGAGAAAAACTGGCTGGCTATTGATGTGGATCTACCAAGGGGCGTTACAGGGTTTTTTTCTAGGCCCTTTCAGTGTTTGCCCAAGTACCAAGAATGATGAAATGGAGAAGAAGTTTGTTACATTGTCTGATGAGCTCAAGGTGCATGTAACAGCAATGCAGTAAGAGATTGGGACCAGAATTACAAAAAAAACCTGAGGCAATTATATGGCAAGAAATAGATTATATTGTTTTCCAGGAACAGTCAAATTCCACCCATAAGACAGCACTTTATGTGCTTGACCATGGGGAAAAGAAGGATATTAAAGAAGATTTTAAAGATGTGAATCAATGGTGGTGTCCTATTACAAATAAGAAGACATGGAAATGAAAGTGCTGCCTGGCAGCATAGGGACATATTTTCAGATCACTCAGAAACTGAGATAGATGCTCTTGAGTGGAGGTTTTTGGGCAGTTTTGAGCATGTTTGTTAATAAAGATGGAGAACAGCTGGGCATAGCAGAAGCCTAGGAAATACATCTGGACAAGAGGGGGTTATAAAGACAAGAGAAAAGGCTTAACACCATAGAGCTAAGAGCATAACTGCTCTAATACATAGCAGGCTGTAGAATAGAGGAGAAGCATGTCCTGTTTCTCCTTCTCTACAATGAATAGGACATGAATGAAACTAAACCACAGCAAGTAAGATTTACAAGTAGCTTTAGAAGAGCAAATAGTGATGGTTAAACAGCATAATACACTTCCAGGCAAGGCTGGGGGTCCTTCATCAGTGGGAGCTTTAAGAACAGGTTATCTCACTGAGAATGGTTTATGTACGACTAATGCAGCCATGGGAGGTGACAGTTTTTATTTTCCTTGATTCTGTCCTTCTTATGTGCACACACATACCATGCATCCTATGCATATTCATGTTTGAAAAACTAATTAACTTCATCAAATTTGATCAAATTAATTTAATCATAATTCTCCCCTGCTCTTTCAAATCTTCCTGTACCGCTGCTCACTTTCCATATCTCTTGGAACCTGTCATGTTTTTAACTTCGTCTTCTTCATCCCTACTCCCCTTCTCCTTCCTTAAAAGCTGTAATTTTTCTCCTCTGAAAATGTCAGCAACTAGGAAACTACACAAAACTTAAGAGATTGATAATTTTTGACCTGGAAGAATGAAGAGTAGAAACACAGGATGCATTTGTCCAATTTGTTCTATCCTTCAAGTCATATTTTTTATTTTTCAGTAATGTTTTTAAAAGTAATTTCTAGCTGTGTGTTCCTCTCCTTTCCTGTTCTTTAAGTCAGAGCAACTTCATTGCCCGTCACTTCATGACAAGTCTGATCAGGGGCTGCTGCACCCCTACCTGGCAACTCTCCTGCCAAACAAAACCCTTTTGGTTGCTCCACTTCTCTACACCTCTGCTGCTAACTTTGATCATCTTAGGCTCCTACTACAGGCAGGAGAAACACAGAGGCATTTCCAGAGGACAAGTAAGCCTAGCTGTGGCTCAGATCTGCCCTCTGGAAATACCTCTCTCCCCTGACTACAGAGGGCTTGAATTGTGAACTTGCCTCTGGGAAGTACCATACCCTGAAGAAAAATAGACTGAACTGCCCTCAGAAACCTTCTTTCTTTCAAGACAGAAAGTTTTCCCCTGAGGCAGGGACATTCTCATGATGCCAGTTAGTTGGCACATGCTAGGTGCAATGGAAAGAAAGGGGACATCTGCATTTAGAAAAAATGTCTGGCCTTATTTACACAGCTGCTACAAATAACACATATACTGAAAAAAGTACAGCCCTCTAATGAAGGCTGCCTGATCAGAAATTTGTCCTCACAGGTGAAAAGGTTCTAATGTGGGAACTTGAGAGCTGCTGACAGTGAGCATTGCCTGGTAAATAACAGAAACTAAGTGGGGCTGCTGGGCTTTGGAGCATGGAGCCCTGGAAAAAGCCCACAGTGATTCAAAATATTAACTATCATCTCAGTAGAGAGCAAGCACTTAATGAAACGGGAACATTTGATAGCCCAATAGACAAATAAATAAGACAGGCAGCTACAGATTACACAAGTTTCTGGTGACATGATTAATTATGAGAGCACAGCTCATCTGGATAAGGACATTACTTGAATCTCTTTGTTTGTCTTTGTAATTTATAGTGTCTGCATTATAAAACAGGATTCTCAACAACACATACTACCAGGATTTTTTTTGCTTCCTTTTTATTTTTTTGGCAGAGCTGTATCAAACAAAAAATTGCGACTGTGAATTATTTTTCTCTAGAAGAAGATGATCCTTTAGTTATTCAGATTCTTTTTCCTTGATGACTGAGTTGAAAAGTTTAGCTTTTTGGATGAAAAACATGTATGTAAAGTTAGAATTTCTCATTGTTGCCATGTTTCTGAATGACACTTTTCATACCCAAACAGTAAATAATTCTTTATATATAAATTTAAAGAATATTTATATTCTTTAAATATATATATAAATATATAAATATATATTTTTTTATATATATTATATATATATATATAATTTTTTTTTCTCCATTGAAAGAAAACTGGAAGCAAATTCAGCAGAATATTTCCATTTCTCATGAAGCACCACATGTTCAATCTACACTGGTATGAAAACTTTCTGAAAATTTCTGGTCTGCTGTTGCACTACCATTTATGATGGCTGCAAAATAAGCATGGTAGGGGGCTTTTATGACTATCATCTTCACTACTCTTAAGAGTTATTGGGGCAATAGGCTAATTTCAAATGACAGCAGCCCAAATTATCTGATTTCGTTAAAACTGTTTGCAATGTCTATGCAAACATATGACTATAAACAGTAAAGTTGAGGCAAGAATTATTCAGTTGAACAGGAGCTTTGAAGTTTTATTTAAAAATTCTCTTTGAAATCACCTATAAAAATGAAATCTAATTTTTGAGTCATAAAGTTTTCATGTCATCAATGAAAATTAGGTTGGCACAAAAAGACTTACAAATTAAACTATCAATAATTTTGACAGCTAGAAAAGTGTGAGCTGATCTTTCTTCAAAAGAAATCTAAACCACTCTCATCTCCTCATCTTGTTTCAACTATTGTTTGTGATCTGGCCATCAGTTTTCTTTTGAAGAAGTTTGCCTCAATTTGTCATTTTTTTCATGACAAATAACATAAATAAATAAATTTAAGAGCCAAGCCCAAGCTCCAGTCTCTGGCAATGATTACATTTTATGTCCAGAAAAGAAAGCTCTCATGCCATTGAGCGTGACAGATGACACATTGTCATTTCAAATATAACTGGTCTGCCAGCAGAGGAGAATCTGTCCTGCTTTCCTACACAGTTATGTGCTTGCTAGGCATAATTGGCTCCATGAACTGACAGTTTAGCAGCAGAGTTAATTCTTTTATTTTGTGTGTTTTTCTCATCATTTACAGCAGCTTTGTTGTATCTCTAAATGCCCACAGAACTGTGCTTTCATCAGAAAACACCCCAGCAGCCCAATTTTTTGAAACTTAAAAAAAGCTAATCATATAAAAACAAAACCTGAGGAGAAAAAAATCTCTTGCAACTCACGTTATTATCTCCAAAAGATATTAAGAACCACTATATGCCTCAGACTCAGATTTACAATGTGGTAGTTGATGCTTACTTCTCATGACATCAGATTGCCTCATTTACATCCAGTGGAGAACTCTACTGCCCAAAAACTGCTGCAAGTTCTTAGGAAATTTTGCATTGGCATTTTGATATACTGTGCTGTGGAAACTGAGTCTTTTGAAGACAGAGAGAAAGAGAGAATTGAGTATTTTATACACATGGCACAAATACATAAACACAGATACTTACGTACCACGATCCAAAAAAAGAAGGGTCAGCTGCTGATTTCATTTGAACAGAGATGGTTTTGTGCTCTCTGATGACTCAAGAGCTAAAAATACAATGTTTACACACTGTTTTCAACACTCAGGTTCATGGGTAATTTTTTGTTGTTTTATGACCTGCATTCATTCATGTATTTTGCAGCAGTTTTAATACCAGTAATTACCTGGATCTTTTTGTAGCATTTTGTAGCTCTCTTGTTCTTCCAGGGAACTGAAAAGAACATGGATATGATTAGAAATACTCATCTCTTACATTTTCAGTAGATCCTCTTCAGCTGTAGTATTCTCAGCTACAATGTGCAAACATAGAGTTCATGAATTGTGTATTGATATAAATTATTGAAATCACAAATGATTACAGTTGTACCATCCTCTGCTGCAATATTAATAAATGGTGCAAGTGCAATGAGAATGTGCATTTCTCCAGCAAGTTCTCTCCTAAGGCAAGGCCAATAAACTGTTCTTCCCTTTCCTATCTGCATTTTTGCTGGTACTCTTTCCAAATTCGAATTAGAATGCAACATACCTGAATAGAACAGCTCTAAAGGAAAATGCATGGTTTGGAAAGACCTACTTTCAGGTCACTCCTGCTTGAAGTGCTACCCAGGTTGTGCTTCATTGTCTTTCAAATATTCTTGATGGTCACCAATCCCTGTCTGCTGTTCTCATTAAAAACCACACAGATATGAACCTCACCACCCTTTGGAGAATCTAGGGGGACAGGCAAATGCCTGAAAGGAATCTGCTGATGATTGTTCCTCCAGGGTTGGATCTCCTGAGTATAGCAATAGTAGGTCAGCAGGAGAACAGTACTGTTGGAATTGTGCCACAGATAAGGTTGGGCAGGTCCTTAATTACCCACGCTTGAAAACGCAGCCAAGTTCTTGCGGAGTTTGCAGCATTTGTTGTGCTTTTATGTTATACTGTCAGTCAGGACCATAAGATAATTTATTTTTTGCTATACCCAAAGTTAATTGGAAGTTGAAAGAACATATGTGCCATGAGATGCTCATGCTGTATGTACACGATCAGAGGGAGTGCATACTGCAAACATTTTAGCTTCAGGGTGTTTCTTTCACAATTCCTGCTGCCTGGAGACATGAGGCATGTCAAGACGCAGTTGCCCAGTTGGCCAGTGGCTAGTGGAGTCCATGTGGCTACATGAGTTCTCCTTTGAAGTCCTACTAACCTCAGAATGATGATAAAAATAGCTGAAAGTAAGGAAGAATAAATGAGATGTGTACAAAAATGTACTATAAAAATAATAATGACAAAATATAAAATGCATTCTCTCCTGCTGCCTGTGTAGCTTGTGTGTATGTGCATCACACATTCAAGGTAACTGATGCACTAAAGCTAGTTCAAAGAACAAGCCCCTTACCCCCCACAAACTGACACTGTGAACCAAGCACAATGGGTTCAAGATGCTCAGCATCTTATCCCACACATCTGCTTGCTTTACAGTTGAGTTATTTACTTTACCTGTTGAGGCAGACATAACTTTTGTTGAACTGACATTTTCTTGAAAACATCATTCTGTGGTGGTGTCCTCAATGCAAATAAAGTTGAGTTTCCTTTCCAGATAGCAATTTGGATATAAAATACTTGTCCAGAATGTGATATGTGTTTTTTCTACCCTGTGTAGCCAGTCAAGATCAATCCTGTACTCTGGTTATAGCCCCTGTGACCGTAGCCTTTTTACAAGTCCATTACCAGTTGGTCAATGGAGATTCAACTTTTGGATTCCCTGCCTTTTAAATGCATTTGGTCTAGGAATTGAGGCACTTCAAGGCTGGCATCTGAAATGCATTTCCTTGTGTGCATCTGAGCACTGACAGATCTCCAGAAGAAACATCACATGGTCCAATTACATGGGACTTTTAAAGTCAGAGCAGAACTGCTGAAGAAAAGAGAAAGTAATCACACCATTTATCTTCAAACTCAGATTTAGATGCCCTTCATAGGCAATGGAGAAAAGTAGATGTTCTCTAAAAAAAAATTTTGCTCCTTTTCTGAATTATCCTCCAGAGAAATACTTGCTTTGCACTGACAACAGAGGGAGTCCAGGAAAAGCAGCTGGCAATGTAAAATCAGCACAGTCAGGTTTGAATATCCCTGTGTGTCAGGGTTAAAGCCAGAACCACGCACAGGACCACTGATAGTGACACATGCATAAAGGTCATCTTCTCCCTTTATTGCCCTGTATCTATCATAAGGTGTCTTACTTTCCCAAAGCATCTCAAACCATCATACCTCTCCTCATTCCATTTGAGAATCCCCCTCTTTTTCTCTCCTCCCCCCCTCATCCTTTCTTTGATGGGAGAGATTCACTGCAAGTCACTGTATGACCACTTATCTCACCTTGTTCAGATTTTCTCAGCATGAAACTCTTCAGCACTAGCTCCTTCACTAAAAATAAGGATGCAGCACAATGGTTACACTTACAGCTGGAAAAAAGACTTCAAGCATGTTTTTTGCTCTCTGAAAATTGTCCACCTTGAACTAAATTTACTAGCAAATCTGAAGTGAATTTTCTCAGTTGTTTTCATTGAAAAAATAGAGGGACAAAACAAAAGCCTCTGCAAATTTTTCTACTAAAATGAACCTCTCATGATTTATGTAATGTGTGACTTTCTTTGCTTCGCTGGAAAGCCTGAAAGTTTGGCTTCATAACTAGCCTGAAACAATTCACACTGATGTGGTTTACAGGTCTAGCAAGTCACCAGTAAAAAAATTAATCCATTTTCCATTTAAAACTGAGGCAGAGATATAATAGGGCTTAAAAAAATCTGATTTGTAAAACAGTAAAATATAGAAAAATATCATAAGCACCCACTTGCATGAACAACAATCAGAGAGAAAAAGGCAAATGTCTTGATGTGTTAGAACCACAATCTGTTAGATTGTAGTCTCAATACAAAAAGACAACTTTGCAGAGAAGTCAAAGCTCAGGTTCAATAACAGCATTTTGTGAAAAATGAGAATAATTTTGAAATTATTTCCCTGCTTTTTATCCTTTGCCTTTAGTAGAAAGAGGTGTCAAATATTACACAACCAACAGAAGTGACACAAATCCTATGAGTTTAAGGGCAAATTATTTCAGTATTTGAACAGTGTGCTTCATAATGAGGACTTTCAGCCCATCTGGTAAACTGGCAAGGCTGGTTCAGCTTTTTCTTTTCACCTCTAAAGAGAAATAAATAACATAAATTGACCTATGGCAAAGTTCATTTAATTGTATATACAGCATTTGAGCATCCCCACATAAAACCTACCGTAGAACTTGAGATACTGTTGATCCTTTCACCCAGTGAAAGATGTGCCCACATTTACTTGTGCTTCTGCAGGGACAAACTGCATGGTAAAATCAGTGCAAAAAACCCCAGTGCTAAGCACAGAAGTCTTGCAGAAATCAGCATCCAAGAAATGCTACTTTCTTTTTGAGCTCCTCTGGATATAGGTTATTACACAGCTCATTAAATTCTATTTCTAATAGAAAGTTACAAGTGTAAATTCTGAACAGTAAAATTTAGGTAAAATCTGCATATCATTCTAATTTCCTTGTGAAGTTTGTCAAAGTTGGTTCAGTACCAGATGAGGAAAATTTCTGGTGATGTTCAATAAACTCCTTTAATTTTATCCTTCCTTCCACAAAGTAAAATTTAGAACTAAATTCATTCTACATTTCTGCAGGGTTATAGCAGAGATAAATTTGGCCAATATGTATTCATTGCTGTGCTAAACACATTACAGTAGTTTTCTTGTGATATTGCAGGGAAGAGCCAAAAATAACTTGTTTTTCCAGTGTCCTCATCTACTTTTACAACAAATATAGTTGGTGAATGTAAATTAATGGTTATTACAGCATCTGCTCTGCATTTCACTTATTTTTATAGTGAAAGGCTGACTAGACTTTTTATTTTGATATTGCAATAGTAACACACCTGCTGGAGCCTGCTATATTGCTACTCTAGGGAAATATGGTTAATTGCATTTTCTGCCTATTAAAAATAGAGGGATTTAGATTTAGTATTGTTTTCCATAAGGTTTTTTAAACATCTTATCAAAGCTTTCAAAAACAAATAAACAACTCAGTACTTCTTACTGCCCACCAAGAAAAACTCTGCCAAAAATCTTTATTAGAGAATGAGTCCCATCTAATGAGTATATTTTCTATGTTGAATAATAAACATTCCAATAATTACAGTTAAAACAATAGCATTAGTTTTGAATTTCTTACGTGTACTAAAATGACACTTCAGAGGAGGACTAGAGCAGTGGCCAATGCAGTGTGAGTTGTAAGACTTAAATCTAGCTCACCAACTAGAATGAAATTTTACAGAGGTAAAAACTGCAGGCTGTAACTACTGGCAAAATCAGAGGAAGGGTCCATTTCTCTTCATTTCAGCAAAGAATAAAAAAAAATTAGAGGCCAAAAAGTTAAGCTTACAATTGTTTTATGAGCAGAGTTTTTTGCACGTACTCACTATAAAAGCAGGTACTATGGATGGTGTTGACTTGCTGGTGGGTGAGTGGCTAGTGGGTTGGCAAGGGAGGACACTATTTGTAAGAATTGACAGGTGATCTAAAAGAAAAGGACTATTTATTTTGCCCTCCTATGATGGAAGAGGCTGGGGGAAAAAAAGCAAACCCAAGAGACACAAGAAAGAAAGGCAAAAGGGAAGATAATAGAGTTGGAGTCTTAGTCTTTGTTTACCTTAGAAATAGGTAATTTCTGTGGATGACACCGAACGATCTGGTTAGTGTGCCTTTTAGCAGCCATCCAAAAGAGTAAGAAACAGGTGTTGATGACATGAGAGTCCTGGAGGGACTATGGAAAATGAAAAGCAGAAGTGATCAGGCGCCCACACTAGGAACAGCTGCTTGATGAGGACCATAAAAAAAAAAACAAAAAAACAAAAAAACCAAACTAAACAAAAAAAAAAAAAACCAACCTGGAGTAGGGAGAATAATAAAAGAAAAAGAGTGAAATAAAGGCAAAATCTGGAAATAAGGAGACAAAACCAAAGCCAGCTTTTATTGGCCAATGTTACAATTATGTTGCAGCCACTGCAAAACTCACAGTACTAACTGTAACAGCTTTGCTCCATTTTCCCAGGTTTCTGGGACTCCCTCCTCTTCCTCAGACTGCAGTAGTCGGTCCCTGTTCCAGCATGCCTCCTACCACCCAGTGTGAATTAGGAGCCTTTTACTGCCTCCACCTAGACAAGAGGGAGGGTGTTTATGTTCTGCGTGTAGGAGACTGCTTTGAAATCCAAATTGAACTGCATAAAATTGACTCCCATATAGTTTGAGGCAAGTGCTTCCTTCTACTGAAGGAATTGTGTTGTGTAATCTATCTCAGAGTAACAGACCCACCGAGAATCTTGGGTACTTTGGGCTAAATCGAGGGGAATAAAAATAACCAAACACAAGCACATTACAATCTTTTTTCAGCATCTGAAGCATACAATTTGCATTCCAGTATATCCTCTAATGGCCGTGTCCTGTAGTGTTTACCTGTATAATGTGTTGTTTGCATTTATTCCTCTTATTGTTAATGCTAGCATGAGACATAATTCATTTTTGTCAAAGTGTATGGAATTACATGGCTATAAAGAGAAAGTAAATAGAGATGTAGGATTGAGTAAGACAGTTTGTTTTCACAATGAAACTAAAAGAAAACTAGCCTAGCTCCATTCATATTCATATTCAGGCACAATTCCCTCTTTAAATAAACCCACCCCAGTAGCAAGCCTATATCTTAAACGGTAAGCATTTCAGGTTGGCACAGTGGTATTTGTACAGTGCCAGAATAATATAACTGCTGTTTTCAAACACTTCCGTGGTAGGGATGAATCCTGTGAGTAAAAATAGCGAAGTAGAAAGAAGAATAAACTGCATATGGATGAGAGGGAAAGAAGAAAAAGTAATGAGCATACAAGTCAGGCAACTAACAAGAAGGTTGAGGGCTCTTCAGGGATAGGAATGGTAAATGGCATCTTACTGTTTGTCTGTAATATCTTAGTGTAATACAAAGGCAAGTGCAAGATCTCTTAAGAGACCTGAGGGTGTTACAGTAATGCAGATAAGAACAGCTTCTAGTTCAAGGCTCTAACCATTAATGATGATTTTTTTTCTTTTGTAAATAAGCCTCTAATAGTAGGTGTTATATCAAAATAGCTGTCCCACAAAATTACAAAAAAAAAAAAAGCTTTATCAGCAGAAGACATTTTCAGATGCCTATATTAGAATTATATTATAAAGCACAAGGTAAAGAAATATGAAAGAAAAAAAATCCAGGTAGATTCTTCTTGAAAGGCAGCCTACTGCATTATGAAATATCTGAGCCATGATGAAAATAAGACAAAACAAATGTTTGGGGACAAAGCATTTTGCATTATAGAACATTTAGTTACCACCAGGAACTATTTTGCAAAGGCTTCTTCACCAGTCCTGAGCAGCCAACTTGTTTTATCGATGCAACAATGCTGAATGCTTTAGGCTCTTTTACAGGGCCACCAGCATGTTCCCAAAGTCACTGTCTAAGGCAAAACCAGAAATTTCAGAGGAACAGTCTCCAAGGACAATGGCCATTTGCTTGTTGAGGTGATGAGGATGAATTAAAACATCTTCTCAAATGCTGTAGTTAAAGAAAGTTGATCTACTGAGAAATAATTATGAAAATTGCAGTTGGAAGAGAATATGTGATGCTATGAAAGAGGCTAAGATACAGGAGCTGGAAATGAATGCAGTATTCTGGCTCTCCTGGGGACTTCCAGCTACTGCTTTGTTTTGTTTCCATTCAGACATCTGTTAAGTGAGTATAATTTTTCTTACATATTTCACAGTAATGTTTAATTACCTGCTTAAAAAGTGACCATGGATTGTAAGGTACATTGTGCTAGAAAAGCACATTCTGTAACTGAAAACTTAGTCTATGGCTCTCCTGAATTATCTTTTATTCAGGACTTGCATTTCATTTACAAAAAGCTATATTTTTATGAGCAGTACCTGGAAGATGGAAAACATTTTGGGGGTTTCAAGAAAATGAAGATTTCTGCTCTGCTGAGCTACATGGGAGTTGCAGCTTACCAGGAATATTCCATCCATGAAGAATTGCACTGAATCACCAAAAGGTGACACCTCACAGAAGATCCAATTTGGACTGGAAGTTTGTTTCAAAGGAAAGGCAGACCTTGGGGAGCATCCACCTAAATTTCCAGACAAAATATTTGGAGTGGTAGAACCTTGCTTATATTCCTTCAAGGTAAAAAAAGCAAGATTTTATGCACATACCACACATATAAACAAATCAGTTTTTGCTGCGTGCATGCTACATGTCAAATATATATATATAGGCAGTTGTGACAAAAAACACAAACAATTCAGACAGTTAATTACATTAAGTATAGCAATGATTAATACATAATGTAAGGAATAAGTATGTCAGCATATTTCTGCTGCTGAACTTTAGACTAGCATCCTTGTACCTTAGAGTGGTGTGTTTGAATTAGCTACCTTTGCATGCTCCAGCAGGACTCATCCTTCTAGAGACATAGTCCTTATCTTAGGAAGTAAGAGATTACTTTATCAGTTACATAAGAGAAGTCTAATCAGTCCAACTGGGAAAATAATTAACACCTTTTCTCTTCTCTGGAACACCAGGAACACAGTAATAATTGAAATTTTGCTAAAGTCAAGCTCTACTTGATGTTCAGAAGTAGCTGAGCTGTAGTAGCCCTTTCTCCATCTACCTTGACTGGGTGTGGTGTAACATATAGAAAACAAACAGGAATGGATGTGCCCTGTTTTTACCTTCTTTCAGGTTCTCTTTTCCCACTGCCCCTGCAGGGACATGCAGCTGAGGAGCTTACTTTTTCTAAATCCCACTTTCTGACAATATCAACACTTCAGTCTTAAACTTTATGTGCCCTAAAAGTGATGTGATGTTCAGACCTCTCAAACATTCAGGAATCCTACTGATTTTAAACAAACTGACAGGGAAAAAAATATCAAATAAAAGTCTGTCTACTTGTTTAGTGCTTGGTTAATGCTTTAAATATGTAACTGCAGACCGCCAGATTAGGCTGTTTGGCCTAAATAACCTAAGACACGCTAAAATGAGCAGTTAAACTGCCAAGGAGGTAGCTAAACTGCAGCAAACACTAGGAAAAAAACCCCCAACCATATGCTCAAGGTGCTTTGCCGGGGAAAGAGAGAGGCTCTGTTGTGCAGGCTGGGGGATCAAACATAGTACACCTGAAGTGTTTCACTATACCAAAGCTTAATCAAAAGATCCCAATACAGCCTGAGCCCATTAACTCCAGACAAGCATGAAGTGTGCAGCTACTGCTGCAAAAAGTGGTGATTACTGTTTTGAAATGCATAAACAGTAGCATTACCCAGTGAGGAACCAAGGGAGCAATAGAAGCACTATTTTACATCAACTCTGCAAGGCCAGGTCTGCATTTGTACACACCACTCTGCTGCTGCCATTACCTTTGTTTCTGTTATGCCAAGATTTATTTTGTAAGTCAAGTTGGTGCTGGTGGAAAAGCACTGGCTTTGACCCAAAATATGAAATAAATCAGAAAGAAACCAACGAGGGCAACTAAAGCAATAAAAGACTGAAGAAATATGTTCAGTGCAGACTGCTAGGAGAACCAAGTGTGCATCGTGTAGAGACAACAGCTTGATAGCATGCATGTACCTGGAAAAGATTAATTGTGAGTGCAGTTTATTCTAAGGCATGAACATGGACACAAGAGAAGAAAAACTTTAGCTAGTTTCTCAAGATCAGAGTAAATCCCCATTTTCTATGGATTCACGGACCACTGTTTATGTGGACTCACTGTTAGTACAAAATCACACAATTATCTCATTTCTCCTCCTCAGTCTCCACTCACCACAAAGTTTGAAGGGACTTCATATTTATATGGGGTCTACCCATCCAAAAAAGTGTATCTGGTATTAGCAAATATTTATAAAAACACTAGGGCTAAAGTGGAAAATGACAGAGAACCAGCTTACTCAACACAAGATTGACAATAAAAGTACATTAATAAATAGCTGATTTCTTTCAGCAATAAACCAGTCTAGCTAAATTATTAACTAACTAAATTATGTCAGAGAAGGAAATGGATAATGGATTCTGGCATCTCTTTATGTCATCCTTGTATTATAACAGGAGGAATATCTAAGAATAGAAGTTAAATGGTCCTGTCAACTCTGTTTACTTCTAACTCTAGATCTCTGACACTTGGCAAGACACTTTTTCAGGAGGGTAAATTTTAAGGGCTGCAACCTTGAAATTGCAAGACCTGAGCTGTTCACAGCATCTAACTTTGAAAGGAAAGTGCAAAACATAAAGACATACTGACTGAATTTTGAAAATATATTGGTAGCACAAAGCACAGGGCCTTAATGTGACCATGTATCAAAAGCCATCAAGCAAGACTTAAGAAAGTCAAAGGACAACAGATCTTTTTCTCTTTGACAAAACAGTTTTGGAACTCTATCCAATTTATAGAAGTACATTGAAGGAATACCTCTGTTGCCAGTGACATTTTCCATGGGAAATAGTAATAAATAGCTAGCTTCAACTTCAATAGGGAAACCCTTTTTTTTGGACAGTTTAACTTTATTAGATGAGGTCCAGAATAACAAGTCCACCCATTTTCAAAATCAAGGAAGTTATCAATACTGTAGCTTAAGCAATACCTTTAAATGCAGTAGCTTTGTAACAAAACTGAAATGCATACCAGTCTCCATGTAGATTGCATTCAGGAAGTTACTCCTGATATCTGTATATTTATTGCTTGGCCATACATACAGACAACACCAAGTTGATTTGCTGGAGGGCATGAAGGCTCTACAGAAGGATCTGGTTCCATAAGGTGAATTGCCAGAACCTGCACTTGGATCACAACAACCCCAGGCAGCACAACAAGCTGGGGGAAGAGTGATTTTTGGGAAGATACCCAGAGGGAAGGGACCTGGGGCTGCTGGTTGACAGTGACTCAACATGAGCTAGTGTGTGCCCAGCTGGCCAAGAAGGCCAACAGCATTCTGGCCTCTATCAGCAATAGTGTGGCCAGGACCAGGGAAGTGAGAAATCTCCTGTACTTGGCACTGGTGAGGCCACACCTTGAGTATCTCAGGTTCTGGGCCTCTCACTAGAGGAAAGACATTGAGATGCTGGAGTGCATCCAGAGAAGGGCAACAGAGCTGGTGAAGAGTCTGTAATGTAAGTCCTCAGGCAAGAGGCTGAAGGAGCTGGGGATGTTTAGCCTGGACAAAAGGAGGCTCAGGAGAGATCTCATCTCTCTCTACAGCTGCCTGAAAGAAGGCTGTAGGAAGCTAGAGCTTGGTCTTTTCTCACAGGCAACCAGTGACAGGTCAAGGGAAAATGTCCTTAAGTTACACTAAGGGAGGTTCAGGTTGGATGTTTTGAAAAATTTCTTCAGTGAAAGAGTGGTTAAGCCTCAGAACTACTGGAGTCACTATGCTTGGAAGCGTTCAAAAACAAGTAGATGCGACACTTGGTGATATGGCTTAGTGGGCATAGTGGTATTTGGTCAAAGACTGGATTCAGTGATCTTGAAAGTCTTTTCCAATCTTAGTTATTCTATGATTCTTTTCTATGTATTCTCTGGTGAGTTGTGGCTAATATCAGTTTCCCAGGTTGTTTTCCCTGTCTCAGTCCGTGTTAGTCAGACTGCAAGTCAGCAGGGGGAATCTTCTCATTTTGTTGTTCTTTGTGCTCTGTGTGTTTCTTTAGTGTAGAAGAGTTAATGGGTTTCCACTTTGTGCCAGGTTCCTTATATAAGCTGAGAATAAAGAAGTCACATAAAGAAAAAGTAAGCTGAATGTGGTGTAGAGCACTGTCCAAATGAACTCTAGGTTAAAACAGCTGTAGGAGTGTTTCAGGAGGGATTATTTTTTCCAATTATTTTTCATCCCTTTTGAGTCTATTTTGAGTATCCCCTTTCCCTTGTAAAAAGAAATGGAAGAAGGCACTTGCGCGAGGGCGTATGCGGCCCTAGATCCGGCTAGCACGAGGGGTGAGAAGGCCAACGCCCCTGCGCATAAGAAGCCAGCCCCCTTCGGCGTCTTGGCCTCAGGCTGGGCTGGAGGAAGAGCTCGGAGTGGCGCACGAGAGACGATAGAGGAGGTGACCACTTGCTGGGGGTGAACAGTTGGTTTATTGGGTGATCCGGAGGCACCAACGAAGAGGGGCACCAACCAGCAAAATGGCCCCGAACAGGGGAAGAGACAAGGTTTTAAAGGGAAGGGGAGGAGAGAGGAGGGGAGCTCAGCTATCCAATGGGGAAACTCAAAGGGAGGTACTGAACATAACTGACATACACCAGAAACCAACGAATACAAAGTAAAGGAGGGGCCCCGGGACCACAGCCAACCACAACCCCCAGAGAGGAGAAGGTTCTCGAAACCTGGGAGGAGTGGGGGGTGATTGACTGGGCCTAGGGAGGAGAAAACATCCACTTATAAGGTGGGATGAGGGAGGAGCGGTTCTACAAACTGTAACATTAGCAACTAAAAATAGTATGGTAACCAGGCAACTTAACTGGCAAGGAGGCAGTGGCGGGAAAAACTGGGGAGAGAGGAACCATTTACAAAGAACAAAGGAGGGTACAGTACATAAAATGGGGGAGTAAACTGAGAAACTTAAAACACACTACAACAGGCACTCACCTGGAACTTCACAGACAGTCATTCATAAGGCAGACCCTGAACAAAAGGAATGCTGATGAACTGCAAGATGGCCAGACCTTTGAATGCAGACAGATGAACATCAGTTGTTGTTACCTGCCAAATGACTGTCATATTTGACCCACTTTATCCAGTCTTTCTTTTTTTTTTTTTTTTGGCAAGTTTCTGGCACATTGTCTAGTTTAAAGAGCATGTGTGCCATCAGATTAACATGGTGGGGGTGCTGGATCTAAGCAACATGTTAGAGAGCTGGTGATCACATACCTTTCATTCTTACATACAGACTTAACAGCACCATGTTTACTGTAAATGCAGTCCTTCAAATCATCCTTTGTTATGCTTACTGGATTGTGTCTTTTAAATTCTAGTGCTAGTCTCCCTGGTGCAAAACCATTCCTTTACAAATGTGATGACATATTTAAAAAATTTGGAAGCACAGTCTGGCTCCTTTCCTGCCTAGATTTTGCAGGCTCAAAGGACTTAAACCTGACATTCCAAGTACCTGTTATATAAATCTGTCTTTCTTTGAAAAGACAGGTGTCTGCTAAGGAAGGCAGAAGCCTCTCTTGAAATCAAAAATGTAAGCCCCCTCCCTCCAAATTATTAGAATTTTGAAATTAGATGGCTCTCAGGCAAAGATTTGGGAATAGGAATAACAGTTCTTTATGAGGAAAATTAAAAATATAAATGCAGTAGTACAAAAAAACCAAAAAACCCAAAATACTGACAGAGTCAGAATACAACCTGACAACCTGTTGGTCAAGGTGTTGGTAGCAGTCCCATTAAATGGTGGCTGCAGTCCTCCTGGAGTGGCAGATATGGTTCTGTTGAAGCAGTAATCCTGTAGAAGGGTGTAGTTTTCTTCTGAAGGTTCAGTGGTGGTGTAGATGGGCCTGGTCTTCCTCAGGGAATCCAGTGGAGAAGAAAGCTGCTCCTCTGGGAATCCAGTGGAAAACGCTGGCTGTGGTGTTCCAAACCTCAGATAATATCTAGGTAGGAATGCTTGGCTCCTCCCCTGGGGTGGACCATCCCACAATGGGATGATGTAATTTTATCAGCCATGCAGTGAGACTCAATGGCCCAGTGACAGATGATATCTCCCTGAGGGAGGATTGGTTGTGGAAGAGATAAAGAAAACTGCCCAATTAACAGAAGATACCTGCCTCACCTTTAACAGATGGACATATAATACACGCCCCCCAGCCACATCTTGCAACCTATGACAGTATCCATTGTATATATTTTTATAATATTACTGTAGTTTTAGGAAAAATACAGCAGTATGGGTTTTTTTCTTTTCTTTTTTTTTTTTTTTTTTTTTTTTTTGTTGGGATGAAGGAGAGTTACTGGACAAAGAAGATGGATTATTTTTTATTAAACACAAGCATATCCTGAAAGAAATTTTAGTAACTGATGACTGTTTTCAAACACTGTGAACATTTGCCAGACGCAACATGGCATCATAACAAAAATGCTGCATTTTCTCTGTGATCAAGCTCAGGGATTTGCAAGCCTTTACAAGGCAGAACTACTACCCTAAAACATTTATTGTGGGCTCCTCTGCATTCTTTTATCATGCTTTTCATTAAAAGTGCAACAAAGCCAATGCAAATGATAGACTACTATTTAATAACCACTGGCTTCATTGCTTGTGATAAAAGAATTTCACTTGGTTGTATTCACCTCACATTTGGGAATAAGGAGGAAGGGAAAAAGCAGAGCTTCATAAGTAGCATAAATGATCCACAAAACTTTCTTGTTTGAATACAAAATATACAAAGCATTAAACCTAACTGGATGCTAAAGAGCAATTAGGGATTGTTTGATAAACTGAGAGGAATTTTAAAGTGAAAGCCCCTGGGAAAGAAATTGCAAAATCATAAAGAGGCCTTGATTTAGCTAAGTGTAGTTGTGGCCTTGTTTTTTCTGGCCAACAAACTGCTTTCTTAAAATCAGAGAAAGTCTTGGGAGACTGCAGGAGTAGCAGAAGGAAAAGCATATGGCCAGAAGTGAATTAGATAAAACCAAAAACTTGATGGTTTTATTCAAAGGAATGATAAACAATTCAAATCTAGGGCCCTGCAAGGGCACCTTTATTTTTTCAAAAGTCTTCAGTTATTCTTCTTTTGACAGTAGTAGTTTTGCCATAGCTGTGATATGCTAATGTATAGTGAAGTCAAGGCTGGAAGGAAAAGGTTAACAAATAATGGGAAGACAAACTTTCAGACACAAATATTCTTTCTCCAAGTCTGAAACAGAAGGAGCAAACTACAAAGTCAAACTCAAAATAAAAAAACAGTTCCTCTGAATTTTACTCAGATTATATCTTTCACATTAGGACACTGCCTATAGAGCAGAGAGAGACAGGCATAAGATTGTCTCTGCAGGACAAAAACAGAAAGATATTTTTTGTTGAACACAGGTGAGGCTTCAGAAATAGGGAAAGGTATAAAATGCCATAAAACTAGTATCACTAATGAATTGATGTTTTTAATGTCTAATAGAGTAAGGGGTTTTTGATTTGTGTGTGTCATTGGGAGATATTTTGCATGGTGTGTTTTTGAATATTTATTTTAGTGAATGACAAAAAGATGTGCAATAAAAGAGATATATTCTGAATATGATGACAGTTCATTTCTGCAGGAAAAAACCCCTTATCTTCATCTCTGTAATATTGTTTCCACTCCTTACAGAGCAAAGAAAGGACATACTCCAGGTAGCAGAACAATTGTTACCAGTAAAAATATGCAGATTACAGACAGAATACAGACATGTATTACCAAATTGAAGAAGTAACTCCAGCTATAGTTGTTGAGGCAGCTATTTTTCCCACAGTGCCAAGCAGCTAAAGAACAAGGAGTGAAGAAGAACACTTGGCACTCAGTTTCAGACCCTATCTAAATTAGTAGCCAGCCACCTCTTTTTGTGTCCATAAGAAGTTAATTTCACCCAATCAAAATATTTCAAGGGAGATTCTAATGAGCTTTATTATAAATAATCCAAATAAATAGAAATTAGAGTTTACCGAACTAGTTTTTAAAGAACTTTACAGGAAAACATTAAGCAGACTCAGGTAATTATTTTACCCCCTCCATCCTCCTGAAATATCTGTCGGTGGCCAAAAATTAAAAGAAGAGGAAAAGAGTTAATTAAATTTCTAAAGTGGATAGCCCCCTTATTATAATGATAAATGCAAGCTGTATTTAATTGACAGTCACCTGAGGACAATATACTTAAGACAGATGTCATGGAAGCATAGCAAAAGATTAAACATAAACTCAAGGCATTTCATTTAGTGTCCAAGGAAAATGATTGAACACCTTCAAAGTTGCCACTGAGAGCTACAGAGTTATCTGAGAGATTTGGAACTTTTTGATCAGATGAAGATTCAAAGCCTTCCCAACTCTGCTGTATTTATGGAATTACTACACGAAAGGATTTACTGGTTTGGAGGCAGAGATCAATAACAGTTTGTGAAAAGCCCAAGTTAGAAACATCTTGAACTAAGACAAGCGTTCAATATAGAGTTCATTGCTATAGGCTTTAAATTGTCCAGTATAAAAAGAGGGACTGATGTTTGACCTTCACCAGTTCCTCTGTGAGGAGGAAAAAAAAAAAGGTATATTTACAGGAAAAAAAGGATGAGAAAAGGCCCCAGAATTGAAGTGGGAGATTAGGCACACCAGTTAAAGGTGATTGATGGGCATTTCCAAGCAGGCTTTGGCAAGGCAACACAAGGCCTGATGCTCATTTATAAATAATTTGTTACAGTTTGACTGCATTAGCCTTTCTGCAGAGTCCAGGATTCTGGGGAAAAAATGTTACATGTTTTAGATACTGGCTAAATTACTAATCTACCTATAGGTGCAAATTTTGAATGAAATTAAGATTTAGGCCTTCTTTTAGCAAATGAAAAGGCTGCTAAGGGCTCTTGACCTTTGTCTGTTCTTATGGGACAAGATCTTAGCCTCCCTTATGGGAGTTTTATGCAGTAATTTCTGTGAGGCCAGAATTTCACCCAGTCTTTGGTGAAATTAATGCAATCTTAACTGGGTATCACCAACTGCTACCTCAGCGTTAAGAGTTGTTTTTTAGTGAAGAGCCTCTATGTCTAAAAGTAAACTAAAAATTCAAAGATAATCTCTAGAAAGTGACAATTCAACATGAGGTGAATTAGAGTGGATGGGCTAGGAGCTTATTACAGGTGTGAGATTTAAGGACAGTGATTTCCACCCAACGCCTATCCAGTGGCAAATCATGTTCTTCTGGGAGTGGTTCCTTAGCATTTTCTAAATCCCATATCTCTCCATCAAGAAACAGGTTCATTACTGAGCATATTCTGGAGTCACAGGTCACCAGTGTTTCCTCCTTCATTTCCTTTTCATAGAAGGAAAAAGAGCAATTCTCATAAAAGTGCAATGCTTTACTGACACAATGCCAGTGAAGATAGGGGATCCCACAAACAAATTAAAAAGGCAAAGTTCTCAGTTTCACAGAGGTAAAAGAGCTTGCTTTGGACAGGATGTTGGATATTTCCTTAACACAGACAGTAAAGTGACTATGGAGATAAGGGGGACAAGCTTGAGATTTCATCAGCAGGGACTGTGGCAACAAGAGCTCAGACTGGTGCCTATTGTCCAATTCAAGCATGGACATGGACAACCCACTAAAACTTAAAATTAACAAAGAAAGATGGACAGGAAAATACGGATGTTAGCTTTGCATGATACAGATAGATGTGTAAATTTTCTCCTCTTTCTCTCCTCAAAGAAAAGTCTTCAACTTTTCCCCTCCATGAAATCGAGCTCACGTCAATTATTTCACTATCTTGTCTGATATTAAACTATTAGCTTTTGGAGTTAGGGCTGTAACCCCTAAAGAGAATAAACTAAAGGAGAGCTTTAAGAAAACGTAAATGATTCAGGAATCTCAGGATTACTGGACTTGAATGAGATTTAAGAGACTCAAAAAGCAATTTAGCACTGTGGGAAAATGTGTACAGTGCTTAATTCAGTGAATTCTAATTCCTATAAAAATTCAAAGTACAGTATGACAAAAAAAATAGCAAATCAAGACCTAGGTAATGAGTTACCTAATGCAAAATCTGAACACATTAAAATGGGGCTTAGCCAAAGTTATAATTATTGTGATTTTTCTCATTTACTCATTTTCTTCACTACAGCACAGAAGCAAATTTCTAACATAGTTTAAAACTGTCCTGAATACTTAGTCTCAGAAAGAAAACCTTCCCTCAGATATGCGTTTTAGAGTTGTTTTCATACTTCTTTAGAGTAGTCACAAAGCAGCTACATGAATAGGAAGTTACCTTTCTCCTTTTACATACAACAAACTTGCTTCTAAAATCACCATTAAATCATGGGAGGTGTTGGGCAACTGTCACAAAATTAAAGAATATTAAAACCACAGTCATGAGAGTACAAACTTCCTTGAATTTGGGGTGTTTTTTTGATGAGATGCCCCTCTACCACTGAGAAGATCATTGCTTTCTTCAGGGTGATGTGAGAGCAGGCCTGGAGAGAAAGGAGAAAGCAGGGGAAGGAGTGCAGTGGAAGGTACAAGCAGAGAGAAGTAAAAAAGCCCACCAAAACAAAAAAAAAAAAAAAAAAAAACAAAAAAACAAACAGTGTTAAATTCTGTCACAAAAGTGTTCTAATAACACCAAAGTATTTTTCTTTCTTTTACTAAGACATTTCCCCCCTTCTTCTCATTTAAAATAACACAGATGAGATATTTCTGAGCAGCCAAAAGTGCAAAGGTTAATGAAGTATCTCATTAATCTTTCATAGTTGTAGTATGCCCTTTGTGACCCTTGGATCCATAGTATAACAGCAGCATTCAGGTTATGATTCAGAAGAGCCAAAAATAAGATCAAAATCCTGTAAATAAACCTCCAGCATGCCTCTGAACACTAGGTGTAGAGTGCCATGCCCTCCCATGGCTGGAAGGGTAGGTGGCTTCTGGGAATATGCTGTACCAGCTGTTGGGCTGTATGGCTCAACACAGAGGAGGCAGGTGCTTTATCTTTTCCCTTTCTGCTTTATTTATCATTGTGTTTGTGATTCAGTAGTGGTGAAACACTTGGTAGGCAGCCCCACAAGTACAGAGGGGGAGGACAAGATGCAGGACAGCCAGGGTGGGCGGCCATGCAATTCTGAACGAGCATCTGACTCTCTCACCTAAAGTGCATTCTTTGGTAAAAAATGAGAATAACTGCAGACTGCTGAAAAGAGACAGAGGGAGCCAGGTAGCTTTTGGAATAGGGAAAGCACTCATTAGCAAGCTGGAGGCAGAAATCGCTGAAAAGGCAGTACAGCCTGTCTTCTTCCCTTGTTAAGAAATGCCAGCCTGCAGAGGTTCCTTGGGCACACGGGGACACAGACCACTGCACCACCTTGTGACAGCTAATGGGAAGTTTTCCTGGCCAGCCAGGTGCTCTGGGGAAAGAGAACTAGAGCCAGTGGGTTGTTTCCTGGTGGTCACTGTTTCGCTAAGTGATATTCTGTCTGGTTTTCCTTCTTTTTTTTTCTCCTTTAATTTGTCTCACTACTGGAACAAAACAGTTCATCCAGACCACTTGAGATGTCTGATAGGTGATACAGATCCTGCTATCCTTCTTGAAAGATTAATCCAATCTACAATCTTATCATTCTACCCACAGGCTTACGTATGTTTTCACTCTGAAGGGTGTAAAATTGACTTGCTATCTCTGTCTGATAGAGCAGTACAAGCAAATAATAGCAGGTCACTCCTGTTTATTTGTATCACACTGTTGGGTACAGATTATGACATCCATTGTTAGGTGCCATCCAAACATAGCATGAGAAATAGCACCTCTCCTTGCAGTTCATCAAAAAGTGTGATCAGAAAAGGAGGATTTCATAGAAAAAGGCTGAAGTATGGAGTAGGAATGTTTACAAATACAATGCAGCTCTGAGGACACTCAAGCCTGGAAGATACTCAGCTTCTCAGTTAGGGGGTTAAGTAGCTTAAATGGAGTGCTGTGTGAATAGCAGCCCTCTTCTTGGTGCCTAACTAGCCTGGGAACATTTCCACAGCCTTGCAAATTACCTGGTAAGCATAGCTAAAGCTGGTTTAAAAAGCTCGTGAACGAATCCTGTAGCATACCTGGGATTTGATCCTGATTCTCATGTCTCTCAGCTTTGCACAGACCACTGCTTGTCTCATTTATCTCTTCCCTCCCTCTCTCCCTCCCTCCCTCCCTCCCTCCCTCCCTCCCTCCATCCCTGCCTCCCCCAACTCATATTTAGAAAGCAGTGAAGAATAACAATTCATGTCTGGCAGAGCCTGGACCCTCCCTCAGAGACACCTCTGGTTTGAAAGAGTTCTTGGTCTGTGCCTAGTGAAGACAAAGCAGCCAAGGGTGACTAACAGAATGTAAATGACAAGTCTTAATATCATGCAAGCAACTGAGACAACCTAATGTGAATATTAAGACCTGATTCACATATATAAAAAATACCCAACAACATAAAGCAAAGATTTATTTTAAGCTAAAAGTAAAACTGCATGAATTAATATTTAAAATGTATGGTACTTCAGATAAAAAGGTGACAGCCCTTATTATTAAATGAAACTCCAGCTTCAAAAGAGAAAAATAAAACCAAAACTTCCTGGCTAGATATGAAATTACTTTCCTGTAATGTTTCGTTTATATTGATAATAAAGCCTTTGGTATGGAGAATGTTCTTTCTTTTTTCACAGGTATAAATGGGACTGCAAGCTGCTAGATCAGGTCCCCAGCCACTACACCAAGAGAACATTCAACAGCAAATTCCCCACCAATGCAACCACCCAAAAGCAAACAACTCCATCCCAAAATGCATACAACCTGCCAAGCCTAAGCTATCCTGACCTTAATTAGAAAACATGGAAACCAGACATCGCCGTTGATCAAATTCCAAGTTCACTCTCATGACCTGGTATTACCTTACTTGCTTGATAAGACTGAGAAGAAAGGAGAAGAGAAAAGAGGGATAGGGAGAGGGAGAAGAAGGAGGAGGAGGAGGAAGAGGAGAGCTGTGCCATGTTAAACCCAGAGCTCTGCATGACAAGGCCCGACCCAGGTCTGAGGGCTGCAGCCCCGAGAGCAGCTCTGCAGGGCAGGTCCCAGCCCAGCCAGGAGACAGGGGCAGAGATGGGCACACACACAGCAGGGCTCAGCCGGGACTGAAGGTCCCAGGCAGAGCTGGGACACGTCCCTGGGCCCTTGGCAGGAGGTGTGGGGCTGGGGGTCCCAGGGCAGGCCAGCCCCAGCCACTGAGGCCTGTGAGCAGCACCCGGGCTCTGTCAGGACTAAACTTCAGTGCTCCTGTGCTCTTCTTCAGACACTGGTGGTGGGACACTTCGGAGACCACTTCCCCTCCTCAGGAAGCTGTAGAGAGCAGTGAGGTCACCCCTCAATTTCCTCCTCTCCAAACTAGACAAGACCAGTGCCCTTAGCCAATTTTCAGAGAACATTCCTGCCAGCCCCTTCCCCAGCTTCAGTGCCCTTCTCTGGATGCATTCAAGCACCTTCCCATCCTTCTTAAACTGAACTGCACACAGTACTCAAGGCTGTACCAATGCTAAATACAACAGGATAATTGCCTCTTTTGAACAGCTGGTGATGCTGTGTTTGATGCACTCCAGGATGGAGTTTCCCTTCTTTGCTGCCAGCCCCCCCAGATCCCTTCCTGCAGGGCTGTTCTCCTGCCACTTCTCTCCCAGTTTGGTCTCATGTCTGATGTTATTCCATTCCAGGTGCAAAATCTGGCATTTCATACCGCTGGTGATTGCCCAATGCTCCAATCTATCCAGATACCCCTACAAGGCCTCTTGTCCCCTGAGGCAGCCAACAGCACCTCCCAGTTTGGTTTCCTCTGTAGACTTACTAACTGTGCATTCAGCTCCTGTATCCAGGTCAGCAATATAAATATTGAACAGAACTGGCCCTGGAATTTTGCCCTGAGGAATGCTGTGGTGACCGGCCACCAGCCAGATGTGACCATGCACCTCAACACTTTGAGCTCTGCCCTTCAGCCAGTTCTTCACCCTTTGCACCTGCTCATCTCAGCTGGACAGCTTTTCCAGAAGGATGCTGCGAGGGGCACCGTCACCTTTCAGTGAAATTGGGTTTTACATACAGATGTGTGCAGGAATTATTGCCACCTCCCCTCCCTGCTTGGCTTGCTCACGTCATAGTCTTGCCCCTCTGCATTTATTACTTCTCATCTACAGTCTGAAACCAATTGGCTGGGGTACAACTAATTACCACTAGGGATCAAGCACTAACCTCAAGATCCTCTAAATAATAACAGCCATAGAAAGGTTAATAACCATAATAATATTGTGTTGTTGTGGGGCAAAACATCTTCATCATTTCCTACCATGTTCACAGCATTTACTTGGGGACACTAGGAGTCCTGGAGACTTCAGTGTAACATATGTTCCTGCCACATATCTGCATGCTCAAAGCCTGGTGAATACATTAAAATGGTCTCTTGCAACCAGAGACCAGTTGCAAAATCATTTGGGAGTTCAGAAGACTTCCTAATGAAAAACCCATGTAATTCACTGAAGGCAATATTTTTAATTATATCACATCAGAGCTGCAATAGAGCCACATCATTTGCTGGTAAGACAAGACACACAAGACACCAGCATACCTAGCCCTCAGGGGTACCAGGCAGTAACCCATTTTATCAGGAAAAGCAGAAGGTGGCGCCACATTCAGAAAAAAAGACCTTAATTTGGAAATTAAATAATTTTACACACTCTAAAAAGAGAAAAAACAGTTGAAAAAGACAGGAGTAAAATTGAAACTGTGTATTCTGCTGTGAACTCAACTTAGATATTTCACAGATTCATTACAAAACATTCAAGTCCTACATTTCTAAGAGATAATGGCTTCTGAATTTGTTAAAAAGCTCTTATTACTCCAGGTTTATAAGAAAGTTCTTTCAATTTAATCACTTTTTAGACTAATGGAGCTAATTTGACTTTGTCCTAAAATCTTCTAGCTGGTTTAATTCAATATATTCATCATTCATATAAAAGTCTCTGAACAAAAGTCTTTGCCAATAAATGGCTTTCAGAGATTTACAGCCACAGTATCTAGGAAAATTAGATGTTACCAAAAGTTACTCAAATCTCTCCCCAGGCATTCTGATATGTAGGTGTTTTTAAATCTTGTGTAAGTCTAGAACTAGTTCAAAAAGCTAAATATTCTAGATTTGGGTTGCTTTTTATACCAGCTTCATGATTTTTCTCGTTTCATGAAAATATGCACATGTGCTTTATTTTGTATCACATAATTAATTCACTGTAGTTCTGTAAGATGCAGAGCAATGCATCTGGGCTAAATAAATTATTTGAGCATGAATCAAGAAACATGTCTTCTGTCCCTTTTTATCTGGAAGCCTTTCAAGTAAGCTGTCGTCCTATCATGTAATAAATGAAAAAATTCTTTGACATTTAACATCATCCTGATCATAGTAGTTGCACAATGGAGGGTTAGATGACACAACAAGGATTTATATGGCTTATCATCTAAATAGCTAGATTAGATGCATCTGAGAACAATTTGCTATCCCATTCCTACTTGTCATTACAACTTCATTTGTTATTGCAACAACCTCTTCTCACGTACAGCCTGGTGCAAGCACAGCACCCTCATATGCATTTTTCTTTATGCTGCATTTTGTTTATTTTTATGTTTATTTGAACCCTTTGCAATTTCAGCCAATTGTAAAAAAGCTCTAACTGATCTTGCTCATATTTACTTGCACATTGCTGTTCTTTCCTTAGAGACCCAGGGTTTGTATGATTATTTGTAGAGCACTTTTACCCTGGCTGGGATCATACCTTAACTCATGGTCTGGCAGATGAATTGTATCTAAGATTTTCCCACAAGCAGGATCGGTGAAGTAGCAGCAGAGACCTTGCAAGAACCAGGTCGAGCAATGACTTGACACAGTGTAATGGTTTAATCCAGCAATCACCCAAGCCCCACTTCTGCTTGCTCACTCCCCTACCGGTGGGATTGGGAAGAGAATCAGAAGGGTAAAAGGTAGAAAGCTTGTGGGTTGAGATAAAGACATTTTAATAGGGAAAGAGAAAGCTAAGTACAGAAGCAGAGCAAAACAAGGAATTAATTCACTGCTTCCCATCTGCAGCAGGTGTCCAGCCATCTCCAAGAGAGCAAGGTCTCATCACATGTAGTGGTTACTTGGGAAGACAAACATCATCAGTCCAAACATTACCCCTTCCTCCTGCTTCCCCCTACTTTATTTACTAAGCATGATGTCATATCAGTGTGGTCAGTTTGGGTCACCTGTCCTGGATGTGTCTCCTCCCAATCTCCCATGCACCCTGAGCTCCCTGGACAGTGTGATAATACAAAAAGCAGAAAAGGCCTTGGCTCTCTGCAATAATAAAAAGATCTCCATATTATCAACCTTGTGTTCAGCACAAATCAGAAACACAGTCCCATATCAGCCACTGTGAAGAAAATAAACCTCACCTCAAGCAAAACCAGCATACATGGACCTGACATGATATTTTTTCTCAGTAGTACAAGACCCAGAGTGATGTAATTTCATCTATTTCAAGCAACTTTTTTGAGGTGCCAGATGGAAACATAGTAATGAGAGATACTGATCCTAATAATGCTGTTTCAGAAGTAATAAAGATCATTGAGGTGACTGACACTGTTCCTTTGTGCTTTATGTTAAAACACTCTTAGCTCATTCTGTCCAGCTGCAGTTTCTGCAAGGCAGAAGAGCATCACTTTATCTTAACATTGCTCTTAAAATAGGAACTGGGAACTACATGCTTCTTCAGAATGTAGAAACTGTCAATATAAATTAATTTTATGGTTCTATCTGAGTTTCTGTGGAGAGGTTCAGTGCTTGCAGATGTAATTTTAGCCTGGGAAATAGGATGCCTGGGAAATAGGGCACCTGGGAAATAGGATGCTTTTATGCATGTGGCTTGTGTGGACTTGCCTATCTGTTCATCTTTTCTCCCTTACCCCCATGAGGGACTTTTGCCATTGGTAGGTTTCTAGATGATCTGACAGCAAAGAATGTCCTCCAGCCCCCTGTACCACATCCTCACCAGCTTTGGGAAAAATCAAAGGCTGGGAGGAGGAGACAGACCCAGATTAGAACTGCACTGATGAGCAGATTGCATCACAAGCATGATGTTGCTTGTCAGCAGAAAGAAGCTCTGAATGAGCTGGTCTGATGGCACAGTTAACTCGGTTTGAGTAGGAATTTGGACTAGAGACCTGCTGGGACTCCTTAAAACCTGAATTGTCCTATGACCTCAACCCTCAGGAGTAGTTGGGAACTCTGATGATACTTCATATCAGCTAGCAAAGGGGACAGATTGTTAAACAAATTTAATGAAAGTCTAACATTATTATTATTATTATTATTATTATTATTATTATTATTATTATTATTATTGGGAAGGTATACAAATGGAGGATGAAAATCCAGAGGAGACCAGACTTCATTAGTGCTGACATCCTCCCCAAAATGCTTTTATCTTACATTTCCATGGGCAAAGATCCCTTAATCTTTTTAGGGTTTTAAAAACTGAGATGCATCAACAGTGAAGCTTGCAAATTATGAAGAAAATGAGCTAATTTCCCATTTTTACTTTTATGCAGAGAGTGACATAAACCCAGCAATAACCTGGCATTTTATTTGATAAACTTTTTTCTTAAGTATTTCAAAGAAACCTGACTTGCAATGGTACACAATCTGAAATTAGTTCCCTGACAGTCCCTCATGGTATCAGTTTCACTAGGGAAAAACTAATTAAATGTGAGTTCTCTTTGATGCAGGAAATAAATGTGTTATAATCGCTTACCCTACAGGCAGCCCCCGTGCTTAATTATACACACCATATGCATGGCATGAGCAGAATCCATCAGTCCTTCCATGGGTGAGTAGTAGTAAGCAGTCCTGGCACCAAACTGAGACCAAAAGGGAATTGCTGATGAAGGACTCTTGGGTCCATATTCCATTTTTAATGATGTTTAGGGACAGATTATCCCCCAAAATATGTAGGAGGAGCAAAGGTAAGAATATGGTCCCCAGAGGCAGTTTCTGTACTCAGTGTAGACAAACTCTGCAGCACTTTCTCACTGAGCAGAGAAAGGAACTTGGCCAACATTTTAAATTGCTAATAGAAAACTTCATCTGGGTTCCTTAGATGGACCATAGATTCAAGGCAAAGCCAGTAAGGCTGCTTTCCTCTATGTTTCATTTGAAACATGCCACACAGCAAACAGCATGCAATTCATCTGCTTTAGAAGGACAAAGGGCTGAGTCGACTCCACTGGATTGCCCCCTCACTGCTGCTCCTTAGGATATTGTGTGATAAGCTGATATTTGCTTACTGTGATTTGGCTTTAAGCAAATCCTGAAATTGCCTCTTGCAATAAAATATACGCATCTGCCATTGAATGTAACTGATCTATGAGAACAATTTGAAAATTTCAGAGTCACTTCAGGTGCAAACATAAATACCAGATAATGATTTTTTTCTCATTTTTTTCCTTATTTGTAAATCCTTGATATGGCCTTTGCTAATGCTGCATCTATCCTTTTTACTACCCACTTGATGTGTGAGTAAACACAGCATTGACTTAAACAATAAATTATTCCTAATCCCCTATTAAGAAACCAACTAGGCCAATAAAAAATTAGATCCAACTACTTTTTCAGTCACAGCCAGTTTCAAACTATTTTTACACCACAGTAGCCAGATTTAGACAATGTCCATTTCCAGTCAGCCTGCTAGAGCCCTGTTTAGCAGATTACACCTTTTTTCAATCCAGAAAGCTGGCACAGGCTATTTTTTGGGCTGTCACATGCAAATGCTTGAACAAATCCCTTTAACAAAAGGGCAGAGACAACAGCTGAAAGGTCAGCACCTCAGGTCATTAACAAAGACAAGGAGAAATGCTGACTTTAGGTTCAAGGATTTGGTTTCTGCTAATAACCATTCCAGAGTTACTAGGCAGTACTAAGAATTATTGTTAGTAGATTTAGAATCCTGTGTTTTGTGCAGACAATGATTATGAAAAAAATACCTCTTCCATTTAAAGCCACAGAGAGGAGAGGGGGGGAAGAGTCCAGTCCTACCCCCTTCAGGAGAGAGTCAGGTGGGGGGATGCAAGTCCAGAAAAGGTACAAGATGCAATACTATTATTTTCAAGGTGCAATAAATTCCAGTTAGCAAGGCTCAGGGTTGTATTTTGCTCATCACCTTCATGGTTTCACTTGTTCTCCTGCCTGTTACTTCAGCCTACCTGCTTATCTCCTCCTCCATGCACCACTGGCATGCACTGACTTGCCACTTTCACTTCCCTTTCCTCCATCTGGCTGTGCCAGTCAATGCCTGTGACACCCCATCCCATTCACAGCCTCTGGCATTGCTTCCATCTCACTTTCTGCCATCTCTTACTATAGCTCCTGTTTCAATTCTGCCTACCCTTGCTGGGCTCACCCCCACACCTCCACCACTTCCTTCTCTCTTTCTGTCCTCTATTCCTGTTCATCATTTCCTCAATGTCTCTTGCAGCCTCATCAGCCCCTGCCTTTCCCTATTTCTTCTTGCCCTATTTCTCCCCTATTAACCTTTACCTAAGTCCCTTCAGTGCCTCTGCCCTCAACACTTCACCATCTCATTTTACTGCTTCATGTGCTGTTTTCCCGTCCCATTGTCACCTTCCCCTATGGTCCCAGAGCTTTGTCCTGCTCTTTGCCCCTCACCTTCAACACCTCTCTGCTTGCCTCTGCTTTCCCTTCTCCTTACTGCTCTGTTTTCCACCACACCTTGCCACTGTAATTACTGCTTGTTCTAGTCAGCCCAATTTACTAGTTTCCTCTCCTCCTCCTCCTCTTCTTCTCCCAGCAGCCATGTTTGCTCTCTACACACACTATTTTTGTTTACTGTTCCACTTACTGCTTGCTCTTGCTCCCCAAATGACCAGGACCTTTCTCAGGTCACCTTGCCAAGCCATTACCTATTTCCATTTGCCATCCTGCCTGTTCTTGCTGCTTCATTTTGTCTCCACGTGTCTGGAGCTGCTTTGTTTGCAGACAGCCCTAAGAGATTCTCCATTTCCCATCTGCTAATAATGCTTGTTCACTCACTGACTGTCACCACTCACCAAACTTCTCTACTTACTTCTTGTGATGCCTGGAACAGAAGCTAGACAGAGTTAAAAGATAGAGGTAGATATTCATTGAAAGGCCTTCAAAAGGTACACCTTGGGCACAGGAGTCTCAGAGCGTCTTGCACCCAAGATAGATGACAGTCAAAGTTTTTTGGACAGATAGAAGTTTGGTCTTCTATCTATTTGCATATCAGAGGTTTATTGTTGAATTACAGCTTCAGGTAACAAAGTCACTTACTCCAAGTTTGCCCCCCCCCCTTTATTCCCTGTTTACATTTGTCAGGGCCTTAGACAGTAAGGTTTCCTTGAGTTTCCAGCCTAGAGAGAAATTGTCTTGTCTGGAAAAAGTGAGAGAACAGTAGCTGACAGGAGTTTTAGAGTTATACACTAAAGCAGTACTAATCTGAAAAATATAAAAGCTAAAATTTAAGACATCACTTCCTCCTGCCACTTTGTGTCCCCTGCACATCCCACCTCTCTTCAGTGACTCATTTCCATGCTGCTAGCATGTATTGCTGCTTGTGGCCAACTTTACACAAAACAAGCCTCTTCTTTTCTTGCTTGCTTTCACAATTTTCTTTAGCTGGAGGCTCTTACTGCCTATTCTGCCAGCTTGTTCTTGCCACTGCTTGATTCCCGCGTTTCTAAACATCCTTCCTACAGCTTTTGAAAGCGACATTTGTGGTTTGAACTCTCAACCTTTTCTTCCTGTATATCACCATTTCCCTACTCTGCTTCTTCCTAGCTTCATCGCATCATTTCAATACCTGACTTGCTGACCATGGTCAGTTTTCATGTTGGACCATGTTTGCCATCTCTGTTCAGGAGCCTGTTTGCTGAGTCCTGCTGTTGCCAGCCCCCTGCCTCTGCTTTGCACCTTGAGATAAGTGTGTCCTCTCAAGCCTTGATCTGCTGCATACATTCCTCCTCAGCTTCTTGCCCCAAATGTTGACTGCTTTCTCCTTGTCCAGAAGCTGCATCTGCTGTCCATTTACTCTTCTTCCTTGTTCTTTCTCACTTGTTACCCTGCTTGTCCCCCTCCCCTCTTACCTGCCTGTCAGAGATGCGCCTTTCCCATTGCTGCACGGCCTGCAGCTTTGCTCTTATCATATCACCAGCACTTTCTGCCTGTGATTGCTGCTTCATTTCCTAGCAAACCTCCTCATTCTCTTTACTGACTGCTCTCAAAACTCCCCTTGCCTACAAGTTTGCAGCTGTAATGCAGCTGGCCTTTTACCGCTTCCCATAGCTGTTTCTGCTCCCGACTTAGCTGCCTGCCTTTGGGGCCTTTCCAGGCAGCAGTATTCAACTCCATGGTGGTTTGACCCCAGCCAGCAGCAAAACTCCCACACAGCTTCTTGCTTATTCCTGTCCCAGTGGGGCAGAGAAGAGTACAAGAAGAATGAAAGCTCGAAAACTAGAGATAAGGAAAGTTTAATGCAGTTAATAAATGAAGTTAATAAGCCAAGACAGTTTTATAAGTAAGGGAAAGAAGCAGGGGAAATAAACAATGCAAAAACAATCACTTACCCCCTCCCACATGCTGACTGATGCCCACCCAACCTCTAAGCAATAGTTACCTTGGAGGACTCTTTTCCCTCCTTCTCTCCTCTGTTTTGTTAGTGAGCATGATGCTGTGTTGTATGGATATATCTTCATCCAGTTATGTCAACTACCCTGACTGTGTCTCCTTCCAATCTCTTTCCCACCTCACTGGAGTGTGAGGAATGGAGGATGACTACGTGGGAAACAGATAAAACCTTTATAAACAGATAAACCCTGAGCAAACATTGCTCAGCAATAGCAAAAACATTGGTGTGTTACCAACACTGGTTTAGTCCCAAGCCAAAATGTATTACTGTATGGGCTGAGAAATATGGAGAAATGAACTCCATCCCATCCAGACCCAATACAATTTCCTTCCAAAACAGCTGATTAATCTGTGATTTTATATTACTGCTTGTTGTACTGCTGTTGTTACTCTTTCCTACCCTTGCCCCCTGTCCCTGCCCTTTCCTCACTGTTCTCCTTGTCACCACCACCTCCCTTATCCAGTGCCAGCCCTTTCCACACAGTAACCTGCCCTTTACCACCCACTCCTCAAAAGTAGTGCTCTGCTGCTGTCCTTTTTATCACTAGTGCTTCTCTCATCTTCACCTTTTCCTGCATCTTCTCACTAACGGGGAGGAATCTTTTAGGCACATATTAATCTCCAGGCTTTCATTCTTCCTTCACTCAATCCTTCACCTTGTTTCCCACCTTTTCTCACTGCTTTCCTTTTTGACACCAGGCTGTGTGTGTCCCCATCACCCCATTTTGCCCTTTCCCTTTTCTTTGTATTGATCTGTTAATCATCTGGCTTCAACTGTTCATAAACTTGGCTTGTTATGAGGTTATTCAGCCCATTAGCCTTGCTCCCAGGGTTTCTGGCATTTCAGACTCCTCCTTCTCACCCCACTTGCTAGTGTCTCCTCAAGATACTCACCCACCTTCTGCACCTCCTTCCTCCTCACCATCACTGCTGCCCTGTTCCCCACCATGACTCTTATTCCATACCTGCAAAGGAAAATTCCTGCCAGAGCACAACTGGTCACTCACAGCTGTGTCCCCATCCCCTCCCTCACTGCCAGAGGTCATCACAGCCTCTGCCTTCTCTGCCCCTGGCCACTGCTGTTTCTATCCCTGCCATCCATTGTAGCACTTCATGCATAATACACAACTTCCATTTGATTTATTTTCTCAAATTCTTCATTTTGGAAAACAGAATCTCTAGCTCTTAACAGCTTAGGTTTTATTGCAAGGCGATGAAAACTGAACTACTAAATGCCCTGTGTCTGAATTTTCAAAGCTGTTCAAGCATGCACAAAATAGCCTCAGGGAACCAGCTTAATTTTCAACCATATGTGGGACACCTAAGTTGGCTTTTGAAATTTCTCTAGGCTGGTCTTGTAAAAGGCCTAAATACATGTAAAAATTTGGCCACAGATTCCCTTTGAGGCAGAGGAAAGAAGGGGAGAATATTCTGAGCTTCTAAACAGCTTGCATGCTTTTTAAAAATGTACCACTAGGTTTTTAACCCTAAAATAACTAATTATCAGACTAAAGAGTTAATTATAGTACAACACCTTTCAGAGAACCTTTCAGAAGAAATATGTCATATAAAGGCTAAGTATTAGGAGTGGAGGTGTGAACTTTTTTAAAGCATTCAGATCATTGCTCTCTCCCACACACACTGTTAAGATGGTCTAAGCTCAAAAGCAATTTTGTACAAAATATATCTAGGGGGCAGATTATAGAAGGTTACATTTGAAACCTATGGTACCCGAATGGCTCTGCTATTTGTTAATGAGTCTACAGAAAAAAAAAAAAGTAAAATTAGAGGCTGAGACAGAGTGAACTAGAATTGTTTGAATGAGCTACACATCTAAAATGTAACATTGCAAGGTATTTCTTATGCAAAGGAACAAGCATTTCATATTAAGTATACCTACTTGTAGCATTTTATCTACAAAAGCTTAATATCCACTTTTCCCCATGGTGTATTCCTGCAAGGAAGAAAAAGAAGGACCAGCCATACTGAAAACATCCAGGCTTGGGGAAGTTGAGTAAGCAATACCTTATATTGAATAGGAATAAATGGAGAGAAGCTGGGAAAAGGCCAGTGGACTATCAATGAAACATATACCACCTTTTTGGTGCCAATCTTGGGACTAGGTAAGGCTTTTCTTGAGAAATGATGCAGGTTCACAACCTGCCCTTCAGATTGAAGGCATCAGAGAAATATTAATGAGACAAAGTCTGCAGAGCTACAAGGATTTCCTGCTGAATGGTGTCAAAGTATAGCTGCTTTATTAACATCCTCTGTGGTGGGTTGACCTTCGTTGGATACCAGGTGTCCACCAAGCCTGTTCCACATTCCCCTCCTCAGTAGGACAGGGGCAACAGAAAAATTAAAAAAAGCAAAAAACAAACACAAAATCCTCATTGGTCGGGATAAAGACAGTTTTATGAAGGAAAAGCAGAAGGAAAGGAAAACAAAATATTTATTCTTTATTTCCCATCAACAGGGATGTCCAGCTACTCCCCGGGAAGTAGAACTTCAGTACACTTAGTGGTTACTCTGTGAGATAAATGCAGTAAAAAATGGCCCTTCCTCATTCTCTTAGCTTTTATTGCTGAACAATAAAATGTGGAAGATCCCTTTGGTTAGGTTTGGTCAGCTGTCCGGCCTTTGTACTCTCCCAAGATTTTGTCCATCTCTGGCTGAGTGGTGTGGGGGGGAGATCATTGGAGAGACAGTGCTGATATTGTGTGTACACTGCTCAACAGCAGCCAAAACTCTGGGGAGTTATCAGCTTTCCAGCTACCAGTGCAAAGCACAGCTCTGTGAGAGCTGCTGTGGGAAAGGGAACTCCAGCTCAGTCAGATCAGATGGATATATCCTCTCAATGGGACCACAGTATAAAAGAACAGATACTGAAAGACAAACTCCAGGCTCTTCCTCAGCCACAGAGTGCATAACCAGAGTGAGGTAATCTTACACAGGTATGAACAGACCCAAATAATTCTCATTTGGCTATTTTTATTAAAATCCATCTGGTGGACTTAGCTTAGGTTTCTCTATAGCAAATAGTGTAATTCAAGGATGACTGGCTTGAGACTCCACTTAATAGGCAGAGCTGGATTGCCCTTTGGATGTTCTGCTGTATTCTTCAAAAGGTAGTACTTGTACTTTTGCTTTTCACCTTTATTTGCTACATTCACATAAGGAAGACTTAATGATAGAAGGAAAAAGAATCTGAGAGGGAAAACTCCTCCAGTAATCAGCAATCCAAAAGCAATTGCAGCTCTTCCTCCAGCTAGTTTTACTTAGGGACTGTCATTACCTCTGTCTCTCCTGTCTGCTAAGCTATTGCAGAAATATAATGATCTGCAAATGATGAGGAAAAGTGTGAAAAAAGAGAAAAAATGCAAAAACCTGTATTTAGCAGAATCTTGCTTTGACTGTTAACGCACCACTCCTAATTTTGTCAAATTCCAATGCAGTGGCCTTGTCTCTTCACAGTACCTGAAACAGCCCTGAATTAATTAATTGTCTCTCTCATTCTAGATGAAAGAATTGAGCATATTTTTTTCAACAAACCTAATTTTACTGGGTTATGCAGCTTATTTTTCATCTTAGCTTGATCAGAAATTCTGCATCCAAATAAGCCTCCACAGTTTTAACCTAAAATGGAAAATGCCGGTGCTTTTTGTATTGGTTGTTTCTCCAAATTTAAATACGCAGTAATTAACATAAATAGAAAAAAAATTTACAGAAGTAGTTGCAAATCAGAAGGTACTTTGCAAACACTGTTTGTATTTAGCCTTTATATACAGCTTATTAATGAGTAGGGCTCCAGAAGTGTGCACAGAACTGAAAATGGATCAACTGTGCCATAAAAATAATAGGTCATTGCCCCAGGTGTCTGATCCTTTGAAGGATTATGAGGTTGCAACAAAAGCAATCAAAATTACTGAGCCAATAAATTATTATGCAGTTTCAAAATCTCAAAATACATTAGTATAGTATATGCAGTGTTATAAGGGCTTTCTATACAGCTAAAGTGCACTGGCATGGTCCTTTCAGTAAGAAGCACATAATTCTGAGGACCAAAGTGCCTGCAGGCCAATTAAAAAGAATACTTTTCAATGTAGTATTAGCACCATCTTGATTTTTTTCCCTGTTAATCTGTATGAGCAGAAACAATTTCAAGAAACACCACAAATGCTGTATTAAAAATAAGCAAATCTCTGTTTCCCCCTTCTGCTATTAAGTTCTTACTACTTGCACTTAGGATTTTTTTTAACGGAATAAAAATAAAAACAACCTGATGCTCATCCAGCCATCTGGCATAAAAAAAATAAACTGTAGTTAGAAAGGTCATAGAAACTCTGGGGCTTGAGCACATATTATTCACGAAAATTAAACATGTAAAAAATTAGAAGCATCTATGTGACACAAAATTCTTCCAAGCTGCTTGTCAAGATTTAAGATTTCATCTGCTACCAGAAGCATAGACTACTCCCCTACACCACCACTATACTTTTAGATTTAGCCTGTCTATGGGTCTCAAGGGATCTTTTTCTGTTAAAATAACAGCATAGTCAAGACTTGGGCTTAAACCCTGAATGATTTCTCTTGCATTTGTGCCACAACATATATCACAGCACGTCGTAGTTGAGACAGCCACGACACACAGAGCATCACCATCCAATATCAGAGAGCATCGGCCCATACAGAACAATACCACTTCAGAAGGCTTCAATCTACCCTTTATTGTTCTTCAGTCCAACCTTTTATACCCTTCATCTTACATGCCTTACACCTGTGTGTCCTTGTTACAATCCGTCCTTATGAGCAGGTTTCGTCATGGTTCGTGAATTGATCTCAGAGTGCAAAAACCGACATGGCACAGGGGTTTGCTGTAATAATCAAAAGCCAATGCACCTTTATTGAAATCAAAATGTTGGGGAGGAACTGGGGAGAAAGGGAAGAATAAGGAAAAAGAGGGAGGAAGAAAAAGGAAGATATATAGCTACCAAACATAGAACCGGCGAAATCCTTCAATGTCCAGCCGATGGAGTTTACCAAGTAACATCAGGGGAGATCTCAGAGAGTCCAGTCCATTCAAACTCCTATTATACTATTTTTTGATGGGGAAAGGGATGAGTCTTGAAATCCAATCAAAAGTAGAACAGAATAGTCTATTGTAATGTCTAGGGAAAAAAACGGTATTTGAAAAAGGGTATATGCAGTCCATGTTCTTGGCATTGGCGAGAACCATTTCTTCTTGGTCCACTGCTTGCACCTGCAACATCCATCTCACTTTGGTCAGTTTGCCTCCCCCACACACCTCCCCCAGGTGAGGGGTTTCAGTCCCAACCTGTGGAAAGCGGGGGGAAATGGGCCTTTTCACATAGGGGTTGCATGTCTCAGCCCATGATGGAGAGGCTTCTCCCATCTCAGGTATATCTGTCATGATGGTTGTAAAACAGGTGAAGGGTCTTCTGTGGGGACCACCAAAAACTACCTCAGGAGAAGTCCAGCCAAGCAGTGGGGAAATTCCAGGGCCATTGCTACAGAAAGGGCAGAGTGCCCCCTTTTTCCTTTCAGTGGGCCCAGTGTAGCATACAGCAAACATACCTGTGAACAATAGCTTAGCCATGCCAGAGGCTGTGCTCCGGCCTCAGGGCCTTGGCAAACAGCTATCTCCAACAAGACCAGAATTTCAGACAAGGGTCCTTTTCCTTCGGTGGTCTCAATCTCTGTCTCTTTCATGACGATCGTGAGGCAGATGAGGGAAACTTCAGACAGAGACTTACAGTCATCTCAACTCTTTTGTGATTGGTCAATGCACTTTATTAATAAATACTGTGACATTCACAAAAATCACTTATGTCTCATTACCTTCAATGCTGATCACCTGTCCTGCACAGCTGTGGCCCATTAGGGATGGAGCTCAGCCTCAGCCCCACTCCCAGTTACCACAAACTGTGTGCCTACACGTCTGTACATGCAAGAAAACTTTTTTGTGCACATTTAACTCTCATATACGTAATAACATTTTTTAAATTATGATATTTATTAACATGGCCAACATGTTATTTCAGCCATTTAGATACTGTGTAAAGTAACTTTCAAAGACAGAAAGTACCCTAACCACAATGTAGTAATCCTAAAAAAAATGGTTTCAGATGCCTGAGAACCAGATATAAACCCCTACTAAAACTATTTTGTAAACCACATATTTATTGAATAAGTATGTAATTTTGTCTGCATGTCTTTATGGGAAATACAATTTGTACTCTGCTCATCTTTAGACTCATCTAACCTCCATTGAAAGGACATTTCCAGTTTTTAAAGTTCTTTAATGTTTTTTAAGAAAAGATAAATCCCCAAATCTCCTTCAGTTCTTGCCATGGACTACAAAGTGGACACTTACTGATCAAATCCAGCCATAAAGAAAGAGATCTAAGCCCTAAGTCCCACTTAACATGAGTTTTGAGGGCTTTGGTTCCCTCAAACAGAACCAGTTTTCCTGATCTCCTCCTGTGCAGTCTTTGCTTTATTGGGTTAAGAAAAAGCCAAATGTCGGTTGATTCAATTCAGGTATGCTGGTGGAATGAAATCTGTTTATATCAGTTGAAAAGGTGTAGCTCAGGAGTCTGACCTTTTACAAGAGAAAGTTGATCCTTAAAATACTGCAGATTTGTATTAGAAAAAATAAAAAAAAATATTTTAAGAAGCTGTTTGGCTCTTAATAGGTTTTGCATCTGACATTTCAGTAGTCTCTGTTCTAAATATAGGTTCCTGGAAAGAACATAATATTTCTTATATGAATATTTGTTCCCATAATTTGAACTACCAGTAATTCTGTGCTTTCAGGGAACAGCAATGATCTGCTCAAGCCCATTTCCATTTCACGACATCTCTGTTATTGCATCTCCTCTGGCTCCTGATTTGTGAACCACAGCCTTTGCCCAATAGAGCAGAATTTATCATTGCAAGCAAAACGGCCCAAAAAGCAAAAAAAACACCACCAAAAAAAAAAAAAAAAACCAAAATGGAAAAGAAAAGAAAAGAAAAGAAAAGAAAAGAAAAGAAAAGAAAAGAAAAGAAAAGAAAAGAAAAGAAAAGAAAAGAAAAGAAAAGAAAAGAAAAGGTATGTTTTCTATCAAAAATGTAAGATGAAACAAAAGATTTATTGTTTTCCTTGACATTTCCAGGAAAAAAAATCTTTGATTTGAGCCAGGTGAGATTCTTCTGAGATTCTTCCCTTTTCCTCAGTATTTTTCCCAGTGAAGGAAAATGGGAGAGAAGCAAGAGTTCACATTTTTACCTTTTAAAAAGAAATTGCTTTTGAGGGAGTTTACCTCTCCTTTACCTCAACAATATAAAACCAAGTATTTTTACACAGATGGAAAAATTCCATGTTAAAGCTGTGCTAATTGTGAAAATCTCAATCTTGACCAAAATGATGAAATATTTTCAAAAAGTTTGTTCAGTTTATATCAAGCTTGATGAATTCAGCTTATAGAATTGCATGTGCTGATACCTTCTGTTGCACTTTGTTCCTCTTTCAGCTGGAAACATAAAAACATTTCCTTTTTTTCCTCATAATGCAGTTTGCTGTTTCTTTAGAGTTGATGTACGTTTTGATATGTTGTTATGCTTCTCTCTGATTATTCAGAAATTAGACTGATTCTAGACTAATTTTAATTGTAGAAGTTTATGCCTTTTCCTACTAATCTAATTTCTCCACCATTTCACATTTGTTTTAAGTTAGAATTTTAAATGCAGTGACAGGAATTGTTGTAACATTCTTTTCTTTCTAGAAGGTACAAATCCTTTAGGTTTTCTAATTAAGAAAAGCTGTTGGAATGATAAATATAGCATTAACAGCAAATACAATACCTTAAGGCTAAGCCTCCAATATTCCACCTATTTTAGCACAAGCAACGTTTGATGACATGTAGTTAAGTCAGCTATCCAATACTATTGCTTAAAGCCCGAAAATCCAATTACAGTCTTTGTTGGGTGCAATTAGTGACACTTCTTTGTTACGCTTTAGCCAGGGCTTTAAAAAGTCCAGTAAAGAATCTGTTGTCATCAGTCTCATACAGGAATAAGATTAACACCTCAAAAAAGGGACATAGACAAGGTAGAGATGTTTAATGGTTTGTTTGCCTCTGCTTTCAATACCAACGATGGGCTCAGGAGGTCCCAGTGCCCTGAGCTTGCCTATGAGAATGACCAACTCCCTGTCAACCCTGAACTTGTGCAAGATCTGCTGCTTCAGCTGCATGCCTTCAAGCCTGTCAGGCCTGATGGGATACATCCAAGAATACTCAAAGAGCTGCCTGATGTCATTGCAAGGCCTCCCTCAATGATTTTTGAACAGTTTTGGGAATCTGGAGAGGTCCCATTTGGCTGGAAGCTAGTTAATGTTGCCCTAGTTTTCATGGAGGGTAAAAAGGATGAGCTTGAAAATATGGGCCTGTCAGTCTCATGGTAAAATTATGGAGAAAATTATTCTGGAAAGTATTGAAAAACCTGCAGAACAATGCAGTCATTAGTCACACCTAGCATGGCTTCATGAAAGGAAAGTCCTGCTTGTTAAATTTTCTTTTGTGAAAATGTAACCCACCTAGCTGATCAACAAAAGCTAGTTATGTAATCTTTATGGATTTCAGTAAAGCTTTTGATATTGTCTGTCTCAGGATCCTTCTGGACAAAAACATCCAGCCCACAGCTGGATAAACACAGTGAGTGAGCAACTGGCTCACAGGTTGGGCACAAAGGGTTACAGTCAATGGGGTCACATCAGGCTGGTGACCTGTCACTAGTGGGGCTCTTCAGGGCTCCATCCTCAGCCCTCTGCTCTTCAGCATCTCCATAACTGACTTGGGTCTCCAAAGTATGCTAAGTTTGCAGATCATACAACATTGGGAGAAGCTGTTTACTCCCTTGAAGATGGACAGACCCTGAAGAGAGACCTGGACAAACCAGAAGACTGGACAAGCACCAACCATATGAAGTTTAACAAGGTCAGATGCCAGATTCTGCACCTGGGATGGGGAAGCTCTGGATGTATGGACAAGCTGGGAAATGACACACTGAAGAGCAGCACCGTGGAAAGGGATCTGGGGATCCTGGTCAATGGCAAGTGGAATGTGAGTCAGCAGTGCCCCAGCAGCCAGGAGGGCCAAGCGTGTCCTGGGTACATCAGGCACAGCATCACCAGCTGGGCAAGGGAGGGGATTGTCCCCTCTGCTCTGCACTGGGGAGACCTCACCTTGAGTCCTGGGAGCAGTTTTGGGTGCCAATATAAGAAGGATATAAAGCTATTAAGGAGCTTCCAAAGGAGGGCAACAAAGATGGTAAAGGGCCTTGAGGGGAAGGCATAAAAGAAGTGGATGAGGTCACTTGTCTTGTTCAGCCTGAAGAAGAGAACAAAGGGGAGACCTCATTGCAGTCTACAACTTCCTCATAAGAAGCAGAGGAGGGGCAGAGACTGATCTCTTCTCTCTGGTGACCAGTGACAGGCCCTGAGGCAATAGCCAGAACTTGTGTTAGTGGAGGTTTAGTTTGGATATAAGGAAAAAGTTCTTCTCCCAGAGGGTGTTTGGGCACTGGAGCAGGCTCCCCAGGGAACTGGTCACAGCACCCAGCCTGACACAGTTCAAGAAGAATTTGGACAATACTCTTGGGCACATGGTGTGACTCTTGACACTGTTCTGTGCAGGGCAAGGAGTTGGGCCCAGTGATCCTTGTGACCTCTTTCCAGCTCAGGATGTTCTATGATTCTGTCTGTCTTGATTTTGTTCTTCCTTTTTAATTCTCTACCAGGCAATGGTCAGGAGAACTGGAGACAATACACAAAGTAAGAAAAACTGTGTGGAATCTATCTCATTTCACATATTAACAAGCCTTTGCTCAGTTGTCAGCTGAGACTGCTAACATCAACTAAATTTTGAAGTGAAGGACACTTAGGATAGTCTAGTCCAATCTCCTGTCAAATCACAGACTATAGGCACTGGCCTGGTAATTTCTATGAGAAACTCACATCACTTCCTTGAACTAAGGTATTCTTGTTGAATATTCCCAGTAGCACCTCTATAGCTACAGAAAATGACCCAGCAAGAAGAGCAGGAAGTTAAACAATATTTACCTTACCATTTTTCTGTCTCTTATCATCATTGTATCTCACCCTTTTTGAAACTACTGATAGATTGTGTTCTCAAAAATGCTCTTAAAATTGAGAATTACTATTTATAAAATGGCCAATAGAGTTAGATGGTAGATTAAGTGATTTTTCTGAAGGTCACAGTATTTATGAATAAACCACAAAATGAGCTAAAGTTTTCCGCAATCTGTCTTGACACACAATGTAATTTCTCAGAAAAAATTACAAAGCATATTTTTTTCTGTGCTCTAGGGTCAGGCAGAATTCATATCATTCAAAATAGCTCAAAACAGTAAAAATAGCCACTCAACATAGTCAAAGTCCTCTCATGAGTTACGATGACAAAACAAGTACCCTGTGAGCAGCACAGGCAGACTCCATTCATCATGGATAACAGGTTATCTGGATCTTCCACCCTTATGATACAGGCTGGCTCATTTTTAGCAACAAACCACACATTAATCTTCATTCCTTTTGACAGAGTATATTTTAATATCTCTTAAAGGGAAATCTGACAATAAGAGGCCCAGGTATACATACATTTATATCCATATACAACAACTGATTGGAAACTAGAATCTTCAATCTCACAATTGAGCAATTTAAAAAAAAAATTCAGTTGGGACTTCTTCCATGATTTCTGGATCACTGCCCTTACAAGAACTGCAAACTTTTTTCTGAGACAGGGCTATATATATATATATGTATATATATATATATATATATATGTATGTATATATATACACACAATAGCTAAAGAGCATTTTGTTTTTCAGCAGAGAAACACTGCATAACATAATTGTGATCTTAGAATTTTAATGTCATAAAAGTTACAGTTATGCGAGCATGTGTGATTTAGTGTGGGCTCAGGGTTTTCAAAATTCATCCATTTCAAACATGCATTTTTCTTTCAATGAAATGGAATTGCAGTGGCAAACAGTGCCAGTAGTGTTTTGCATCCATATCGAACACTTCAGATGTGAGTTTAAAAACAAACCAATGGATCAGATGCTGTCACTTCCATAGGATTTTAAAAGGCCTTCTTGTTTCTAAAATTTTAGTAAACTTCCTGAAAGTTTTATTAAAACATAAGTATTTTCAGTCTCCATTTGAGGCTGCTTCCTCTAATGTAATTGCATTTTTTTTATATAAACGGCAGTTTCACATTTTAAAATTCAATTTTGATCACTCTTTATTTGGATGTGATATGACACAATAGATATAGAAATCCTAAAGGACAGATTTAATAGATCTAGGATCCCTTATCACATCCCTTTTTAGTTCTTATATGGCAAATGGCTTTCAGATGAGCTCTCCTGAGGAGATAAGTCAGAATCTTTTTATCAGTTCCATTGCCCTTTTCATAAAGGTTCTCCTAGCTAATTTTCTTTACAATGTGCTTTTTTTTCCTCTCAGCATTTTATTAAGCCCTTGCTTTACATTAATAAGCATTCTATATCACTTTGGATTTAAGGTAGTCTGAAGAACTTCCTTTTTTAATTTTAAGAGAAGTATTTTTGTTTAACTTATTAGGTATACCAAGCAACAATTTTCAAATTATTTCATTGCCCATATCACATAAGGCCAATCATTAGTGACTTTTTATTTTTAATGAGGGAACACTTCATGTGCTTTTCTCAGTTAGTCTCTGGAACATCTCAGGAAAGGCCATGAAATTTTAATGTTATCTTCTTGTAACATTCAGGGATTTACTTTAACACAGTATATGTGCTATGCAGGGTGCCATTTTTGACATACCTGCTTATCACATTTGATTTTGGAATTCCCACTGATGCATTTTTCCCTGCTATATATGTCTACTGTGTGCAGGTGCCCAGGTTCTGGTTAGCAGCTGCAGAGGTGTCCATGAAAAGAGCGGATGAGCTGCCCCATGCTGAACACAGCCAGTTCTAGCAGTCCCAGATGTGGGATGGGGTGAGGGGAGGGTGAAGGGAGGAAGCAGGATGTTTTAATGCCCATCTTTCTATTTCAAAATAACCAAATCTATTTTATATGGCAATAAAATTAAATTTCCACAAGCCAAATGTTCCTCATTGAGGAAGGGTGAGTGAGCTAGCAGCTGGTAGTGAGGCAACACCTTAGCCAAGGTCCTCCCTCCATGCTGATAGTTCTCCCCAGAAAGGAGTTCTGTCATTTCATCAGAGGCAGCAGCAGACCTGGGAGATAGCTAAAGATGGCTCTAACCAGCAGTATGAGTTTGGGAAGTTGCTTTCTACGTGGTACAAAGCTAATTTGCAACATGAAAATTTGCAGAGCCCCTGGGCCATGATTCTGTTCTTTGGCTGCCATGAAGCCTCATGGGATATCTGTTTATTTAGGAGGGCTGTTTTTAACCACCACAACATAGCCCCTTCACCCTCCCTGTTCTCTGGCCTTCATAAGGTGCAAACCTGGTATCCTGTGCTCCATAGTTATCATCTGGCTCTAGGGAGATACCTAAGGCCCCATCCCCCTTCACTGCCAACATACTTCCTATTTGCAGTAAAAGATCCTTTATAAAACACTGTCCATTCCACTCTGAAGACAGATATTTCTTACCCTGCAGATATGCCTATTTCTCTGCTTTCCAGGAAAAGAAGTCTCAGATGTACACAGACATGCTCACTTTCATTGGTGCATAGAGAGATAGATATACAAGAAGGCTGCTCCTTTCTGTTTCACTTAAGAAAGAAGTTGTTTGCAGTTTTCAGCTCAGCTAAAAAAAAGTAAAAATCAAGAGAGATCTGATTGCACTTAGCAGTACAGTTTGAAAGCAACTTTGTAAGCATATTAATTACAGAGCTGGGGTGGCTGAAGGAAGTAGGCTGGGATAGTCTCAGGAAACGTGAACAGCATCCTTTTAAAAATTTACATAAATATTACAAAAATTGGAGGCATCACTCTGTTTATCCCTGAAGGGAAAAAGAGAAAATTCATGCCTCCATCCAAAATGAGTTCTTCATTTTTTCTACAGGTTTGGTTTTTTTTTCATTAGTTTTGACTGTGTACACAAAACACAGGAAAAAAGACAGGAACTAATTAAAACAATTTGAACTGCTTGAGCAAGAACCAAGAAACAAACACCCAAAGGGGTACCTGAACTGTCTATTAAAAAAGAACTATTAATAAAATAACTCCCCTTACAGGTTCTTCCACCTACCATATGCCTTTAACCACATCTCACCATGTCAAACAGGAAAAACCCATTCATTTTTCTTACCATAAATCCAAGGAATCCCCAGATTTTTTCCATTTCCCAGTAAATACGTATACAATAAATTTTAATATTTCTCTGTTCAAATTTGTAGCTTACATAATTTTAACAAAAATAGAAAAATTACTCTTTTGCCCTCTTACCCTAAAAAATTATAGATGTGACATAATTCTATGTTTAAACATAGTTTTTAGAAATTCTACATTTAAACATAATTTTTTTCCCTTCATCATTCATTGCCTATCTGTGATTTAAAATAAACCTGGAAAAAAAATTTCAACAAGCCTGAGCATATGAGTGCTATAAGAATGATATGTTGGACACACAGATTAATTGTTATCATTATTTAGATTATCTATGCTTTCCACATATTAAATTACTTCACAAGAATTTTAATTTGTGAGGTTTTTTTGGGAGGATTTATTTTTATAAATAGAAGTCTTACAAGACTTCAAAGAACAAAGGATATGCAGATTTCTTTCATTCTGACTTATTTGAGAGACTACAAGTATTCTTTTCCAAGGGGCATCAGAGAACTTCGTCATGAGGACTGCTGTGGTCCCAGTTAAAGAGAGCTCATTAATTCATGGCTTAGAGACCAGATAATAGGGGAGTGTAAATGACTGAACTTCACAGATTCAGTCTGCCCTGTATGGAAATTCAACTTCTGCACTCATTGCAGTTTTTCTTCCTGGAATAAAGTAGATTCATTATTAATCTGAAGGAGCTACTGGGGCAGTTTCTTTACCAGTTTTGGTGTCTTGATTAAGAATTGAGATAAAATTCACAAAGGACCTTATGACCAAACCGGTATTCTCTGGGCTATTTGTATCCTATCAAAAATTGTAATTTAATGACACATTTCAGCAAAGAAAGCTGTTATTTTTTGTAGAGGCACTTAAACTACTAGTTCAACTGAAATAAAATTACAGTTTTTCTTTAATAAATGCTATCTTATATCAGGCTCACAGACAAAAAGCTCAGCTTCAGGCTAATTAGCCACATAAGCAACCTTGTACCAGTTGGAATAACTGGGTCAAAAACTGGCTTTTCATTTGTAAGTGCTCTCAAGCAGTTAATTTCAAGTACATGTAAGAAGTTAAAATCTAATCTAACAAAAACATCCAAGTGCATTTTCTTTGGCAAATTAGGGTCATACATTCTGGTCTTGAAGAGCACTAAATATCCTTCTGCAGGTTGTGATCATCCAGTATTAGGATTTCCTAAAGACACACCTGAAATCCCAGCTACTCTGGGAGACGCCTGTGTTGTCATTCCAAGCAGTGAGCTATGCAAGGCACTGTGCTAGTATTAAGGGAAGGGCTAAACTTGCTTTGCACACAATTTTTTTCTGCAGGTAGTTAGTCCAGTATTTAGTCCAGTTAGTCCAAGTATTTATCCTAGCACTACCATGCCCCTACATTTTTATTTTTAATTATGAAAAGTATTATTTCCCTCAATACCAAGGCACAGACAGAACTTGTTTAGTATGAATCACTTATTTCTGAAGAGCCTGGAGCTAGCACTCAGTTCTATAACACCACAAACATGACACATCAAGCAAATAAACTCTATGCCTACATTTTCTTCTCAGTAGGTTACATTAGTGGTAGAAGGTTATTAATACTACATGAAATAAAAAAGAAAAATCATTGAATCTACCCATAAATGTACTGCAATGGTTCTCATTTACATTCATCTCCTTCTACTCCAGCAGTGAAAAGTCATCTTACAGTAGGCAGCTCCTGATCACCAGCTTGTACTCTGTCAAGCAGTTTGTAATTAGAGAATAATCTCATAAGGCCATTCACATGCCTTAGAAGGCTGTGCACACACAATAAATTCCAGAAGTCAACCTGGCCCTAGGAAAGCATTTTTGCATGACAGAAGAGAGCTTTGCTCACAGGTCCCATCACTCACCACGTCAAGAATGTTACAGAAGTATGACATCCAAAACTGAACTTGAATTTAAAAAAATTAAATAACCCACAAGAATGTGATGAAATATTTCTCTAAACAATAGAATGCAAAAGAAAAGACTGAAGAGAAAGCCCAAACCATTGGAGAGAATTTGCAGAAGAACTTGTTGAGCACAATTTAATAAACACAAAAAAAGAAACTCAGTCATTTTGACAGCTTTCAACAAATATGCAAACAGCATTTGTAATTAGCCTACAGCCATACCTACTTTGACATCTGGATTAATTAGGGCTTCATCAAGACTCCCTTATGGCTTAGGGCAGATTTCAAAGCAATACTACACATATACATGTTGTCCCTGAAATGCACAACTCAGGTGGGAGGCTGGCTATATGTGACACGAGCTGCACAAAAATGAGCACTGACTAAAGAAATTACATGAGAACTTCTATGGATGTGATAAAAAAGATTAGGCAAGTGCTAATACCAATTCAACCCTGTCTTATTTTGAAAATAGAAGTCAAGTACTGGATCTCCAAAGCAGTCCTCAATTTTTATTTAATCTCATCAAAAGTTGGTGTTAAGAGATGAGATAATAGATGCTTATATGGCTGCAGAAATGTCTTCAATCTGTGCCTTGAATGCTGTGACTTTTAGAGTCTCAATTCTCAATTCTTCTCTATAACAGAAAGCTCATTTGTTTATTTCTAAGAAAACCCAGGTTCTCAGTGAGCTGATATTTTAATATTGATATTAAATGTCATGACACTGTCAGCTTATTGAGAGTTGGCAACTCTGCGAACTGTAGTGGTGCATGGAGCTGTGCATAAGCATGTACATATTAATTGGAGATTTGGGCTGTAGTTTTCAGGTGTCCTGGTGCAGAGGAAAGGTTATAGTTCTATGCATTCATGCTTTCATTAGAATTCAGGTAGGCTGTAGCTTGCACTTTATTTTCTTGAAAAAAGCCCAGAAGTATCTCATTTCTGATCTTCTTGTCAAAAAATTCATGCTGATGTCAAAAGCAGATCTTTTAAGGTTATCATTTAGCAGAGTAACACCAACAGAAGATGGAGGAACATTTAATATCTTTGTATTCTTTATTTATTATTTTCCTAAGGAAAAAAAAGTATATTGGATTCTTAGCATGAGAGTTATATTTCACAGGAGTTTATTGTTGTCTATGTGTAAAATTGTGTAAGTTTATATAAAAATAAAATGCATGTCAACATTTCAAAATCAAAAGGTTAAGCTATCTCTTACTGTGGTTTTAACATTGCTGGTTTTATGTCTCTTGTTACTGATTTCCAAACTAAAAGTTGTCAGAAGCCTTTAAACTCTCCAAATTCCGACTCTGACACCATATTCCCCAAGTGAAAAGCTTATATCAAATTGTGGCACAAGCTCTGAGGAGAAAATGTATTTACCATTTACACTAAATATGATTATTATGAGTCATGATGTAGAATGCAATAATCCTGGTGCCTCCTGGATGTCACGGCTCTCTATCTCACACAATACTGTATCTCTCATCCCTAAGATCTGACCTTTTAAAAAGCAAGTCCCTTGTCATCATTTTCTGTAGAAGAGATGGGTTCTTACAAGGCAGCTTAAGACCTTTCTGAACTGTCACTGCAAAGTTTAGCTTAAAAAAATAAAATATTTTTTGCACATCTCTTCAAGGAGTTTATGCTTCTTCTGGGCTTCCAGTGACTGTGTCATTTAAAATGAAAAATGAGGTGAGGTCCAGAGGAGCTTTTGTTACCCAGAAAAACCAGCAGATTCCAGTCTTTCAGTGGTTTATGTCAGCAGAAGGATGTTGAGGAGTAAATTTTTAAAGGACTAGACCTTGAAACAAATCACCAATCTGGGCATTTTCTGAATAAGTTTCTGCAGCCAGGTCACTCATCTAGTTTTTTGACCCTTAACAGTAAACATTGTCTCTCCATGTTGATTGGGAATCCATAGGAACCAGCAGGTAGGGAAGAGAAGGGAGAGTTGCAAGTTTGGTAGCAAGAGACACAAGACATCTCAACTTCTGGGTGGTGGCCAAAAAGGATAGTGAATAAAATCTGAGGAAATTACACTCAATTCCTCCCCACATTAGGGGGAATCACACGGGTCTCTGGATTTCAGGCAAGATGTAGGGCTGCCAGCTGCCAGTTCAAGCAGTGCAGAAAAAATGGTGAAGGCTGATCACTTTGGACATCAGCATTGAGTCTGGCAGCTCTCTCTGAGAAGGCTGTTGGGATGTTTTCTGATGGAGAGACCAACACAGGCATCCTTGGTAGGAACAACCGAGTCACCTTAGCTAAGATATTGCTTTGCACAAGGTAAACATGGCCTTGATGTTTTTTGTCAAAGAGCTGGCAAATAGGGTCTTACCTATTCGTGCAGTCTCAATCCAGTCATTGCAACCACTTGTGCACATAAAAACACACGTGAATGCACAGGCATTCACCGTATTTCCAAAGACCTTGGCTCTTGCTGGGTCACAAAGATATAATTTATTGTTAACAGATATTTAAAACCCACTGAAGGGGAAAAGAAATCTAAGAAATCAGAGGGAAAAAAACCCTCTTACAGATTTTACTCGATTATGAACAAGGTTTAAGATTTAAATGAAACATATTTCATGCCTTTGGACATCGTTTTGGAAACTCTTTGAATCCATGCTGTTGAAACAGAAGCTTGCTTTCCCTCCAGGAATTATGAATTGCTGTGTCTGTTTGAGTCTAATTGAGCCAAGTGGCAGACATATGCCCTCCAAGTGAAATTTTTCCTACTATTCAAAGTTAAAATGACCGCAAGTTTGTTATTATTTTTGAAATCTAAGAAATGATGCTAGTATTTGGCAGCAGCTAGCTAAGCAAGCAAAATGAAAAATCCAACTGACCAACCAAAACCCCCCTCCAGAAACAAAAGCAGAAACCAACACCTCCAGAAACAAACAACCCTCCTCCAAACCCTAATCTCATTAACAAGATACTAACATTTTTAAAAATCAAGCTATTTTAAAATTCAAACTAAAGGTTAACATAAACATATAAAATTATAGAATAGAAATGAAACCTGGAATTTACAAAAACTAGGCACTTGGAACAGAAAAATTTTATTAACTGTAAAGATATCACCTCAGTCCTAAAGTTTATGCCCAAGTTCTCAAGTTCTTTTTTTTTTTTTTTAATAAGATTTGGTCAGTAGAATTTTGGGTTTTGTTCATTGCACTAGTGCTGAAGGAAAGTAGCCAGAAGCATATAGTACATACTTCATAAAGAATACTCAAATTTAAGGGCCAGGTTGTATATTTGAGCAGCTAAGGTCAGGAAATACAAATGTGCACAGCGCCTTTACAGTCCTAATGCAGCCACTGAGATCCATACACGTGTTTACACTAGGCTATGTGTAAGTTTAGAGGATGGGTGTTAGGAACAATGAACAAAACAGGACTGTGCCTCAAATAGAGCTGTTGCCCTCAGAATTCCTGGAAGCACATTGACCTGGACATCCATGCCTACACACATACATTTCAAGCCCAGCACAGCTGGCTCTGGCATTTAGAGGTTGCCAGAACAAAAGCCAGGCCAACACATTTTACCTACAAGCTTGTCAAAGCCTCAGCACTGTTTCTGTAGCTGTATCTGTAGCTGCCAGCAAATGTGCTCTGAACCCTTGTGCCAACAGTGGGCTCAATAAAAGGTCCTTGCATCCTCTGACTCTGCCTGTCCCTTACACCAGAGAAATGTCAGGGCAGGAAGGTGCTTGCAGGGAAACCCAATTAACCTTGTCATGTCCTAACCAGACCCCTCTGCTGGATAACTTCCACATTCTCAGGTTTCGGGAAGCAAGGACTCTAGCATCATATTTCCACTTTCTGGTTCTAATTCTACTATAATTTCAAATTTTCTCATCTGGTAGAGAGATGAGCTATATACCAGATGAAAAGATGCTGCCTCAATCCTCAAATCCAACTTCCCCTAATTAATGTGGGGATTATGCAATTTAATCCCTCTCAATATGCTGACTAGCCCATTCTAGAAGTGATTAGATTTCTTTCTTATCCTTCCCTGTATCTATATTGTGAGAAGAAACTTAACCAGAGGAAATGTAATGTGGTAATGGCAACATCCTGTGGCTAGAGGAAGCTGACATGGCAGACTATATTGTCACAGATATATTTTATGAAAAATCCTTTTGTTAGGATTTTTCTCCTGAGAAGCCGAGACGCCTCAGAAACTACATGTAAACAATAATTATCTGCTGCTGTGGAATGCACTAGGTTGATCTTTGATTGGTCTCATGGTATTGTTTTTAATTAATGGACAATCACAGTCCAGCTGTCTCGGACTCTCTGGTCAGTCACAAGATTTTATTATCATTCCATTCCTTTCTATTCCTTGCTAGCCTTCTGAGGAAATCCTTTCTCCTATTCTTTTAGTATAGTTTTAATATATAATTTTCTTTTAATATAATATATATCATAAAATAATAAATCAGCCTTCTGAAACATGGGGTCAAGATTCTCATCTCTTCCCTCATCCTGGGACCCCTGTGAGCACCACCACACTATATTGGTTTGAAGGCTGAAAGTAAAGGAGGAGACTGATACAACAGTGATATACCATCCATCATGTACCTGCAGAAGACCTGCTCTCTTCATTTTGTTGGTTTTTTAATGGTTGCTTATTGTCCTAGGAACATGCATGTCCAATTTAACTAGGGCACAACAGATTGCCAAGAGAGGTTATAGATGCCCCATCCCTGAAACATTCAAGGTCAGCTTGGACAGAGCTCTGAGAAATCTGATGTGACTGAAGGAGTCCATGACCTGGACTAGATTCACTTTGAGTAGATGACCTTCAAAGGTCCTTTTCAATACAAACCATTGTATAATCCTATGAAAAGAAGGGAATTCAATATATTTTTTCATTTGAAGAACTTGCAGATTTTTCACAAACACAGAAAAGAAATAATTGATCAATATTTTGATTACATTGATGCCAAGCAGCAACACTCACAATATTCTCACAATAAGGATGTATTCTTAAGTAGAATAAAATAAGGCCTTTTCACAGGAGTGTTGTAACACTGCTAACAACCAGATGTATATCTGTCAATTAAAATCTTTAGTGAAACAACCTGCAGAATTTTATCAAAGTCTATGCTACAACTGCTTAAAGAAAAGTTTCCCCTTGCTAGATATGGAAGGACTTTGAAGTAAAAGCTAATACAACAGAGAACACCATTTATATAAATAATAAATGTAAAATTTAATAAAAATTTATTTTAATAGACTTTTCAGTAAAAATGGGTCTTTCCACTTTGGCCATTTGCACACAAACAATCTGTACATAAGATATATCTGCAGAGAAATTGCATGGGAAGGAAAAAAATCACGATATCAAATTTTTAGTTCAAGATACAAACATCAAAATAATTTGGTTTACCATTTCCAGAACAGTTTCCTCATTTCATCTGGAGACAAATTAGAATCTTATTGGCTTTTTAAGCTCAGTGCTTAACGTTAAATACAAGAATGAATGTTGCCAATGGATATTATAGGAACACTATTTCCCTAGCAATGTAGGCTTGAAAATGGGACCCATAAAGAAAACAACACAGAGAACTAGCCAAAAGAAGCAGTCAAAAAAGGAGAAAAATGTATTTTGTGTTAGTCAATATACATGCACTGGAAATACCAGGAGACAGAGAAGAACAAATAAGACCAGTGAAAATGCTCAAGTTAAATTAAAAGGTGCAGAAGCAGGCTCAGACTGCAAGCCACTACAGACTCAAAAATGCAGTGTGAAAGAATCAAGACAGCAGGAGATTTTGCTTGGCTTCAGGCACTGGAAAGAAACATGGACAGATCAATTCTTTACTTCATAAAGAACCGAGGAAAAAGCAGGTACCAGGTGAAAAAAACCAAACCCAAAACAGCTATGGAATGCTTAGAGGGGCCCTAAAAAGCAAATAAAGAAGTTGACAGAAGAATGATATATGCAAGTAAATAAAGCTGACAGTTCCTAACAAGGAATCATTGAATTATAAAATGGTTTGAGTTGGAATGGGCATTAAAGATCAGCTAGTTCCATCCTCCTGCCATGGACAGAGACACCTACCATGAGCCCATGTTGCACAAGGCCCCTTCCAACCTGGCCTTGAACACTGCCAGGGACAGACAGAGAAACACAAGTCCACAACTTCTCTGGGTTACTGGTTCCTTGAGTGAAGAAGTTCTTCCTAATTTCTAATCAAAATCAAATTTTAGTTTAAACCAATTACCCCTTGACCTATCACTACAGGCCTTGGTAAGAAGTCCCTCTCTGTTTCTGCTGACATCCTTTATGTTACGACCTGGCCTTGAAGGGGAGAGTAACTAAAGCCCTTGTTAATAGACCCCTTGGGGCAGATTAGAGGGAAATGACACTGAAGGATGGATGTTGCTAAAGATGGATATAGGTAAGATTCATTTTTGAAAAATTTGATTGCAATGGGAAGGAGGCAGGTATTGCTTATTTGTTTAATATTATGTATAGCAATATATAGCAATATAAAATCATAAAAATAACACTTAAGAAAATATATAAGGAAAAGAAAGAGAAAAATGATAGGAGTATAATGATATCACCACCTGTGGATCCAGCAACTGGATTTGATTGTTGCAATTTTGCTGTCTGGTCAAAGTGATGGTCACAGTCTTGCTCCATGGGGTGTGGGGGAAAACCATGAAACACAAAGTTCAATCATTTAGGTTTAGGTGGAATGCACAAGCAGCTCCCCTATCAGTACTTTTGCACTGTCTTTTGCAGCACTGTGGATCTGTGGCAGCACCATGGATCACATGCAGTCCTCCAGTGGAAGGCTCCAGAAATGACTCTGGGGGCACTTTGGGCATCTTTAATGATTTATGACCTGCGTCTCACATTGGCATGCTGAGCCAGTTATGCTCCATCAGAAAGGATGGATACCCTCAAGCCTATGCATGAATGTGAATGTTGTGTGTGAATGTGACCTTCCTGGGGTGAGGAAGAGTTTTACAGCTAAGCCAATTGTGTAAGGAAGGACACTGATATGATAAAAAAACCATCCCACCTTGCAGGATCTGCTTTTTATTGGGTGTGATAAAAATGTGCCCTTATCTGGCTCAAAACCCAGCTTGTAAACTCCAGTGCTAGCTGTGCACCTCCTCTGCACCTGGGTTGTGACCTTGCACATCAGCAAAGCACCTGCTGCTTTTGCAAATGGCTGTTTGAATCATTAACATTCCAGTGTCTCACACTTCAACCCCCAATGCTGTAGCTCCATCCTAGAAGGCCAACAAATTTGTTGAGCACGACTTGCCCTTAGTGAAGTCATGTTGGCTGTCACAAATAATTTCTTTGCTTTCAATATGTCTTAACATGTATTCCAGGAGGATCTGCTCCATGACCTTGTAAGTCACAGAGAAGAAAGTGGCTGGCCTGTAGTTCACTTTGTCTTACCTGCCAGTTCCCTCAGGATCCACAAATGCATCTCCTCAGGTCCTATAGTTTTGCACTGAAGATATTTTGAAAGGTTTTCGAAGGTTCCTTAGATCATCTTAAATCTGATCTTCTCCTACAGTAGGATGTTCTTCATTCTTCCAGTTCCTTCCTCTGCCCTCTGCATCTTGGGCAATATTTGCTGGGCTGGAATATTTGCTGGTAGAGACAGCGACAAAAAAAACGTTGAGTACCTCAAGCAACTCCTGGGTTACCAGGCTCTCGTTTCCCTCCAGAGAGGCCCCTCATTTCCCTAGTATTCTTGTTATCACCAACATACATCTAGAAGCTTTTCTTTTTGCTCTTGACATCCTTGGGCAGGTTTAATTCTATCAAATCTTTAACTTTCCTAACATAATCCCTGTCTCTTTGGACAATCTCTCTGTATTCCTCTCAGGCTGCTTGTCCTGGCTTCCATCCTCTGTAAGCTTTCTTTCAATGTTTGAGCTTGTTCAGGAGCTCCTTGCTCATCTAAGCAGACCTTTTTTACCTGAGTTCTTTTTCCTTGGGATGCATTGCTCCTGAGCTCTGAGGAGGTGATCCTTGAATATTAACCAGCTTTCTTTGGCTCGTCTACCCCACAGTGCTGTATTCCATGGTACTTTACCCAGAAAATTCCTGATGAGACCAAATCTTGTTGTGTGCCCTCCTTGCTGCTCTAAACATCTCCAATTCCATAATTTCACAGTCACTGCAGACAAGGCTCCTTGGAGGACTACATTCCCCACCAGCTCCTTGTTGTTAAGAATAAAGCCCAGCAGACTACCCTTCCTTGTTGTCTCCTGTCTCACTTGGAGAAGGAAGTTATGATCAACATTTTCCAAGATTCTCCTGGACTGCTTATGCCCTGCCCTGTTGTCCCTCCAACAGATATTGGGGTGGTTGAAGTCCCCCTTGAGGACCAGGGCTTGTGAATGTGTCGGCTCCTCTCTGTCCATAGAGGGCCTCATCCACTCTCTCTTCCTTGCAGAGAGTCACCTGTCCCTGCTTTCCCTTTAATGCTGACAGATAAGCTCTCAGTCAGTTCCTCGTCCTGGCAGACATCCAGCTGGTCACTTACACAGAGGGCACAACCTCTTCTCATCTCCCCTGCCAAATATAGCAGAAATGCACACACAGACTTGGATTAATTCCAAATATAGAAAGAACCTCAGAAAATTAGCAGAAAGACATGGGAAAGATTATGCTTTAGGGAAGTAGTCTGTACAGCACAGTCTTTCTCTGTATAATAAAAAAAAATATTTATATCCATTTAAGCCAAGAAGGAAAGAGCACCTTTGGCATGAAATTACAAATGTACTTGCAGTTGTTTCAATGAAAAAAAAAATCCTAGCTGACCCCACATTATAAAGGAAGCTAAACTATCAACTCCCATGTTCAGAATACTTTTTTCCTACTTTCCTGGACAGAGCAACTGAGCTCAAAATATGCTACCAAGGGATACAATTCTGGCCCACGTTATTGTCCAAGGAACAAGGCTGTTAGGTGACACGGAAGAAGTGTTCTGCTTCTGTGAAAAGGAAATTTCTAGAGATGCTCTCAAGATGCTGAAACTGTCTCTAATTGGAGTAAGAGATGAATAAGAGGCTGCTATTATGTAAAATCAATGTTCAGGACACCACCACATGTTTCAATGATCATTACAGTGAGGAGAAAAAATAGAAACAAATAATTAAATTTACTCACAAAATCTCAGCTTTAGCTTCTCTTCTCTATTCATTGCACATCTAATTCATGTCATCTTACCTGTGTAACCGCCCCACTCCTCTCTTTTCATCTCCAGTTCCCAGTATCAGTTCCCAGTATCTTCATGTCTCTGCCCTAGCACCCTTACGCACCACTCCTACCTCCACCACAATCTTGTAGGCTGAGCTCACACCTCCTGTGTATCTCTTCCTCCTTAGGGCTAAAGGGTGGAAAGCATGGGAGAGGTGACATCTTAACCCACAATGTTGAAAGCTGATTCCACCTCAGCTCCCCACCCCCTCCAGGGCTCAAATATCTGGGTCACATTTTGTCACACAAAACTGGATATTTTGAAGCAGTGTGATCATAAAAGCAAATCTTATCAAATAGGCTAGGGTGTAATGAATGCTCATCATATTTGGAGAAATATGGTGCCCTGATGAAAAAGCTTTTTGGCTCGTGCTCAAAAAGTCTTTTTCAGAGGCTTTTGACATGGGTAAAAGTGGGTTGTTTTTTATGGAAATAAAGAGAGCATTTACAGCTAATGATTCACCACCTCAAGTGCTGGCACTAAAACATGGGGTTTGGTGGATTGAGAGAAGGAAAGAACACTGCTGGTAGTTCTTAAAAATATTCTCAGATTTATTCTTTCAAGTGAACTAAACATATTTTTCTCTAATCATCGTCCTATAAATAGCTGTGCCATGTTGATCTGAAGCTTTCACAAAAAATTGCTGGAGGTGCATGCACAGCACGGAAAACTCTGTCCTGAGGAGTTTGGAGTTGATAAAATCCTCCAAACACCAAAAGCAAGATTATGGGAGACAAATCAGGTTGTTCTAAGGGTTACTTAAGTCTGAACTGTGCCACCCACAGCCACACAGATTATACAGGACACCCACAACATGAGTCTCAGAGTCAGACTGATGCTTTCCTGTTCTGTTAGTCTCTGAAACGGAATTAAAATTCAGTCAGGCTGAAAGGAGCTTTTTACTCTGTGTATGAGGGGAAATAACAATAACTGTGCAATTCATAAAAACCTTCTAGCATGTATATAGACATGCATGCCTCCACTGATAAATCCAAAGCAGAGGTAAACATAGAGGAGGCATTGAGGTGTCTTTTCCTGGAGGGAGAGAAATCTGCATGGCAAGTTTATTGAAGTATTTTACAGAAATCTGGGATACTGTTCAACATACACAGCAAGTTCTTATTACAGGCTGCAGTTCACCATAAACAGCAATTTTGGATGACAATGTTGTGCATTCGTCATCAAACATTGTTGTTTGCAAACAGCAAGAGGATTCCATCTGCCGTTATTTTTTACAATTATATAAATAGGAATATTTAACCAGATAGACATTTTATATATAAAATGGATCAGCTTGAGGAATGTAAGCCAGAAAGTAAAGTTAAGATGAAATAGAAATTTAACCCAGAAAGTATAGCATTTTAAAGTGAAATTTAAGGCAAGGAATAAATTATGTTCTGAATAAAGTAAATTCTGATAACAAATTTAGCATACGTGTCACTTTTTAATAAAGAAAGAAAAAATGTTCTGTGGAAATGCTTTGAAGCAAAATATGAAAGCATCTGCTTTCCAAAGGCTTTGCCAAAAAATAGAGCCTCCAAACTCATAGCAGAATTGAATAAGCTGTCACTGTGCTACAGAGAAGTTTTAGTTCAACTGTTTCAGTATACCCACTCTCTGCTATAGGATATGTTCTCTGGCCCTGAGACACTGGAAAGAGGAAAGAAGGAAATAATCTGGGGAAGATGACTCCCAATGGAAGAGGATACAGACTTTCAGCGCAACTCCTTTAAATTATCCTTGTGATACTTCAGGGTCATCATTATTTTCACTCTTTGCTTAAGTTGATATTGTCTATGAGAAAACCCCTTCACAATTTCCCAGTCCCCCTGACTCCTTGAGAAAAAGCCCATTTTCTGACGTGCTACTTCACTTACTCTCTAATCATAAGGCTTGACACTAAAAGTAGTGTAGCACTTCAGGCCAAGATCAGTGGAAATCAAGTACTGGTCATGGCTTACTTTCTTACAAAGATCTGTCCATAGATGTTACATGTTGGCAATAAAAGTTTCAGTTGACACAGAGATATAAGTTTCTCTCTCTTAATTTTCTGCTGAGGAGTACTGAGTACTTAAATGCTGTCTGAGTGATGATTCAGCACTTTGAGTGGTGCTGTGAAACTAATTTGGAGGCAGTCAATCCTTTCATATCTCTTTATTTCTCAAGAAGCTACTGCACATATTCCTCAGATTTATTCCATATACTTTCCCATGAACAGAATGCAAAATTATAATTAAGACAAACACAGTGTGCTTGTACAAAACAGGTTCATCTCCTCCCAAAAGCACAATTTATGCAAAGGCCTTGAAAAGAAAAGAAGAAATGTGCTGTGAATACAGTGAATACATGTGCTGTGTGATTCTGCGCTCTGGGGCCTGCCTCACAGCAGCAGTTCATCCTCTAAGCATGAAAGTGATTACAAAGTTTCTTGCTATGGTAGCAAGTGTTTGCCAATCGACTGCATCTGCTTGTTTTAGTAGAAATGTACTGCCAAAATGTTCAGAAGACCTCTTGATTTAGCTTAAGCCCTTGTTTCTTGCTTCAGAGAAGACTGCAAAATCTGTAATTTTCACCACAATTAATAAAATATCAGCTTCCATACACAAAAATGTAAGGACTGCTGGTTGTATATGTTACTCTGTTGGTTCCTAAGTTATGTCCATTATCCATAGACCTTTATAGATTCTTCAGGTGACAGTGGTATTTAAACACAGGATTAGTTCTTACCTCACTGGAAGAGTATCCCATCAACAGAGTAATACAGTGTATTTATGGTGCAGCAGCCATGAAACTCACCCTCTGCTGCACTCTTTGAGTTGTCAGAAAAGTCACAAAGCGTGGTTTCCCCCTGAGAAAGAGCTACAGCTGGAAATGAGGTTATTGCTAAGGACTCTCCTATTCCCCCACTGATAGTACAGGGCAAGAAATACTACAGAATTAAGGCCCTGAGACAAGTTGCTCCCCCAATAACAGAAGGATTGCTGTTACTTTCAAAGTTTAAATCTGTCTGTGCCTTTATATAAAATTCTATGCTTCCCTACTTTATCAGAAGCATCAATTGGCATATTCCACTTTTTACTTCTAATTTTAGATGAGAGCTGGAGGGAATAAGAATTGAGCAAGTCAACTCCTCTACAGTCTTACAGTTCCCAAAAATAATAAAAAAAAGAAGTTCCAGATAGAAGACTTACTGTTAACTTAATTGCATCTTTTTAATTCCTTTGCCTAAGTAGTATTTTTCTCTAAAATATATTCTGAAGTACTTGACTCAATCTGACTTTAAAAGGTTTAAAGCAGCTTTTAAAGGTTAAAGCAGTACTATAAGCATTACCAGGGAGCTGCTCCCAAAGCCAGTAAGGCTTTTAACTGGAACTGTTCCTCAAGGTTTGATTTCTATGCAGTCAAGAAATTATTCTTTCTCTTGATAGATAAAAAATGCTACCATCAAGACACTGCTTTTCTTAGCACAGAAGTCACAATACTACGCTTGGGACAGTATATTACAAGTCATAATCAACTTCCTTTTATCAAAGAGATAAGAATCACTTCTAAAGCTTCTTTTCAGTTCTAGCATGGCAACACAGAATGGAAATTCCTTTAAAAGACCTTTCATCCAATTTCCTGCTGCCTATCAAGTAATTAGACAGAAGTTAAGTGTATTTCTTTTGATGGCTCTTCAAAATTTGATATTCAGAATTATATTTCAATATAATTTTACCTAGAACAGACCAATGGGTAACATACAACATCCTTGTTTTGTGAGCCAGTCTATTTTCCTTTTCAGATGCACTGGTATCCCAGGAACTTCTTTCCAATATGCCAAAGGTTCCCAGTTTTTTTTCACCCAATCAAAGCTATTGACTGAAGTACAATTTGTCCTGCTGCATTTTTTCTTTTTCCCCAGTGGATGATGCCATAGTGGTACATGCTGTGCTTACAAAAATGAGCATCATAGTGCTCCAAAAAACAGTGGGAAAAGCAGGCTCAGTCAAAACCACCATTTTACTGAAAGAGACACTTGATGACATTTTCAGCTCCACACAATAAACATGCTTAGAAAACCAAATTTACAGGTACCTGAACAGCAGGTATATGTGGAGGACTTGGAGTCTAGCAATGGGAACACAACTTCTTCAAAAGAATATTTGTGATCTTAGGGAAACAAAAAATTTACTCATGAACATACTAACTCCTCGTTCTACAGTGAAGTGAACTTTGAAGTGAAGTGAACTGTGAACAGTGAAATGGAAAAATTGGGTAAAATATACGATTTTTTTGTACAAAAAATTTGTATTAAAATTTAATTCTGATTTTTTTTCTTAAGCCTTCAAGTGTCTTCTATTCCTGAAAAAAATGCTCCCTATCAGCTTTTCTTCATGCACTGAAAAAAAAGGAGAAAATTGAACACATACCAGAAATCTCTAAGAAACAATTTTTCCGAATTTATAGTATACATACAGCAAGATTACCACACAGAGACTAGGTGAGTTGGTTAGAGCATGATGATAATGATGCCAAGGTTGTTGCTTCAGTCCCTGTATGAGCATTTGCTCCAGAGTTGGACTTGATGATCCTTGTGGATCCCTTCCAAATCAGAATACTCTTATTCTGTGACACCTTCATCCTAAAGGGTTCTGAAGCTAACACAAGGAGTTAAAAGAAGCATCTCTTAAATTGTCTCTTGTCCCACTGTCCGTTCTCTTTTTGTACACTGACATAATATCACAGTACCTCAACATGAGCTAGTTGGTGTTCTTGTCCCTTCCTGCAAAGTATTCCTGCTCTATCCATCACCTGGGTCATTCTGCAGGCTAAATCACACAGTCTTCTACTTCCAAGTCTGTTCTCTGCAGAGATTTTACTCTGACATGGAAACAATTCTCAGTAGCCCATCTAAAGGATCAAGGAGATGAAGAGTAAAGACTACATGTTAAAGTTGTACTGCCTTTGATAATATAAATATAAATATAAATATAAATATAAATATAAATATAAATATAAATATAAATATAAATATAAATATAAATATAAATATAAATATAAATATAAATATAAATATAAATTGACCACATGAGGCAGTATGTTCACTGTGAGCATTTGTTCACTCACATGTTAGTGTGAAATATTTCCAGCAGTCAGTAAACTCATCATGTTTTTAATGTGGTTCCCAGAATTAAACATAAAAACAGCAAAACAGCAAAGGCTCAAATCCTTAAAATGCTTTTCCGCTTTCTCCCCAATAATCTCAACGGAAAAGGATTTGTAAGCCCAAAACCAAGCCTCCAGCTCTTTCTTTCGCTTCCTGAAAGCTGGAGGTTTTGGCTGCTAGCTTTGGGATTAAAGAACTGATTAGAAATTTTAACCACTAAAAATATCAATGTGTATTATCCTCCAAAATTTCCCCACTGAGGTACTGAGGAAGTTTGTCAAAGTTCATTCCTTCACTGTTTTTTGCAAGGCGCAAAGTTGAAATTCCAAAGCAATTCTACTCAACGAGACCAAAAGGGGATTCATTGCTAAAAGCACTCATCAAAGACTCATTAATAATTACGTCCTTTCTGAAGAAAAAAAAAAATAATTTCATTTTTATTGCTGCACCAATTGCATCTTGCATGACTTATGGGCAGAGTTTTTCTATATTTTTACTCACAGTCATCAAAATATGAATGAAATTGCAGGTATAACCTACATGCTGCTTCTTCCCTTATTATCTAACCTGTGTCCTGTTCCTTGACTTCTTTGGTTTTTTTGGCTCATTGCATGATTACACATTAATTCTTTGTTCCTTATTTACTTTAACTTTCAGAGGGTGACCCAAGCTACACCAGATCCCACAGAGACATTTCCCCACACCATGCCCTCCCTACTCCAGCTGAGGTCTGCCATGGCAATGCCTGAACAAAACATTCTGGATCCATCCTGAGGCACTGGAAATGGAGCAAGAGGTAGAACAAAGTTGTCTGAAAGGATCGTTTCCTTTTCATAAGGAGCCTGATAAGAGTGGAAAGTCAACAGGGAATAGGAACAAGAGTAGTAGTAGTAATTGGAGTAGGCATAAGAAAGTGAACAAGGAGAGACTTTCAGCTGAACATTCTGTGGGAAAGGGACTGTCTTCCTTTATAACATGTTTGTACAACCCTTGCCATGGAGGTGATCTGTCGGATGCTCTGCAGGTGCTATTAAGTATGCAGTGTACATCCCTCACTGCCAGTTCATAGGTGATGAAGTCTTGCTTCAATGCCCTTCCTCAGCTTTGGTGGTTCAGATTGAGATGCTCTTTTTCTTCAGTGTTGACAGAGTTCAAACAGAAAAAGACAAGAAAAACACAGCCAGAGAGGAAACAAGGAAAATGTACAAAGATCTTAAGTGGCACATTTAGCACAAGACATTGTTTATTGTGGCTATTTGACTAAAGGGTGAAGAGAATGTAAGACTAATCTCTTCTGTAGGTGTTTGTTATTAGCTTAGATACTATGATTCTGATGACACAGTTATATGAGTGAAGGTAATTTTCAGGTTGCAATGAGTATGCCAACCAGTGCGATGGTATCTGAGTGAAGCCACTCATTCTGAATAATGTGTGTTTATTCCTGCTCATCTGAACTGCTATTAATACTAAACCATAAAGATATTCTCCCCATCAAAAGAAAAGTAGAGGGAAAAACCATGAGAAGGCAGGAAGGAAGGCAGGAAGGCAGGCAGGAAGGAAGGAAGGGAAAAAGAACAAAAGAAAAAGAAAAAGGAAAAAGGAAAAAGAAAAAGGAAAAAATGAAAAAGAAAAAGAAAAAGAAAAAGAAAAAGAAAAAGAAAAAGAAAAAGAAAAAGAAAAAGAAAAAGAAAAAGAAAAAGAAAAAGAAAAAGAAAAAGAAAAAGAAAAAGAAAAAGAAAAAAAGAAAGGCATTGACATGGCATGATGATAGGCCTATCTTGAAAAGAAAGGTATCTGTTAATTAGGCAGGCATAGGTGAGATATGGTAGGATGTCACTGATTCTTGAAAGAGAGGAGAAGAGGGGCCCAAAAGACTTCAAAATATGATAAGTTCATTTTCTTCTTCACATTTAATGTCTGAATAATTTCTAGCTTGGGGAGAGATGTCAGAGAAATCTGGCTCTGAAGTCCAGGGAGAAACCATGTTGGGTTTCTGACTTGAGCAAATTTGCTGCTCTTGCTGTGACGGACTGTCCAGCCTCCTTGGCAGGTATGCACTTGCTGTTCACCTAAGGATCAGAAAAGAGTTTAATAGGTTTATTTTCTTCAGATCAGATTGAACAAATGTGACTGACAGAGCCACTGAGAGCATGCACACCTATATAGAACCTGTTTGCTCTGCTCTTCCTCCCTTCTCTAACATCACTCATTCTTTTTGATCAAATGCCTAAAAAGATTTTTTCCATATTGTATTTGAGAAATATGTGATCTTATTTACAACTGAGGTTTTATTTTTTTCTCGACACAATGGCAAAAATCAACCTTTAATTCAATTTTCTGCTCATGTTTTTATGAAATCTGCTGCCAGAAAACAGTCCAAGGAGTTTTAGACAAGTTGCTTTTAGAATATGTACTACAGAGATCAGGGAAATAGCATCAAAGATATTTTCACTTTTTCTAGGCTATCACTGCCCTACATCATATTTTATCTTTCTTTTACCCCATATTTCACATTTGTCTTCTATTTCTGTAAATAAACAATCTTTAAGATACCAGCCTATGTTTCAAAGTTTTTATTCTATCTACTCTCATCTCTATTTTCTTATTTTCTGGCTAAATCACAAAGCAATTAAATAATATTATTCACAAGTCAAAGGTAAATTACTAATGCAAAATTAATCTGGTTTATAGACTTAAGGTTTAGGAATATCAAAGCAGAAGCCATGGTAAAGAATAAGCTAATGAGGAAAATCAAAATTACCACAAATACAACAAAAAAGCATGGAAATAATCTAAACCATAGTCATTGTTAATGACTTGAACAGTAACTTCTTGAACTCATGTTTCCCAGCTATCAACTTGACACCTTCAAAATACCAACAAACTTCAATGATACCAATATTTTACCTTTTTCTTCTCATCACTTGCAGAGCTAAAGAAACCAAGCAGTATCACAAAATGAGCTTTCAATCCAAGGCATTAAAATCCAAGCCCACAAGTACAGGGTGATAGAGATCCTTTCAGGTCAACCTCTAGACATACAATATTGCTTTCTGTGGAGTTTAGAGCATCTCAGGCTTTCTGAGGCCTCCCTTAGGTTGCATAAGTGAAGGATTTATGTCCATGTCATCCATTTAAAAACCTCTCAGGGGCATTGAAAGATGTGGGATTAAGAGAGATTTTCAATATGGGTTTTATATGCAAAATGGTGAAAAAGACACAGTACAATGAATACATACATAATAAAACCTACTTTAACAACAAACATGCAAACTTGAAAAAAGTATACTTCATGGCAGGAAGAAAGTAGGAGACAAGAGGAAAAAATATAAGGAAGACTAATGCCCTTAGACACTCAATATAGAAAAGATATTGTCCTCATATACATTCTTATTTATCTTCACCCTCCTGCAGTTGGTGTATTACCTCCTTACACACAGCAGTTTCTTTCTGTCATGAAGGCAATTCATTCCTATCCTGTCAGGCTCACTTTTTCTTTCCTAGTGTCTCAAGACACTAGTTGCTGTCAAAGCAGTAACAAAAAGAACCCAAGAGGTTTTTTTGCTGACACCTCCCGAAGTGTAGAATCATCAAATCAGACATATATTTGGGGTTAGGAAGACCAGCTTCTGTTATATGACCTCATCCAGCCAGAGCTTTCTCTAAATCCTTGTCAAAAAAATGTTTATGGTCCCCAGCCAGCCAGGAAAAACACTGTTCTTTCAAGCCCAGCTAACTTCTTTTCTATTATCTCCTTATTAAAGAAAAAGATTGTGCTTCATAAAGCAGTCCTAAATGTTGCAGAATTACTGCTTGAAACATAGAAATTGGAAAAACTCATTTTTATTTCAATATTGGTATCCTATGCCTTATGAGTCATTCTAACGATTCCCTGTTGCCTTCTGTGCTTAAACAAGTTAGCCATTTTCAAAGCTGTTAACTAAAGTCACAGTGGAATTAAAAGCAGTTCTGCAGAAAACCACAAAACACAGCTAAAGAAGACCCTTAGCTGGCCTGCACTGATCTCTCTTCAGCAAATTTTGGAGCCATCTTGTTCTGGAACCATGCAGAACTGTGGCAGCATTTCTGGCTAAATTATCTTGTGTTATTACATTTGTCCACTTGTTTCTTTCCCTTTTAAAACACATTCACACCTTTGTTATTAAGGCATGCAATTCAAGGTTGCAATCCTGACAAAAACTGTGTGGGTGAACAGTTCCATAGACCAAGGGAGACACTAAGTCCTGATTTTCAAAATTTGTGTGAAGGTATCCCCACAGTTAAACAAACAAACAAATAAACCTCAAACCACCGCACTTTGTTTCCACCTACCCCTTCTCAAGGGATGTTGCTGTGCATTGCTTTATCTGCAGTTTTTTCCTTGTATCAACACTGACTCTCCATACCTGGGGAAAGTAGCATTGGGTACAAAAGGTATTTCCGCCCTGCTTCAAATAAAATCGAATTTGAGTCTAGTGAGCTCAGGATTATGTCAGGTGGTGTTTGGATTTATTTTTTATTTTTTTAAACCAAATAAGTAAAAAAGGTAAATTCAACACATTAATCTCATGAGTGTATATTCATAAGTGAATATCTGCAGAGAAATTTGCTTTTGAAAACAGAACACCAGGGACCAACTCAAACCACCATAACTGAAACCAGGTTGATTTTGATTTTCTGTTAGCCCAAACTGCACACATACACTTTTCAATTTGCAAATATAATTCACTGCAGCTGTAGAATAAATCAATCTGAAAATACATATATACATAAACAACAGTGGTTTAATATTACCACTGAGAAATCTTGATAACTCAGAAGACTTAAAAACTCTGAGTCAAGGCAAATTCCAGCAGTTCCAATATTTGAAATATACTCAATTTCATTCAACAACTTCTTCCTAATAGCATTTGCTATTGTGTGCCTCTATCTCTCACTAGATGCATTTATATGTACAGAGAAATATATACAAACTAAGATTTTTTTAATACTTAAATTGTAAACCAAGCATTTTTTGTGTAAGATAGATACATAGAATTAGAAGATAAATACTCTACGGTTCATGAATTACCTCAGTAAACCTAGTTAAGAACATTTTGAGGCATACATGCACATAGGTTTATTTAGTTTGCTATATACTGTCCAGAACAGCTGCAAACATGCGCCTTTTTATGGGAGTTCAGATTCCATGTGGTTCAAACACCTGGCATTTGCTTTTTACAGTTGGTACTGTTCAGGCCATACTTCCTGGCACACCCCCCATTTCAAGTTGCCAAGAGTTGGAAGAATGAGAAATCCTGGAACCATGTATTTTCTAAAGCAATATAAAAGACTGACCTTGGGTATTCCATCACACAGTGGGGTATTGTCACATTTTTTCCTATTAGCCAGCTTTCCTTCTTCAAATCTGCTTTATCATGATCTAGTCAGAGTTGAAAGTTGAACAATAAATAGCCTGTATGCACTTGCTTTATTGTGCCAGTATTAAGTGATATCAAAAAATAAAAATGTTTTCCAGAAAGCTGTTTGTATACAGAGAGAAAGAATTCTGCACTTTGCAAAGAGGACTGCTCTGAGGAATTGAATACTTATGTAAGAATTTCTCTATTCTATATCCATACCAAATCTGCAGGAAAAGCAAGAATTGCAATCAGGTTTATTTGAATCTGTGAGCCAGCTAGAGAGCTGCACAGGAAGAACCATGCAGCTACCAGATGTTTTCATGTGCCACAGCAGTTCAGCAGTCCATGGCACAGCTGCCTGCAGGGCAGAGGCCAGAGCACAAACTGCAAATGCAGCACAAGCTGTGTGACCAGACTGAAGCACAACACAAAACTTCCACAGTTTGTTTAATGCTAATATTTTATTTCTCATGCCTTTTCTGTCTTTCAAAGCATTCCCTTCTTGCAAACTCTCTGTGCCATGTGTGTATCTGCTTCTGAGATAAGGCAATGCAAAGAGTTCAGGCTGAGTTTCTTTGCAGACATCACATCCACTGACTGATCTGCTGACTGGACTTCATGTCTGATTCTCCTCTGCTTTTCACCTTCACTAGCTCTCAGTTGCAGGGTGAGTTAGTTGTACTTCTGGGATTACTGCACTCCAGATGTTGTACTCCTTTCTTTTCCAAGGGCATCCATTTGTTATCCATCATATTTTCCACTCAGTAAATAATTTTGATGGAATTATTGAATAAATTTTCAAAACACTATTCTGAATATCACTCAATGGCATTACTCACACAAAGGCTTATAGAGCTAAACATTTCCATTCTGAAGGTTAAATTTGATTTGTGAGCTGTGCATTGCAAAACTGATCCACTTTTAAGAAAGTCAGGTTGATGGGAAGTCTCAATTTGACTTGAATCTGAAGCCAGTTCTAGGAAAAGGAATTCAAAGGACATTGTCACAACCTGCAAGGTCACATTTTTCTGTCAGTGCTTAAAGTTTCATATTAGTACCCTACTAGAACAGTCTCAAGAATTTTAAGATTAAATTGTTTTTGAAAATCTCTTGGAGATAACTACCAATAGATAAAAATTTAGGTATTTAACATCAAACACAAATATTTGTTTATTTTGTCTCATCCATTATCTCATCCAGACAGGAAAGGCAGCCTTCTCAACAATGTATCCCTGATATCTTTAATCTTTCTTATTGTATTGGCTTTGCATGGCAAGGTTTTGGTAGCAGGGAGGTTACAGGGGTATTTTTTTGTGAGAAGCTACCAAAAGCTTTCCCCTACATCCAGCAGAGCCAGTGCCAGATGGTTCCAAGAGGGACCTGCTGCTGACCATCAGCAACAGTGGCAGCGCTCCTGGCTAAAATATTCAAGAAGGGGAAAAGTTGACTGTGTGAGAGCACTTGCAGCCACAGAAGGGAGGAGTGAGGTCTACAATAGAGCAGAGATCCACCTGCAGCCCATGGAGGATCCTCCCACAGGAGAACCTGGCACCCAGTCACTGTCAGACACACACTCAATAGATCCTCTTATCTACAGCCTATTTGATAAAATGGAGGCCTGTTCAGTAATGAGGTTCCCAGATTGACATTAACAGTTTTCCAAAATGAATTTGATTGCAATGACTGTCCTGGACTCCTGGATTCACCCAGTTAGCCCAGAAGCCACATCTGCTCATGAACTGGAGAATATGAGAAGTAATTCCCACAAGAACAAAGCAAAATAGAAGAAAAAAAATGGGCTTTTACTTTCCTGCTATTCAAATTATCCTGCTGTGCAACATCTGAAACCCTCTGGGTTTCCCTGCCTTAGTCTTTCTGCACACAAGAAGCAAATTTAGAATCATTAGTAAGAAGAGAGGTACTATCTCAGGACTTGAAGGCCTGCCAACAATTACTTAAATTAAGCATCTTCAGCAATCAGGTAGAAATGCTTCAAATTATTTTTATTCTTGTTTCATTTAAATTGAAACTTTGCTTTTTGTTACTCCATCTTAATAGTCAACATATTCTTGTGTGTGTTTTTTGAAGGTTCACTTCCAGAAAGTTTTTTTCAATAAAGTGTCATATGATTTACTGTACAATCAAATCTTCAGTTTGTGTTAAGACTTTGGAAAAGCTCTTTTGCTAACTGTGACAGGAACAGGCATTTTACCTGTATTGTGTTGCTTCCTTTGGGAAAGAATTAAAAATTTATACCGTGAGAAAATGAAAAAACAATAGATTGCAATTTGATCACTGTATTGTTCTATCTTTATCTAGTTTAATAGCATTACAACAAATCCGATGGATATAACACTTGATCAACACTTTTTATTTGAAAAATCTGTAGATGTTTATGAAACTGGTTTACTGTGCCAAATCCTAACATGGGTCATGAACTCGGAACAGTGTATGTAACACCAGGCAATAGTCTTGCAGGTTACTTTGTCACTATAGGACACAACACAATGCCCACATGCAGCTCTTCCAAGGTGAAAAGAGAGTTTTTTAATTTCTGACTCCAACATTTATAGATTTCCAAAAGTGACAGTGGATTGGAGGGTGAAAGTGCCACCTCACCAATGACACTGGACAAACCAACAGTCCATCAAATTTCTCCTCCTCATTAAAAGAATGCAAAACAATAAATTATTTACATAAAGTGTGCGAGAAAGTTTGTTACAAGAATGTAAACATCAGAAGGCTTAGAAAATCTTAAAAAATCAGGGCCATACTACTTGGCTCTGCCTCCAAAATAATATCCAAATCCTTACATTGGGGTATTTTTCTATAAGGGAACATATTTCCCACTGGTACTTATTAGTGTCAGTTGCCAAAGGTTTGCTAGAGAACATCATAAGTTTCTGCTCATCCTCCAAGAAGCAGAGCTCAGGATTGTGATGCTTTTAGGTAGGGAGAACACAAGAGAGCTCTGGCCTGAAAGGCAGACATCTGCAACTGCCAGTATGGCACAGTGGTCTCAGTTAACTGATTAAAAAGAAAAATAGCATTAGATGAAAACCCCCCAAACTCTGTCTTCACTAATGCAACACATTTTGCAGGTGCATCTAAACAATTTAGTAACATCAAATTTTTAGTAACTTCATTAGAGTTTAGGGCCTGCAATGCTTTGGGTTCACTAGACACCCGTTTGCCAGCCATGCAGTCTGCTCCTTGCACCACAGAGGTCTTAGGTGTAGTCAGCAAACACATAAAGGACTGGCACCCGAGGGGATACAGCTTCTATAGCTTACTTTCCTTAAGGAAATTGATGGCCAAGCAGTGGGATTGCTGTTGGTGCCACAGGGTTCATGGCTCTGATGCAAATTCAAGTACATGTACAGGCTTTGTAGATTGAAATCAGTATAACTAAGGCTCAGACTCATCTGTAAATGTGTTATTCATAGGACAGCCTGGTATTATGTTCACTTTGAAACAGCCTATTCTAAAACCAATATCAAGCCTATTTATAGAATAAAATTGGACAGACAAAACTAAACAGAGGTATCAATAGGAAACTTTGGAAGACCTTTGTCCTGCTGTGTTTTTTTCTTACATGAGTTTTTCTGGTACCACAGTCTGCCTTTAAGGGTTTTATACTTTATTTCCAGAAAAGCAATATGCTTGTTTTCGCTGTCAATCGTTGAAGCAGTTTGGGTTAAGCACGTGTTTTTACTGTTGACTTTGCATTTCTAATCTGGCATTAAAAAAAAAAAAAAAAAAAAGTTGTTTTTTATATTAAAGAATAGTGTAGTTCCCTAACAGTGAGGCTGTTGGAAGAGGACTAATTCCAACTCTAATCTGATGGAAGGGGGATTATGTATGACTTCGGTCTGAGCAGCTTCAACACTCTTTCTTACTGTAAGTGCATGAAAAAAATATTATTTGAATATTATCTCATGAACAAAAAATCTTGTCCAGTTAATTGTGAAAGTGCAGGAGAACATGTGGAATAAAAACTGGAGTAAACCCTCCAAAGAACAGTTTCATAAAGGTCTCAGGAAATCACCCTTTGTCCAACTGTCTTTATCAAATTGTCTCTCACTAATTTTTCTTGTGTTCCCTCAGTTGTGCTGCAGCTAGCATGAAATTGATTGAAACCGGAGATTAAAGAGACTTCCAAATGAAGTATAAATTTTCAAAAAAATTGTGTTGCATATGCTCAGCAGGCACCAAGGGAGGGGGGAAAGAAGTCAACAATTTGTATAAACAAAAGGCACACAAGAAAATCATCATGCTGAAATATTGCAAACTAACAGCAGGCTAGAGTAAAACATCCATATTGCCAGAGCTAATTTATTTCTTTTAGCATTACCTTTTATAATCCTTCACCAAGAAGGAATCTTTTCTCCTTTTTTTTTTTTTTTACATGACAAATATGTATTATAATCAGTTGGGTTAGATTAGTTTTTCTTTTTTTCAGAGATGGATTTTCTCTCCCTGAATCTTCAACTGTGACTGCAATGAGTTTCTTCAGAGAAAGAGAGATATTACAAGAGAAAGAGAGAGATTACGAAAAAAACGCTTGCCGTCTTCCATTATTAAGCCATAAAAAAAGAAAAAGATAAAATGAAAACCCTATGAGAAAGCTGTTCCCTCAGTTGATGGAAGAAGTGACAAGGTTTGTAAAACCTAATGTAGACTTAACAGATAATGTCATGCACTAAGGGAGACAAGAAGCAATTTGGGGAAAGAAGGAATCAACCCAAATAGTCTCAAGGGGAATCAGACAAGACAGAGTACTAATAATCAGGCTTAAAATGTCCACAGACTAATTTAAGGGTGAAAATACTTGTGAAAAATGCTGGTTAGGATCTTGTGAAAGATGGGTCATTAGGAAAAACAACCTCAAATGAACTTGTTGGACTTTCAGGACATTTTCATCACAGCATGAAGAGTAGTCCATCTGATGTTCAGAAAAAGCAGCAAACGTAGGAGTGGACTGGCTTTATCAAACAGGACTGACTCCAGCACAAACTACCCATATACAGGAGTTGGAATTAAGGCAAGGAGCAAAGAAATATAGAGGAATCTCCTGGCCATGCTGGGGTGGTATTAGAAAAGCCAAAGCTCAGCTGCAATTGAAATCAATGAGGAACATGGAAGGGCAACAAGAAGCCCTTCTACCTCTGTACTAGTGGCAGAATAAACAAAGAAGACAGGGACCTCTTGCTCTATGGGCAGGTGATTTTGTGACAGCAGATATATTTAAAGTGAAGTACTCAACCCCTTCTCCTTGTGTCTCCCAGGACTCTGGCAAGAGAGAGAGTTCAAGAAAGAGAGGTACAATAGCGAAAACTGATCAAGTCTGGAGTCTGTTTCAGAAATTCTTGATCTATATGTGCTTCCCAGTACCACAGAGATAAAGTGAGGCAAGAGCTGACTGCAAAGACAGGCTGGTCTGCAAGCTCACATGCCTTGTGAACAGAAGCTGAGGAAGTGAGGCTTTTCTGGGAAAACCTGACAGCGGCCTCCTCCTGCCTGCAGGGAAGTTAACATGGGAGACCCAAGATCTTTGCAGAGGTGTACTGTGGGACACCAGGATACCATGATCCTGAATTGAAACAGAGGAGGTTTTATCTACATAAAAGGAAAAAAAATCACCAAAAGGTTGCTGAAGGTTGACACATGCTGCACAGTCTTCCTTGGAGGTTTTCAAGACCTGGCTGTACCAAAGGCCTGACAAAGCCAATCTGAAATCAGCACTGATCATGGTTGAGAGTGGGAAGCTGGATAGGATATAGGATGACCTGTCAGGGCCCTGCCAAGCTGAATTGTTTTATTTTTAAGACTTGGTCCTAAACACAGATAACATATAAAGAAATGTCCACCCTATCAGTGAACTTACAACAAGTGTGTACTAGCAGCTAAGCTAATGTAAGTTGTAGGTGATTGATTTTATATGAATATTTATGCCCATAAATACATTATCTGATATTCAGAAGTAAGTTGCTTTAAAAGTTCTGGGCATTGTCCAATATAACTAACCAGAATTATGCATTTTACAGTATGTATATATTTATCTACTACTTTATTATAGTTATATGGAATATATGTCTTCATATATTTACATACAACTTAACTCAAAGGTTTACTGTGAATAAGTAACTGATCATCCTAACAGTGGTGTAAAACTGGTAAAGACTAAAACACTGAACACATAGAAATTATTTTTACCTTCTCTTTAAGATTTCATCAAGCATGCTAGCAAGCACAAGATGCCCAAGGCTTTAGGAGCTCAGTATCATTTAAAGCCCTTGGGTTTGAAGATATTGATCCAAATTTTTGACATACCCAGGCAGATCACGTGTCTCTTTTCCAACCACATAATGAAAATAACTGAGTGAATAAATATTTTAAAAATGTTGTCCTGGAGATTCAGGCCCATGAGAGTACATCTTCATTTTTGAGAAATAAAGAAAAAAATGAACTCATTGACAAGTGAAGAACAAGAATGTTTAGGCAAAAACTGGAAGAAAACAAATATCAACACATCAATGCTGGTATTGAGTTTACTGTGGTTTAAACTTCTTAAAGTCTCGCTGAATTTATAATTTGCTAACCATGTCTAAACCATGTTACAAATCCAGGGGGAACACATGTTTGCCAAGCACAATTGCACACTGGCAAAGACCTTTATAAAGGCAAACAAATAGATTAATAGTGTATGAATTGAAGACAATCTAAATACTTGCAATTATGAAGGCTTTAAAGGCATTGATGGACTAGGGACTGCATACTTTATTAAGGCTGTAACTACCTACCACAAAGAAGATCAAGGAGACAAGGATGTATGTTTAAATGGGAACAGCATGAGGGAACCAAAACAGGCAGCAGGGAAGAAGGACCAGTTTATGTAAAGAATAAACAACATGTAGGGCCTTATTTTCTACTTTTGCTGATGCCCTTTGCAAGAGATAAAATGTTATCTAATAACTTTCTATCCTACAGAACTAAAGGTCTAAGACGTCACTAATCTCAGTTTTTGACATTGACCTTAGTTTTGATGTACAAAGGCTCACTCCAGCTTTGGGATTCAGTTTGTCACAGAAGTTCAGTCCCACAGGCAGAGGTGGAAGAAGTCTGAAAGCTACCTAAATTCAGATTTTTGTAGTGAGCAGAGAACATTACATCGCAAGTGGGAAGGTGTGCATGTCTGAGTATCATTCCATACCCCTTTTTTTTTTTTTTTGAGCAATTTGTCTCCTGTAGATTTAAGCATCTTCCAGCCCTGCATCACACATTTTCAACAAGTTGAAGAGCACCTGGTACTCAGAATAACAAGTAATTTCATGAAAGGATGGAAACTTTCAACATGCACCTCTGCATCATTCTTCCAGACTATCAAACATTTTTATTAAAGAAAAAAATCTTTAAAAAAAAGAGAGAGAGAAAAACTCTAATTTCACTGATCTTGAAAATCTGAATATTCCAAAACTAAAAGGACATTTTGCTACATGTGCATTTTTTAAACTGTAAGGCTATAAACTGGAAAACACTATGCATAACATTGTAAAAACTACCAGGATGTTTAGGAGCCTAAGGCTAATTCACTGTGCCATAAATTTATTGTAAATGAGTATGTGAACTCACAGTGCACCAACTTCCCAGGTAGATAGACAGAGCAAACATTAATGAGACTAACTTGTAAGGTGGACAGTCCCCATTTTTTGCTATTTTTCTTGAATAAATCCTTCTGTATTGGAATGCCTTGGGACACATATGGGAGGGAAATAAACCAGAGGTGGACTGTGCTGAGAAGAAAAGAGATTTTGAAGGAGAACACCGGAATTCAGACAAAAGGGATTATGAGGGAAAACATGGGAGAGAAAGTACAAATTAGACTCAGCACAAGAAGCAGAAGGATGTGAAGGTACAGAGAAATAAAAACGATAAATAGCACTAATAGTCAGGGAAGAATAAATACAACAGCAAACACAAAAATCTATGCTAGAGTGCAAAGGAAAATTCAGATAAAGCATGTCTGCAAATTTTCAAACACAAACCACTAAATCCAGCATGCCCAGCTACAAAGCTGTGTATTTTCAAGGTATGTATGCAGCTTCCTACATTTCATTAAGATGAGCTGACCTGCATGTATTTTTATGGATCCCACTCCAGACACTGGAGCCCAGACCACATTTCCTCAGATGCACTGAGATCCTCTCTCAAGGAGCCATGCAGGTCTATTGGAACTTAGGCATATCAGACAGGGCAGATAGCATGTACCAGCTGTCACTGTCGTATTTCCTGAAAAATCCTTTAGCCAGGATTTCTTCTCCTGGGAGGATGAGAAGCCTCAGCTTCTCCTGTATTTGCTGCTCTGGAATGTGATCTGGAGATTGTTTATCCAAGCATGTGAATTGTTTTAACTTAATGGCCAATCATGGCTAGCTGTGTCAGACTCTGCTGAGTCAGTCATGAGTTTTTATTATTCATTCTTATTAAACCTTCTGTCTGTGTTCTTCTCTTCCTTTAATATAGTTTTAGTATAGCATCATATCATATCATATCATATCATATCATATCATATCATATCATATTATATCATTTCAGCCTTCTGAGAACATGGAGTCAGATTCTCATCTCTCACCTCATCCTGGGGACCCTCACTAACACCACACTCAGCTGCAGTTCAAATGAGACCACAGCAATGCAGCCCACCACAAGTTATCATCGCACTGCCCTTCGTACAAATATCTGGCTTCAACCTGATTCTCCGGCATGCTTAAAACTTTTCATGACACTGAAATGGTGTGTTTTAATTATGATCCTAACACAGGAAGAAAAATAAGTATCTGAAAAATTCCCCTGGGTCAGACATTTATTTCCCTTTATATCCTAGGGAACCAAACCACTGGCCAGCCTCAATGCAAACATCCAACCACTCTACCATCAATGATTGTATATTCCCTAATTCTGATTACACTTTCTTTCTTTTCAACTCTCTGGATTTTTTTGCTTTTTTTTTTTTTTTGATTCAGTCTGACATACATCTGTCTTTTCTGTTCCTCACCTTGTTTTATTTAATCCTCCTCTTTTAATTCCTTCATATTCTTCCATATCCTGTTGATTCCCCTTGTCTCTTGGGTCCCAGCTGAGCAAGCTCTTCAATGCTCAGAAGCTCTCAGCTATTTCAGTTGTGGGCTGATGGTGCCAGCCTTGGCATAAACAGCTGATTTGGGAAAATATGTATTTGCAACTCCAGAACTGGATTTATTACAACACGCAAAGAATAAGTGTGTCAAGTATTTTGCCAGGGTTTACTGCCTGTCTAAGCTTTTATATCAGTTCTAGAATTTATATAGTTTTTAAAAGTTCACTTCTCCAGTGTACAAATAGTACCTTTTCTTCATCAAACTAGTAGAAACAAATTTAACACTGTTGAATACTTGAGTGTACATATATATACACTCACACACACAATCCCCTAAATCTAGAAGTACAGTTGTAAAAGTAAAGGAGGTATATATTTAGAAGGCTTTATTGATCCCATCTGCTTGGTGAGCACACAGCACCTGCCAATAACTGAACTCCTAAAATCTTGTCCCAACATAAAACTTTGAGGGCAGGCTCTTCTGTCACCATTTTAAACAGGACATCTTTTTTAGATTCCTCAGTGCTCAGTGTATTTCAATTGCTTTTCCACTTTCAGCTGAGAGAGAACAATTCTGTGCCATGAGGGGAATAAATGGATGCAAGATCTCAGTGGCTGGAAAGTTCTGTCCAAATTTTTCCTTTGCTAAGGGAGCTCCTGGAACAAAAAGCTGTCATTACTTACACACAGATTGCATAGTGCTGCTAGCTAAACAAGTTCAAAATCAGTGAAGGGGATCTGAATTTAAACAAATTGAAGAATGTAATTTCTAAGAGAATATATGTACACTTGATAATGACTTCAAGTGCTAAAAAAAATAGACTGGAGATGGTGCAGGGCTTTTTTGCTATCAACTTAATCAGAATAGCACTGCACTGAAGAGCAGCACCTCTAGAATAAGACTTGATAGGACTTTATAATCTCCTTGACGATAAGCTTTCCATCTCAGGTAGCTGTGTTCTTGTTCAGTCATCTTCATTCAGTCTTGTGCCCTTCTTCAAACAGGGCATGCACTTTAATCTTATGATGAGAATAAACCATCAATCAGGCAGCTGTGGAAAATGCAGCCACCACCAGAAGCAGCTCCTTGCACTCTGGAAAATGCATTAGAAAGACTTTATGGTATAGTTTGGATCAGCTGCATTGGAGAGGGTGAGAGGAAACAAAAACATCTATAAGGGACACAGATATTCAACTTTGTAGAAGAGAATGAGGAGTATCTAAGCCAGAGCTACTTGAAAGCAGAAGCTGGTACTGGCAAGAGAACAAATGGCTTTGAGCTAGTTTTATTTGTGAATTAAGTCTCCAATGATGTGAGCAGTGATGCTCTTGTACAGCTCTAACCGGCAGAGTATGTACAGGCAAGAGTAAAACCCACTGTAAAATGAGGCTTCACATAAGAAGGAAAAGAATTTATCTTCTGACATTCAGTGGCTCAGAAACTGAGCCACAAACTAGTGTAGCTGCTTTTTTAAGTTTTCCAAGGTTTGTCAGTTGGTCTTCTCTGCTGCCAAATTCTCTCATCAACCACTTCCTTCCACCAATATCCAGCAAGACCCTCTTTATATCCCCCCATTCTTCAATCCAACCCTGCTGACTTCAGCTCAGCTGCATTGATAAGCTGGCATCTGCCTTTAGTGCTCTCTTTTGAGGAGACAGCTGTTCAATCTCCCCAAACTTTGGCATTTGATGATGATAAAAGGAGCACCAGTTCAAGTTTTTGGCAAAACCCTCAGTTCCAAAATAAACTTCCTTTATTCATGATATGCTGCAGTGTTTGAGGAAATCCCATAAATATGCTGACTTACCCCATTACAAAAAACATCCTTCAGAGCAAACGTCTGCAATTTGTTTAAATTAACTGAATGCTGGATGCTAAGTTTTTTGAATTTCTGGTTCATTTATCTGTTAATTTCCCTTCCTACACACAAAACTGACAAAATTATTTTTGTCTTTACCCTCATTTGCTTGCCTTTCCCATTTTTCTTCGATAACACTTTCCCCTGAAACAAATATTTCTCATCTGCTCTCTTTTTCCTCTCTCTCTCTCTCCCACTTTTCCAGTTTTTAGGATGCCTCTTACCTGCTTCCTCCCCTTGATTTCCCTGTTTAATATCTCATTCTCTTCTGGCTTACACATATCACTCCCCATATCACACAGTGAGTGTTATTAAATAACTCATGTTTAGTTCCTGCCTACTGTGTCTCCTGTGACTCTGCCAATCTCAGAATTACCTTGTATGACCTTGTTAATTTTTATGAAATACACACTTTATAATCACTTCCCCAATTCCAGGTTCAACTCTCTGAAGTCTGCCCTCTTTTCTTGAACTCCCCTGAAACAGTCTTTGGCAAGGAATTCCATCAAACCTAAGATGCAAGTGTATAATCTTTCATATTCCATACTTTATCAGCACTTTCAACACCAGCTGTTTCTTTTCTTGAAGTTGCTTGTTGGGTTTTTTCAAACATTGGCTTCTACATTAGCAAGATTAATAAGTAACAACTAATAGAACATTTTCTTTGTAAAATGAATTAAAATTCACTAGGATTTCCTTAAACAACTATCGAGGGCCCTGTCTCCTTTGCCAGATGCACAACTAATACTTGTGCGTGCCCCTTGGAGCATACTTACATCCTAGAGAGAATATTGGTCTAAAAGTAAAAATAAAATATGGCTGAACTTTGCTTGTATTCTGATCTTTCAGAGAACCAAGGGATTGATTCATAATATTTTTCCCTATTTATGAATTCTCCAAGCAGCATGAAGAATCCTCTTATCCATAGTTCATTAAAAGTATTCTCAAATTGCTTCAGTAAATAATCTCAGACATGTAAATACTTCCAGCCCTCTCTATTATAACCAAGCTGCAATACAAGATGCAACCTTCTAAATTAACTTGTAGAACTAGCACAACTTTTAAAGTACAATGTGCAGCTGGTTGCAATACACATTTTCTGTGATATAAATTGTATTAAGCTTTCAAACAGGATCCAAGAATAATACCTTTAAATTTACATAACCCACTAAATACAAACCATTACATGAAGATTCTTAATTCTAATATGCATATTTCTATGAATACACAAGGATTTAAAATGCACACTGAGGTTTTCATGAACTTTCACACAAATTAGTCTGGTTTTGAACAAACTATAGAAAAATACCCATTGGTTCAAACCCACTACTTGGGTCAAAAAAGTATTTTACTTTTATTTTTTGTATTATAGGACTCCAGATGTCAAGTGATTAGGAAAAATTACATTTTCTGTAATATAAAACAATTCAATAAGCTGGTAGAGCACTTAGAACAGCGGGGTTACCATCTCTTGAGGTCTGTGAGCACTGCCCTAGGAAACATGATTAACAAATTGGAGTTCAACTGCACAACTCATGTTGCTGCTTTTTGTTTAGCAAGCCATGGATTGAAATAGGAGGAAGATGCACGTTTATCACTGGTATATGACAACACACTATTTTCTTGAACTAAAAGAGAGGTAGAAGTATCATATTTGAACTCATTTATATTTGTGACAATTTTAAAATTGAATCAGGAGCAACCTTGTTACAATTTTGATGGGAACAGTTTTCCAGCAATTTTCTTCGCTAGTAGAATTATAAACATTTCTTCCCATTCTGGAAAAACAAAATCAAAAAAATCCATATTACCAAAATTTTCATCAAGTTCTGTATCAAACTTTACCACAATTTTTCACAGAGTTATTTAGATTGAAAAGAACTTTCAAGTGCCATCTAATCTCACTTTATGCTCAAAGGCTGACTTCAGAGTCAAGTAAGGCTACCAGTGCCTTGTCCAGTCAAGCTCTTAAGAGTTCCAAAGCCTCACCAGATGACTTGTTCCAGTGTTTGACCACTGTCATACCGAAAGTTTTGCTTTACAGCCCATGATTTTCCTTGCAGCACTTTGCAATAACTAACCATTCTCCTTTCAATGTCTTGTGCACCTCAGAGAAGACCCTGTCTTCCATCTTCTCTAACAAGACTCCTACAGGTAACAGAAGATCCCCTCCAATGCCTTCTCTTCTCCAGGATAAACAGACCCAGGGCCATCAGACATCTCAGCATGTCACATCATCCAGCCCCTTCAGCCTCCTATGCGATCAATTTTGACTGCCCCAAGAGCATGCAACAAATTCTCCAGCTCCATCTGCACCTCTACTATTGTACACAGAGATTTATTCCCTCCTAGTCAGGGCATTTTAGGAAATTTACATGGTTTCTGCCAATCCATTCCCTTACCCTTTGGAGGTCCCCTTGGGTGGCAGCACTTTGCAAGTCTCATGAGAATACATTCATACCTGCTATCCATTAATCATTTGAGACACTTTTGTATTTAGCATTATTATGCTGCATTATAACTTTGTACAGAAGTCAGAACAAAACTATTTTTCCATACCTAAGAAAGCTGGTTTTGTTATTAATCATCTTGACAAAGCTATTAAGGATGTTTCTAATATTACCAAAAATCAGCATTCTTTGACAAAACTGTTCTGACAGAAAAACATCATCTCTTCTTTGGATTAACACTTACACATAATACTCTAAGTCCTATTTTTAGCAAGATTTGGGATTTTGAGATGAGCACCTGTCAGGAAGCTGATACATTGGAGGGAATTTTGAAGATGGTGGAGAGCCTTGAGGGGCAACTGTATGAGGAGCAGCTGAGGTCACTTGATCTGCTCTGCCTGGAGAAGAGGAGACTCAGGGGAGATCCCACTGCAGTCCACAACTTCCTTGTGAGGGGAAAAGCAAGGGCAAGCACTGATCTCTGCTCTCTGGTGACCAGTGACAGACTTGAGGCCTGAAGTTTTGTCAGGGGAGGTTTAGGTTGGATATTAGAATAAAGTTCTTCCCCCAGAGGGTGGCTGGGCACTGGAACAGGCTCCCAGGGAAGTGGTCACAGCACTAAGGGTGACAGAATTCAATAAGTGTTTGGACAATGCTCTCAGGCACATGGTGTGACTCTTGGGGCTGTCCTGTGCTGGACCAGGATTTGGACTTGATTCTTGTGGGCCCTCCCAACTCAGGATATCCTTCAGTATCAGAAGGACAACTGCAAAACCTGAAGAAATTTCCAAAGAATCTCTGAGGATTCAGTGCCTATGTTTCCTGTGTAAGAATTGCAGATTCCTCCTCCCCACTCTACCAGTAAGAACAGTAATCTTCTAAAATTGCTGAAATAGGACAGAGCAAAACAAGTTTTAAATTATCATCCTAAAGAGAACAAACCCCCTCTACAAAATGCATAATAATCTGTTCTTTGTTTGTCAAAATTTTGAAAATGATCTTCTTTCATAACTTTATTCTATGAAAGAACACAGAAGATAAGCCTGATTTTTATAGGCTTATTAAGTTTAAGCAACCATCTTCCATTTTATATGGAAACTGCAAATGAAAGAGAGATTTCTGATTTTTCTGATGCTAAAGCATTCATAATACAGGTATGACCTAGATAAAATAAGCTTTCCCTCCTGGTAAATTCAGTGGGATTTAACATGTGCTGATCTCACAAGTGCCATTACTTTCCCATAGAAGAGCTCCTGCTAAACATGTGGTGAAGCAGCTAAGCTGGGGTCTATACTGAATCTCATAGCTGTTAAAGGAATTGTGTTACTAAATGTAAATTGATTTCTCTATTCCATTTGACAGATACAGAGAGTAAGTGGTGTTATCTAGTTTTTCAAGCTTCCATACTCTCCAATAGAGTGCTACCCATTCCCTCTGAAGCCCTTAATATGTTACAAAGGCAGGAAAGGGCCCCCAGAAGATCATCTGTTTACATCATCCTTGTAGAGAACAGAGCTTTTTGATGAGAAAGGTGGGAAATGCATCAGCACTTTATTATAGCAGGGGTTATGATAAAGAACTTTCATTCAAGTAGCAATCTATAAAATGCCTGATGAATTCAATAGTTACTAACTTCTGTTACCAGGGTAAATGGCAGCATGTTCCTTTCTGGTTAAAGGTGTAAAATGAGGAAGCCAAACATCCAAATTGCCAGGCAATGCTCAACTAAAATAAAGGATTTTTCACATATATTTTCACTTGACAGATCATAAAAGAGAAAATTGGTCCACTAAAAAGTGATAGTAGGGAATTGGCAACAAGGATGAAGATGGCAGATTTGTTAAACAGTTATTTTGCACCAAACTTTCCAGAGGACAAAGGAGACAGAGCTTTGTTTTCTCTTCACAGGACATTCTCCAGAGGATTGGAAAACAGGAAACCTACAAATGCTATTGAATGAAAAAAAGCCTCAAAGTTTATTATGGCAAACAAATTACAGTCTGGTTGGAATAGTTAAGGGAAAAGTGTAATAGGTGAAGAAATTATATGGAGGACATTAATGAAGATTTTCATGTGAATAATTTGATTCTAAATATCCATAGTGGATCCTTAGGAGTCCTGCTTAAACTAACTCCCTTTCATTCCTAAGAGATAATATTGCTGCAGCAGGAGTAAGGGAACTGCAGTGTTTCAAACACTTACATTTTCAAAGAGTAATAAGATTCCACACTGAAGATAATTGAATAAGGCAGAGAGTTATGGTACACAGGTTAAAATAATAGCTTTAGGATAGAAAATTAGCTTAAAAATAAGAAATAGTGAAGAGGTAATAAGAGGTGTGAAGGAAAAGAGTTTACAAGTGAGGCACCTCAGGGGTCAGGTGGCTTTTAACTAATGCATGAGAACAATTTAGATAAGAGGAAATCTCACCTTTTCTGTGCCTGCTGCAGTTGTTTTATCCACAGGGACTGGACAAGAACAGAATATACAATGGAGACCCAGGATATACAGAGAAGAGGTGAAGGATGGTCTTAGTTTGTTGACCAAAAAAATAGTAAATGCCACACAACCTTGATTATGCAAAGGTATACAAGGATATCATGTGGCTCCAGACAATCAGGAGTGCAGCTAATGGGAGAGCTAAGACAGCCTGCTTGCAAGCCCTCAATTAACAGAAGCAAGTCTAGTCCTGTGGCAGTAACTCAAGTTAAGGTTTATTATAACTATGCTTACAAGATAATGCTTGCCAGCTTTCTCATCAGTAGATGAACATGAGCAGTCATAAATTCAGGTCACTATCATGGTCCTCAAAGCCTGTGCTGAGGGAGAAGGGAGAGAAAAGATAATGAGCTGCAGATGGGATCCCTAGGAGCTCATGTGCTGCCTTTATGAAATATCCTTGTGGCAGAGATGGAGTTAGAACAAGGCTGGGTTACCCCGCCTTCCCCAGCTTTATAATGTTGGTCTTCAGGAAATTCCTGATAGGATTTCTCTGAGCAGAACATTGTTTACTTTCCTGTAGAGGCTAATTCAGGCACAGAAGCCTTGAAAAAACATGGGAAAAAAAGCCCAGTAACCTAAAAACCTACATCAAAATCTGTAGGGAGTATGGTGGGAGGTGGGAAGTATGAGGAGGGACGAGATGCTGCTGCTCTCTTTTAAGGCTTTTACTGGAACCTTCTGGTGTGACAGGAGCTCCAGACTGAATTTTTGAGGCTTAAGTCCTACAGGAATAATTAGCTCTTAAATTTCTTTGACTTACTGGTCAACAGTGCCACCTACATTGACATATCATGGGCAGCTTGAATTCTTCTCCAAAAACAGAGGTTCAAGGGTGAATTCACTCCCCTTATGAAGGCAAAATGGCTTTAAAACAACTTCAGTTTAATCAGAGAGGACATGAAGGAGGCTGTGCAGACTCAGATCACTGTAATTCATACTGAGGAACGAAGAGAGAGGCATTCAGCCCAGAAAACTGTTGGATTCCTTCCTGTCATGGTTTTGGAATGTTATTCCCCAATTTAGTGTTGAAGTACTCTAAATCATGTGCTGGTCACTCACTCCCTGCTTCCTCTCTTTCTCCCCCATTCAGCAGGCTGGAGAGGAGAACTGGAAGCACAAAAGGTAAGGATCACAGGTTGAGATAAAGCCAATTTACTGGAAACAGCAATGGAATAAGAAAACAAACAGTAACAGCAACAATATTAATAGGAGAGTGTACAAGAGAGGCAAACCATACCTGCCTGAATGTTCACCATGTGGAAAACCAGGAATATATGAATCACAGCCATGCTGCCCTGACCAAGGATAGACCCCTTCCCCTGTCCTTGGAAAATTATGTGAGGTGTTATAGAATGTGACTGTCATATTTTTTGGGAAAATCTCTTCGCTAGAATTTCTTCTCTTAGGAAGCTGAGAAGCCTCAGAGAGAAATGAAAACAATAATTATCTGGGTTTTTTTCTTGTGTTTTGCTGCTTTGGAATGTAGTTTGGACATTGTTTACCAACTAGCCATTGTTTCATTGGTTTCATGTGAATTGCTTTTACTAAATGACTAATCACAGTTTGGCTATGTCGGGACTCTGGAAAAGAGTCACAAGTTTTTCATTAGTATCTTGTTCAACTTTCTGTAAGTATCCTTCCTCTATTCTTTAGTATAGTTTTGATATAGGATTCCATAATATAATATAATATAATATAATATAATATAATATAATATAATATGATATGATATGATATGATATGATATGATATGATATGATATGATATGATATGATATGATATGATATAATATGATATGATATGATATGATATGATATGATATGATATAATATATCTAACATATATAACAATATGCCTTCTAAAAACATAGAGTAGGAGTCATTTCTTTCCTGCCAAGGAAACCCCAAAAATACCACAAAAGAATAACCTGCTGGTCCTAGCCATGCCCTCTCCTGCCCACAGCAAAATTTAACCCTGTCCTAGCTGGAACCAGAACACTTCAGCATTAAACTTCAGCATTAACTTGCTAATTGAAAGAAGGAGCCTGAGGATTTCTTTAGGCAAGGCACAGAAAAATCTGAACTCTGCTTATGCCCTTTTTTCAGAGTCCTAAAACTGGAAGTGTCTCAGCAATGCAGATTTGACACTTGTAGAAGGTCAAGGATTCTGACCTGCATCAGGAACAGTAGAAGCAAGGGAAAACACTTCAGCGTGTATATAGTGCTGACCAAGCTGGGCAAGCAGGTACTTTACAGCTGGAATTTTCACAAGGTTGTTACAGAAGAGAGATGAGATTCAATGATTTATTAGAGAAGCATTCATGCCTTCAGTTTCCTCCCTCACCAATGAGGATATTTAAAATCCATTTAGTTTGCTAACTAGTGTTAGATCTGAAGTGTCTTTACACTTCAATTCAGAATTACCCAGCCTACATATTAAAGTACTTATTCAACAAACAGACACCCACTGACTTCCATGGAAGGTTGATCTAGGTGAGGACAATAATTTTCAGCAGAATATGGACCTTTGTATAAACTGGCTAAAAAAGATTTTATTCAGTGTCATACCTCAGCAGATTTTTGTAATCAGCTTGATAATAGTGTTTTATATTTTGAAAAATAAATAAATTCTATTTCCCAGGGTGAGAAATAATAATCTTATCTCTTATTTAGCAGTGCTGAAAGACCACACAGTATGTTTTCTGAGAAGAGCCATAAGAATATAGTCTTCATGCTTAGTCTGTTCTCCAAGGCAGTGACCTAGCTCCTAGATTTTGATAGTTTTTGATGACTTCGATGAAGGGTTCTTTGGTTTAACAACAGCAGGTAGCATTTCCTCTTTTCAAGCATTGTGGATTCAAACTAATGTTCAAACTAATAAAAAACATTGTTTTATCCTCAGAACCAGTTCTAATCAATTGTCAGAAGAGGAGTTTGAAATAATTACTGTGCTTAAGCAAATTTTTGAAATTAATGACATGTCAAAGTGACAGAAAAAGCAGCATCTTCAAAGCACCATGGGATGAAGGAAGTTAAACAAAAACGTCTTCACATGTCTATTTCTACCATAGCTGCTTATATAAGAAATATCTGAGTGGAGATAAAATGTCTCCTCCAAAACAGTAATTTCAGGTATGAATTTGAACACTCTTCCCTCAAGTCATGTATCATTGATTCCCTCAAAAATAATCAAGGATATTTGAATATCTTTTCCTGAGGTTTGCAGACAGTTTCAAACAAGAAGGAGTGGCAGTAAATCATTGCCACTACTATCTTCTGCTGCTGAATATTCTCATTAATGGATGCATGTATGAGTCAAAGAAACATGGGTGTGCAATAAGCTCATGACACATACTTGGAGGCAAGTTTGAGTTGTAGATATTTTCCATGGAAATATTAAGATTTGTGCAAATGAAATATGAACAACAGAGCATGTGTGTTTACAAGTGCCTGAAGTAAGAGCATGACAAAGGTTAGAAGAATAGTCTATTTGGAGAAAGAGAAGCCATTTTCCAAGATACTGCCTTCAGGAGTAAGACTGATGATTGCTAATGTGAAGAGCAGAAGAGGTAAGGCCACAGCAGAGATGTGTCATCATCTGGAGATCCTGCATCACAATAGCAGCAGGACAGCAACAAGGCTGCAGGGCCTCTTATGCTGTTCCTAGTCCTGGTAAGCCCTTGTGAACAGACATATTCCTACCAGACAAGGGAAAATCAGGGAAGGTTACTCCTCATTGTCCAAGATTCCTGAAGGTTCAAGCAGGTGGGATCCTTAAACAAAAGATCATCTTCTAACAACTCCTACGTTGTAAAAAATAGGAAATCTTGCTTCAAATATCAAGAACCAAAACGTCTTGGTTGTGTATCAAGAACTACAACAATAAGTTTTGACTGAACAGTTGGCATCCCTCCCTTGTCCTCTCCGTAACATTAATTATCTTGACTATAACATTTACAACATGCATTCTGTATTTCATGTACAGCAATGTGAATCAACGAAGTCTGAGAAAATGAATGAGCAAAATCCCTTCACTCACAGATTTTGTAAGCCAGCATTACATTTTGCCTCAGAGAGAGTTCTGAAGAAACTTCTTCACCAAATCTAGTTACACCTGGGAACAGTTTTACCTGATAAGAGGAGTCTCCTTCACTGAAAATATTTAGGACACAACCTGATGGGGTTCTGGGATAAAGATTCTGAGATCTTGCTTTTAAGAGAGTGCCAAACTGCACAATATCTGTAGATGTGCTCCAGTCTTGCTATGACTGTAGTTTATTATTCATTCATATGATCTCATTTTGACTTTTATCACACAAGTTTCCAAGTGTGTTTAGATTATTTTAGCCAGATGCTATAGACTTCATATTGGATAAAATACCTGGAATTAGTTAAAAGAATGAAATATGGATGGGGTTTGAGATGGAAGTTTTTGTGAAGCTTTAGATAATGCTGAAGAACATGCTTTCATTCTGGAAAATGCAAAAAAGTTTTAATAAAAAAATATTGTTTTTACTTTAGGCCTTCTGAGTCAGGTTTATATAAGAATGCTCTGATCTCATGTCACAGATCCATAATCAGTGGACTCAAAAATCTGGCCATAGAAAAAAATCCTTACACACCCTAAGTCTGTGCTAGAAGGCTCCAATGAATTTTAATATATCTTATGCAATGTCTTTCCTGAGCATGGAAAGAATGAAGACAAAAAAGATGAGAGAACTGATAGCAAATCTTTCTCAGGAGTGTGCTCAGAAGGTCAGTGGTGTCACAAAAGTTCAAGACACTGCAAGGGTGGAATTCTCCTCTGTGGTAAATAGAAATGGCCAGAGGAAGTAGTAGAGTCATCAATGTAAAGCTGCAATGATTCAGATGCAGAAAACCAAGATTCCTTGGGCCCATTGTTATTCTCAGAAATTAATTTGTTTCTGTTTATTTTCCCCTCACCATACTTCCTATTACTGCCTAAAAATATGTACTTCTAAAACATCCAAATGAAAGGCTCCTAGGGATAGGAAGTCTAGGTACAAAGCTTGCAAATGTCAATTTTCTACATGAATCATATTTAAAAATTACTTCAGAAAAGATCGCACACTTCTCAAAAGCAATAACTATCACCCCATGCTATGTTCTGTAAACAGCACGAGTGACATTATATATAATTATGCCTGTCAGGAAATTCTAGGCAAACTCACTCTACCAGAGCCTTTCAGACAGAAGTTGCAGCAGCCTCACTGCAATGTGCATTGGCCAAAGCTCCTAAAGATTTGAGTTCTAATTACATAGTATTGACATGGGCATAAATCTCATTTTCTTCAGCACACCCCAGCAAGGGGACTAGAACTGCCTACCAGATATGAAGATATTAACCACTATGTCATGTTCATCACCTCTCTAGTAAGAAGCTGCTATTTTGTGATGGATGACTGTTCAAGAGTCATCCCAAAGGCTGTCTGTAATCAAGAACTGGCAAAAAATTCCCCAAAACACTTTTACACACAGCTGTGCTGATCCATGATCAAGCTGAATAACTGAGGGAAAAAACCATCAGACAGCCTATGTTAAGTTACTTCTGTGAAGCTCCCTCTGCTCTGCACCTACATAAGACATGAGGCAGCCTCTCATGCAGCTTGAGGGTCCCTAATCTCAGCCAAGGGGGCTTTGAGTGTAGCAGCAGCAGGTGCATAGAGGGCACTGTGGGTGGTGCAGGTACCAGCAGGTCTGTGATGATTTTCATGCACTCACAGGTCACACTGCCACTGCAGGTACCAAACCCATGCAGCACAGCTGTACTGCTCACACCACAGCAGTAAGGCTGCTGTCTGCATCTGCTGCCAGAAATAGACTGGCCTCTAGTGCTGGCAGTTTTGCCTCCTGCTCCTTTGAGCATTAAAGATTAGTTTGCAAGGGAACATAAAAAGAGGCATGGGCAGGTTCAGATGAAGTGTGTTCAAAGCTGTGAATAAATCTGTCAACACAGCACAGCGCTGCACTCTGTAGAGATACCTGCACTAACTCTGAAGCAATGTCACGCTATTGTAGCCCTGCTCTTATGGAGAAATACTTCCAGCTTGCAATGCTGTCCAAGACATAACTAGAAAGCACTTTAACACTATCCCAGGTTTGTCTTCAATCATTCTTGGCTCACTCTTGCAGTGTAGAAGACTAATCTTGTTACCCTGCAGAATCTGGGCTTTAAAATAAGATGCTACAATGAAATAAGAAATCGAAACAGGTCAAAACTGCAATACTTCAACATGACTAAAGCATATTGCAAACACTTCACAGAGAAAATACAGCAAACTACATCAGCTATAACTGATCAAAACAGAATTGGGCTTTATCACTTTTTTTGATCCTCAATTAGAAATCAGCTATTTTACGCATTCAAAAACATATTTACTAAAACACCGGAATTAGGTTCCAAATTTTTGTGCTAAAAAGGAACCTGTTATTTAAGTTAGTCTACTTTTTCTGCAGCTATAAGTGTCTCCTTGAAAAATTAGGTGCAATCCTTTCTGCTGTTTTTTTCACACCATTCAAAAGAAAATCTGCATGAGGGTGTATAAATCCAGTTCATCAGATATTTTTTTGCTCAGAAATAACATCAGCAGAGGTTTCAATATTTGAGACAAAGCAATTAAGCAAGACATTCTAGAATGGAGGATCTGCCATAGCATGCTTTATATCTAATTGTTTCTCCAATAACTGTTCTTACACACTAATTGCCAATCTCTAGCTATTTAATTTTAGTGTCATCTTATAGCAATATAATGTCTGACCTCCTCTATTTCCATTACAAATTTATAAGTACAATGCATAAATAATAATACGTAGGGACGAAATACTTTCCTTTTAGTGTTTTACAATGGTCTGGGCTTAAATCTAGCTAGTTAGGTATTGAAGTTACTCAGGCTGTCTTTGGGGATCATGAACAGCAGCTCTAGCTTCTGAAACTTATTTCTGAAGACTTTCACCTACATGCACATGGACTCTGTAGTTTATGAGTGGTAATGCTCTCCACTTGCCTTTTAGCTATTTCTTCTTGGGACAGTGCAAAATATCTGATCAGTGTCATGACTGTAGACTACTTTTACTGTTTATTTGCCATTGCTCAGGTTTGACTACAGAATAGGTTTCATCACATGGCAACTCAAAGTAATGCTATTGAATACTTACAAAAATTACAGTGAAATTATCAGAGAGCTGATCCAATTTTATTTATTTTCTTTTTAACCAAGGTGCTACAGTTTGTGGGTACCGGAGGCCCAGAAATAAAGCAGTGAATGGGATATAGCTGAGAAAAGGACAAATCAGAAGCATTTCCCCAATCCCATCTGCCATGCCTGGAACCTGTGTTAGAGTCTCATACTCACAGGACTTCAAAATGTTTAATAATTCTGTCAGACACTAGAAGTTTCCTAGCAGTTTTTAACAGAAGCAAACCTTTCATGTACTCCTGGAAAGTTTTCAAGTCCTGCAATGGCTTCTTGTTGAATAGATGAAGTGTACATAGACTGCTGCAGGAGTTACTGCACGTAAGCCACACTGTGGTTTTCAATCTTATAAGGAACCACAGGAGATTTGTGGCCCTAATATTTTCATACTGAGAGCACTGGACCACTCAAAAATCCTGTTCAAAGTAAAGATGAGGTTTATAACATAATATTCTTTAACAGTTAGAAGTATGCCTCTTTCAAAATCTGCTGTCCATTAAGGTAAAACAGAAAACCTAAAGCTATTTTGTAGCAGCCGCAGCAGATTAGGAAAGTAAAATAAATACTTATGAGAGTCATTATTAACCACACTGAAATGCACTGTTCAGTGTCAGTTCCTCTCTTCTAGATTGAAACAACCCCAAAAAGAGAAACAGAAGAGCCAGTTACAAGCTGATTCAGGAAAGGAGTCTTCCCTTTCTTTCTAGAACTTGACATAGGCACAGTTGCAAGAAGTTGCTTTCTTTTACTGATCCCAAAAATGTCTAATTCCTACATCAGCCTATGTAGCAAAGTAAAATTATGTTTTATACTCTGAGTGATCTAAAGCAAAGTGCTGGGGTTGCAGACCTAAAAAGTCATCTTTGTTTTAAACATCCACAGATGTGCAGATAAAATTCCAGTTAGCCAGGTATTTTATAAACATCCTAATCTCTAGCTAGATTAAGCTATTAATTTAAAAAAAAAAAAAAAAAAAAAAAAGAGAAAAAAACATTAAAGAAGAGTCAAAAAGGCATAGGAAACAAGGTAAGCTATTGGGGCTTAACTCCAGTGGCAGCTAAGCACCACACTACTCAAACTTGATTCCCTCCCTCGTGCCCAGTGGGACAGCAGAAGAAAATGAAGAGTAAAAGAAAACTAATGGGTCAAAATAAGAATGGTTTAATGAGTAAAACAAGACATGCAAGAACAAAGGAACAATATAAGATGACTGTACTCATTCATTCACCTCCTCCCATGGAGGGACTAATGCTCACTCCCACCATGAGCAAAATTGCGTAACCTACCCTCCTCTCAATTTTACTGCTGAGCATGATGTGACACAGCATGATGAAGCTTTTTGATCAGTTTGGAACATCTGCCTGGTTGCATGCCCCTCCCACACTCCCAATCTCTTTGCTGGGCTGGGTGGGAACAGGGCAGAGTAAAAAGAGAAGTCCTTGATGCTGTGCAAACGCTGTCCAGCAGTACTTATAATTGTGTTATCAGTGCCACATGAGAGGACAGCAGCAAAAAATGCTATAATTTACTGCCCTGCCTCTTACTTCTGCTTTAACTTGCTCCCCACCAGAAAGTGGAAAGGTTTTGTGCTCGTTGGTTTGGATATTTTTCTTCCTTTCTACCCTTCCTTTCAGGAACTGGAAAATTTTCAGCTGAAGTGCTTTAATCAGTGGAAAAAGCCATGTGCATGTCTCAGCATGGAACCTGCCATACCCTGAAACTTCCATTTTGTGTAAAGACATTTTGTACAAAAGCATCAAAGAGATCAATGCGTGGAAGTATAAAACCATTGTAGGATCCTGAAGCTGGTTCTGATGGCAGCCAACCGTGTGATGATGATGGATTTGAGAATCACTGACTCCTAATCATCCCTTGCAAGTGTGCTCTGCTACAGCCCACATGTACAGATTTGGGCTTTTGCTGCACAGTCTGATTCTCAGCTAAGAATGAGTGAAATTTTATGAAGTATGATGTTTTATAGGCTGCAAATTTTTTATCATCCTATATTTATTTGATTTACTTTTCAGAAAAATTATTCCAGGTGCTTTAAGCCAATTTTATCCTCCTCCAAATACCCACACAATACATGATGTATTTCACTGGATACACATATGCAGCTGTTGTTTCCAGTGTCCCAAGATCCACAATATGATATCAAGCCCGTTTCTCTGAACAGTCCCACACTTTGCCTGCTCTTAGAGAATGATCTCACTTTGAGCTAGTGCTCAGCATAGTCTTTCAAAGAGATAGCACTTGAAGCCATCCATCTATGCCTCATATGAGCAGAGGAGGGGAAGACATTGCAGGAAACTCTTGGTCAGTCTGAAGCTCAGATGAAAAGCTCCCCTTTATCCAAGGACAGTACAGGCTATCAAGATCCTGCAATCCTAGAAAAAAACTGTAACTTTCCGAGTCAAAGTAGGTAAGAGTTGTCTCAACTGATCCTAATCTTGCTCCTTGCTTTAAAGCCTTTCTCCAATCAGCCATGCATCAGTGGCAGAAATATGCCACTTCACTTGGCAATAGGGAACTGTTGATTGATTGCTGTACAAACTGTGCTGATTTACATGATTTTACCATAGAGACTAAAGGTAATTTATTTTAGGTGGTTGGGAGGACATCAGATCCTTACAGCATGCTCTGAAGTTTGCTTTACCTGTCTTCAAAAAGATTGAAATAATTTCATTTACATAGTTATTTTAAAATTGGGTCTCGGTTAGTTAAATCTCTCATTCTGACAAATTGCCAAGTGATTTCTTAAAATAGGTCATTTTGCAGACAGACTATTCTTTCAGTCCACTCCCTACTATGGCTTTTTCTAAACCAGAGATTCATATTTGCTACACTATCATAAGAAATAAAAAAGGTCATTAAGAAAAATCAATTTCTTTAAGGAACATATTTAAAAATGTATGAAATGTATTTTACTGTCATTTGCTTTCAATTAAAACTGACTAAAGTCTACAAAGGCTATGTTTACAAATGTGACAAATTCAAGTGCGAAGGGCAAGTGAGATTAACCAAAATTCATAATAATTCAGATTGGATGCTGCCTTGCTTAATATTTTCCTGCTGTGTTCTTTTTGAACTTTCCATTATGCTTAATAGGATTTGTTTGGGATTTAGGATTAAAGGATTTATGGGCATTCTTACAGAGATCACCTGAACTTAGTGGTAGACCAGGACATACAACTAATATCTGCAAGTGCATCAGGTTATGCCACATTTTAGAATATTGTCTCATGGAACTTGTTTACCTGTTGTACTCAAACCTAAGCATTCAAGCATAGAAACTGGAAAGGAGTCCTTCAAAAGATTCAATGAAATTTGATCTTATGGACATATGCATAGTCATAATTTTGCCCTAAAAAATCCACTGCATCAATAAAAGACAGTGTGATCTTATCAAAGTTGGAGACATTAAATAAAAAAGAGCTGAGTGTCAGGTGGGATGCAATAAATGGCAGCAAGACAGCAGGTCTCTGCAGCTGACAGGCTGCCTGTCCATGGAAAGCAACTCCAAGGAAAAGAGAAGACAGTGACTGTGCCCAGAAAGACCCCCCTTTCAGACATCTTGAGCTGTCTCTGTTCTTTTAATGAGTCTGGAGCCAGGAAAATTTTATTGGCTGTTAATGGGTCCCCTGGAAACAGGTGTAAGGATAGATGAACACCAAGACCAGCAGAATTGCAGCTGCCTGTCTCACCTCAGACACAGGGAATTGGATGAAGCAGAATTACCAAAACCCTCAAGGAGAAGATAAGAAAAAAGGGAAAATGGAATGCATTAAGTGCCAGCTGCAGTGAAAGGTGCTACTATTGGGATCAGACTGCAAGCATGACAGTGCCCTTCAACATCATGTGCCCAGTGCTGTTCTCCAGAGCCATCACAGTCCAGTGATGGAATATGACAAGACATCTCACATGTATTTAAGCTTAACTGTAATGCTGGTGACAACAGAGCACATTCTGACTGCATAGATTGCCACAGTCATCATTACACTCTTCATAGTCTTATATTTAATGACAACTGAGTTCCTGCATATTGTGTGGGAATTCATCAAATAATTTACCTTATGTTTATATGGAATACTTTTACCCCTCTGCAATGTAGGCAAAGAAAGTCAGGGAAAGGACTCTGAGCTGCTTTAGCTGCAGTCATAAAGCAGTACTGAAATTTCCCTTGTTGCTCTATTAAGTGCGGGCTGCTGTGGATCCTCAAGTTGTCACAGGGCATAAGAGGGAAGTGTAGACCCTTAGCACCAAGAGGGTTCTGCGTGGGGGAGCAAATGCTGCAGCAGCTGAAAGTTCAGCAGCACCCAAATTCCCAGAGGAGGAATATTTCCAGCAAACTTACCCCCTTCTCACCTTTACCCATGCTAGAGGGAAATACAGGACAGCAATGCAGCATCACAGACTGTTCATCCAGACACCCTTCAAGGGGCAGGTGTGACAAGCTAACTGGGAAATAAACCTGCAGAAAACCACACACAGCTCCAGGCTGGCATTTTTTCCCAAGCCCTGCATAATCTGGAGCCATGTCACCAATAATTATAAAACTTTGCATTACAGTCTGAGTCGCACTGCTCACACTTGTCTCCTACCTTCCCAGAGTTACAGCAGCTGAAAGGAGGGGCAGCTTTTAAACCATGGTGAGATGACTTTGACTATCAGCACACTGTGCATTTTCTGAAAGACTGACTCTGCAATTGCACTCCTGTTTATTGAGATTATATGGCACTATTTAATTTTAAGAGCAACTGCAAGTTTCTTGTTTTCTTCCAGTGCTCTCATACTTTAAATCTTTATATGAACCTTAGGATGAAAGCATTTTCTTTTTAAAAGAGCCAGGCTTTGTACCACATGGTCACCAAGGCAAATAGAAAAGTTATCTCCCCCACCCTCACGTGAATTTACTATTAGGTGACAGGCCTCCCTGTGCAAAGCTCTGCGGTATTCTCTCATACACTCTCTTCTGTGAAGCATAGAAGGTGGCCAGGTATTGAAGTGCAAAGCTGCAGTTTTTGTCCTTGGAAGCCCAGCACAGCTGTATGGGCACAACTTGCAACTTCCATCTTCAGACTAGTGCAGCTTTCTCTGCCTCCACGTTGTCATGGTTTGAGCCTGGCACAGAGCCAGTGCCTCCTATGAAAATGCTCTCACTTTGGTGTCTGCTGTGAGATGTGACTAGGAATAAGCAAAACAGGCTCTAACTTAAACATAAAGAACACTTTATTACCTAAACTACAGGAAAATAGGGAAGGACTATAAGGAAAAGAAAAAAAAATTGAAAACTTTACAAAAAACTACTTTCCCCCTCCCCACTACTTGACTTTCTCAATCTGATACATTCTCCCAAATTATCAACTGCTTAGCCTTGGCTCTACACTTTAGTATACTCAAACTGCAGTTCATGAAGAGGAAAGGAGTCCTTCTCGTTCCATAGGCTTCCCCTGGAAACACACTGAAAAGTCGTGTGCTTCCCTGTCACTTCGGCACCGCCCGGAAAAAGTCTTTTTGCTGCTTGTGACATCTTCCTTCTATGCCCAGTGCTCTCACTACTGCTGCATGGCCAGAGCTGCTTTTAGGGTTGTCTTTCAAGGATGCCTTGTCTCACTCCCAAAAGGCACAGTCTCTGCTTTTGGGACATCTGTCCCCCCTATATTTTTCCAACCCCCTGGGGCCGGGGGGTCCTCACGAAGAACCCTCCTGGTTTTGAGGCACTGCCTCCCCCTAAATGCAGTCTCTGTGTCACAGGAACAACTGAGTCTATGGCCACAAGAAAAGTCTAGCTAAAAGGCCACTCCAAATCATCTCTCCCCATTCAATCATCTCCACGTTCTTCGGGCCAGGTCCTTGTCTCATCTCATCTCTTATCTCCCTTCTTATTCAGCTTCGACGAGGATTAGCATTTTTGCAAGGCCCCAATCATGAAAGAAAGGGTTAAAAGTTTTCAGTCTCTGTCTGTCTCGGAATGCTGGTACTCCCACAGGTGCTGCTGCTCCGCCGGCCGGCCAGGCTGCACTCTTCCCTCCCCTTTCTCCTCCCGGGCTGGCTGCTATCACATTCAGACGCCGGCTCTCCTCTCTCTCCCTCCTGGGGGGGGGGAATGGCTGCCCGATGTCTCTTGGGGCTCCTCCACCCTTCCATCCTTGAGAGCTTTCTCACCCCCATCTCTGTCCAGGCCCAGGGCCTACCATGTGGCTGCCCCTCCCCCGCCCAGCAGCAGCGACTGGACGGGGGAAGAGATCTGACCTCTTCGCCGCGATGTCCCAAGAGAGAGTGCCAAGGGCAGTGCCCTGCTTTTTAACCCCTGTGTATTCTCGGAGGTGTGTCCAAACCCCACTGGCTACACCAAGTGCCAGTCTCAAACCCAAAACCTTCATTGGTTTGACCACAGCTTCCCAAAATTCCCACTCCTTCCTGGTCAAACCACCACACACGTAGAGAGGTGTATCTGTGGCACACAGGCAGCAGTAGCCACAGCTTGTGGTGGGCTGGCCACACTAGCAGAGCTAACCACTGCAGATTCCCACCTCAAGAAAAGCTCCTACAGAGATAATGCTACCTGCAGTGTAACTCCAGAGTACATGCAGAAGACCCAGGCAGAGCTAGAGCAGCAGAAAACAGACCCAGCTGTATGTGCAGTTACAGCAGAGCTGTAAGGACTGAATTCCCCAGTCTGACTTAAATAGAAGCCATAGTGCCCTTGGGCAGGTATAGGTTGTTATCCCCTGGGATGCCTGGTAAGGGCAACTAAGGATTATTAGAAATTTCAGTGGCCTGACAACAGATTTGGTGATGTCTGCTCTTTCTGGAGAACTAGGCAATAGACACCAGAAAGAGTTTAAACACACAGAAAGGTTGCCTTGAGAATGCTAGCAGTGGCAAGGCTCTTAGGGACTTGCTCCCTGCAGGCAGGTCCTTTCTGCAGGGCTCGTTCCAGTCCACTCACAGCTTTCTGAGATGCTGCAAACACTGTGAAAAACCACTTGGCTCAAAGTTCCTCTGAGATGAGGCTGCTTACTCCCCTCTTTAAGAAACTTTACCTGCTAAGCACTTTCCACCTGCATTTATGTGAAGGTCCTCCTGAGTCCCCTTGTTGGGCCTTTTCTGTTTGCTTTATGCAGGGTTTCTGCTCTTTGGTCTCCACAAAATCTTATATCATCTTTTTTGTCTTTGTGTCATTCAGGAAAGCTGGGCTCACGTGTCATTTCTGCCAGCTCTGTGCCAGCTGTCTCTACTTAGATTGAGGCTCCCTAGGTTTTGGCTAAATGTTATGCTTGCAGAAAGAGAAATGTTCCCAGGCCCTGTTTCCCTGTGGGGGAATGGCACAACCTGCAGTCCATCACACACAGCAGGCACAGTGACAGAGTGCCTGCCCTCTACTTATTGTTTTACTGTTTACAGTTTCACTGCCAAAGGTTAATGAACACATTGCTCCAGGTCTGGAAAATACATGGCTGCTTCAGCAGCTTCAGCCCTTTCTCCCTTCAACAATTTCCACAGGAATTCTGAAACCAGTGTCCTCTTGGCAGGTGCTATCCTCTTTCATTTTCCTTTGTCTAAGTCTTGGACCACAGTACTCCGACATTATTTCAGACTGTATGGCAAGGCTTTCTTCACTATGCTATAAACTTTGAAGTCCTTTAAAAAGTCTTGTTATCAACTCTTTAAGATTTTCCCTACAGTAGATAGTAGGTAATTATCCTTTTCCTCTTCCTTAGCTCTGCACATCAACCAAGACTTTTCGCTGGCATTAAAAAAAAGGTATTGCTAAATTATTTTAATATTTTGGAATATAAAGTGCAATATACATCTCAGTGTTGAAGACCCTTGCAAGAAAGCTTTTTAGTAGGATTTCAATCAATATTTTAGGGATAACCAGCACCAAAGTTGGACATATAAAGACACTAAACTGCTGAGTTCAGCTTAGTCTAGCCAAGAGTCTGGTATGACTGGGTACACACCAAACAGATTATTATGAACCTAAATAGCTACTTCTATAAATAGGTGACTGCTTGTGATGATGTTAGCTTAATGTAAGAGGTTACTGCTTTCTTCAGCTGGAAATTGTTTCCTCAACAGAAAGTAGCTGATGGTTACTATGATCTTCTATACTGCAGACTAATCAAATTCACTTGAAAACTTTTCAGGGTTTATTGCACATTGTAATAGAAAAAGAGCTGTTGTTGTGCCTCAGCTGGAAGGAAGTGACTTCCATTAGGTGTGTAATAAGTTGTATATGTACTTTTGTCTGAAAGGTCAGGGAAGTGGACAGTCATATGATTGGTTAAATAAAGTGGTGAGGACTGTTTGCTTTTGGACTGGGAAAGTTAAATTCCACTGCTCTTGAATGTTAGTAAGTACTGTTAGAAAGTAATTTTCTTTTGGATCTGGCTTTTGCTTATAGTCTGAATTTCAAAATCTCATTGGAGAAAGGAGTCATGTAAGATGTAAGAATTATCAGTCCTCCCATTGCATTGTGTTATACAGAAAACATAAAATATATTCCATTGCAGAAGGTATTAATGTGACTTACATACTGTTAAAGTTGCTATTAAGCCTCAACAGAGAAGGACACTATGTATGTTTTATTTATTCTTACAGGGATTGGTTTCCTTCATGAATGTGTATGCTTTGTATATATTAAAATGTAAGTTACTTCATTTCATGAGTCATCTTCATCTTCATCCCTCCTAAAACTTCTCATTTAGAGACACATGCATATGAAAAAACTGAGCTGACTTTCTTCAATACTCTTACTCTCTAAGAGGGCTGCATGAATCTGAAGGCATATCTAATGATCACGTGTAAGGAGTTGCAAGTAAACTCACCCACATTTGTAGAAAATTAGGAGCCAGGAAATATAGTTAGACAGCAGTGAGTGGGAGGTAATAGATTCCAAGCTGGTTTGCTCAGTCTCAGCAGCACACTGCCCATAACAAGAGTACTCCCAAGTGAATGTTTCGAGCACAAGCTGAACCTATGTCCATATGGAATACACTGGAACAGCACATAGGATGGCCACAAAAATGACTGTACAATAGAAATATCAGAACTGGTTCAAGGCAGTAGAATAATATTGAAGCTCCCATTTATTGCCATAGATACAAATCTTAGAGGCAAATCAACTTTTATTACATCAAAGGAATAAGGATGTACTAAAAACCTTCTGTAAAGGAAAAGGGGGACAGCTGGGGCCACCCACTCCCAAATACTAGCCCAGACTCAAAAGATAATATTTCTAAATTGATAGTAATGCCCCAAAAAAGGTGTCCACCAGTTACATCTGCACCTCAGAAGTCTGCAGGTTCTTTTGTAGACCCCCTAACATGTCCTCCATGACAGGATGTTGCATTTTACAAATTATCTCATGTCCTTTGCATCTGTGACTGTGCTATATTCAAGCAGCAAGTGCTGCTTTGAACACATCTGCTCAAGACACAACCCAGTGTGATCCAAATGATGGATCTTAAATCTTACAGATCCCCAGTTTCCCCTCTGGACTTGCTGTGCAGTTGCATTGCTGTTCACTATTTCCAGTCAGCTACATGCAGCATGAATTGTGAGATCCCCTCCTCTGGTGTCTCTCCACCTGCTCTTCAGGCTCAACTCTCCAATCCTGTCTGTGTTGTCTCTGTGCCTGGAGTGCATGGATTTGGGGGCTGTTTTTCAATAGAACTGTTGAAAGCTAGAAATTTTTCAATACAACTATTGTCCAGAAGCAGAACTGATGTCTCAGAAAGCCAGTGCTGTTCATGGGCCTCCTATCAATCACACCTCACCTGCAGAGGTGAGGGCACTATCTCAGCCAGAGCTCTCTCACTGCCCATGGAAGCAAAACCATAATTCAAACCTGACAGGATAGGTGGACGTGCAACACATAGGAGTAAAGCAACACCATGTACATAAAGGAGACATGTAGGTTAAGCAATACAAAGAACCTAAATGTAATTAAAAATATGTAGTTTGGAGGCTGAATGAATGTTGTTTCTGGTCATCCATTTTGCTTCCTTTTTTCTCTCCTCCTGCCAGGAAAATGCTGCCAGTTGCAGCATCAAAGCTGATAACCTTAAGTGATGGTTTCCAAAAAAAAGTGGTTCACCTTTTTCAGGACTGTTGTGTCTTCTTTTACCTTTTCCAGGGAACCACCAAAGTTGTCTGCAGAGCTCTGCATGCCTAAGGCAGTAACCACTAGCATCATTCTTTAGTTAGAGTAGTGCCTCATTCTGTAGCCTTATTCTCCATTAGTGCCTGATTCTGGAGCCCTTGATTGTGGAAATAGTGCTTTGAAGTCTAGGGCCGGCCACAGATGGAACCAGCCAGCACCTCAGAGGTGTGAGGGCCAGAGGCCATTGGGGACTGTGGAGAGGAATCACTGCTGTAATTCCCCTGAGGTTTTCCCTGCTGGTACAGGGACAGCATACATCCTTCAGTGAGCAGTGCTGGAGCTATTTGCTTGGCTCAAGCTGACAGAACTGGATCTGAACTGTTACAGACAGCACATGTATCACAGCTATAGTTCATGCATGTTTTGTCTTGGAATCCTCCTTTCAAACTTAACTATTAAGTGATCTATCTACATAGCTGTGTCATACAGGTCTATTTATTGCTACTCTAGTGGGCTTCACATTGTTGATAATTATGTTCATTTAACAAATGCAGAATTCATGAAACACCCAGAAAGAATTATTTGTGTGGTAGGGAAAGAGAAAAAGGCATAATAATTTACAGAAATATTGTTAAATCCTAGTTGTAACTCCTTGAACCTCTTTCTCTTCATATCTGAACTTTACAGCATAGTACAAGGTACAGAATTTCTTTTCATATTCCAAGTTTACAGCTGAACAAATACATATTAATATAGAAGCTGTAATGTATTCTGAGTTAAACTGTCATAAAATCTAGGGCTTTTCACATCATCACTTTTGAAGGTCAATGCCACAGAGAAGAAGAAGCATCTGTACTGGATCACCATGAACGTTTGTAATACATTGCAATAAATACTGCAATATATTTCATTTTTATACGTTTTTGATGAAGAGGCAAAAGTGCATCTTCAACAGTAGCTTTTCAGAAATTGCTCATCTGTTTGGAACGGCTGTAAAAGAGATTGAAGCCAAACATTATTCATAGATACATTACAGCTCCTCACTGAGACCAGAGCCGAAATGAGAAGAGTTTTCCAATGATATTTCATTTGGAGTATTGATTTTTCTGAGCTTGTCCCACAAAGCTACTGCATGAGTGTTCCAGGCAAGTATAAGAAGATGTAGATTATCATAGCTGGCGTTTTTTCCTAAGTCTGTTTTGTCTTCTCCCAACTCAGTTGTAAACATTTTGCTCATTTTGGGCTTTAATTCTCCTAGAACACCTAACAAATAGGGTGAAAACTGCTCCTTTGCACAAATTTTTTGAAAGAGAGACTATAATTTGCTTTTCAGAGAATGCCTGAATCAATTCAGAAGAGATGAGTGGAACACTTCTGCCCCTCACTTTTGCCCAACAATGAAAAGTAACATTTTTTTACTGTGAAATACTTGCCGACAGATTAGGTTGCTGGGTGCAGAAATCTGCATTAGGTTATAAAGTGGGTGCAGAAATCAACCATTAGGTTATAAACATGGCAATAGACTACTCCATCTGGGAAATTTTACTCTGTCGAGAAATCTGGCCCTGATTTTTTATTTGCAGCAGATTCTCTAGTACTTAAGCTACAGAATTTACTTTAGGATTGCCTGAGGACTGGATTGTCTGAGACTCCCTTATGGTCTGGTCAAATGATCTCATTAGGTCACCACAAGGAACAATGACAAAGGAGTGAGGGGACTGTTCTGCATTTATTTCTTATGGCACTTTAACCTTGAGGAGCTGAAGTCAGTCTGACTCCTGTAGGGAGCGTGGGCAGTGCAGGGAGCTCCTGGAGTAATGGAATGTCCTGCTTTTAATCTGTGCTCCCATGTGCCTCGGGGCTGCTGCTAAAAACACAACTGCGGGTTTTCAGCAGTTTCTAAAATGAAAAAGTCCATGGAAAGAAGAAGAAGAAAAAGAAGTCTGTGACTCCAAGTTAGGGGTCTGTCTGCAGAGCACCAGGACACAGAGGGTGGTGTGAGTGCCAGCAGCCTCCATGGGCATCTTCTACGCACTCCACCTTGGTGCAGCTCCATGTGCACTCCCAACAGGGAACCAGGGAATTCCCTGCTGCCTTGTGCCACCCCACTCTCTGCTGCCTTACAAGGGCTTACACAAAGTTGTAATTTTCAGCTTTGCCTGTGGATTGCATTCCTTGAGGGGATTCATCCTCTCCTGATGCAGGACATCAGCATTTAAAGTTTCAATCAGGTTGCAAATGGGCCTTATGGGGGACCTCTCCCTCACAGCAGCTCCAAGCCTGACACAAAAAACTGAATGGAATTGTCCTTTTTCTTTTTTGATGCCATATCATTTGAGTCCCTAAAAGAAGCACTGGTTTTCCATGTCATAATGACTTATTTATTTCACTATGCATTGTATTCCGCAAGAACAGCCCATTAATACAGAATATCAACACGTTGCACATGTTCCAGAAGAAAATGCATTAACAATAACATAAAGTAGTTGCAATCTTATGAACTCACAATCCTGTGTGATCCCTTATTAAAATGTGGCAGGCTGAACAGTGGATATTATCTGCCTTGGATGAATAAAATCAAAATGTCAAAAAGGCTGGGTTGTTATAGTTCTGTGAAGTACTGAAATGGTTTCTCAAACATGTCACATTATAATGTGAAAATTACACACATCCACCAACCCACCAACCAACCAACCAAATTAAAGTTTCTAATAAAACTTGGATGTTCTACCTTTTTTTGCTCTGCATTTTAGGGTTTTCCAAACTAAAAGAATCTTCTACCATGAATGTCAAGACAGTGACCAAGATTTGCAAGTATCTCAAATTTGGGGTGACTGCATCACTATTAGAACTCTTGGATGGGATAAAAAAAAATCCCTTGGAAAAATGTTTTTGTGAAAAAAAAAAAACTTGTGGAAATATGGGGGTTTTAGCGAATTTATTTGTCAAAAACTGATTGATGCAGGGTGTGCTTGCTAACCAAAACTGCATTAAAAAGAGTAACATTTAGCCAAATGACCTCAAGTTTATATTTTGCAGCTAGCATATTATTTGTAATAATTACAAAAAAGATGTTTGAACTTTGCTCATTTTACACCTGAGCCTACTACTTTAAAGGTTTGTCACCACCAAGTTAATACCTTGCCTCTGTGGCTTTTCACAAAAACTTTGAAAGGCATAGGCTTAAGGTCATGTAAAAAGTGAAAAATCACTTGAATTGATTAAAAACATGAAAAGATTTTAATTCCATAGATTATTTTCAATTAAAAAACAACAAAAAAATGCAAAAGGGAAAATAAAAAACCAAGACAAAAAAATTTGCAACTCTGAGTTAGCTACTCTAGCTGAAGCAACCCCTAAATTACCACTTAGTTATGAGAACCTATGAGGAGCAATTTTTCTGGGTTTTTTTTTCATTACATTTCTGCTTGAAACTGCATAGAAGGAGTAGGCATAAGTGGAGACAATAAGCAGGTAAAAATTGAGCAAATTTATTTGAAAGTTTGTATCTTCTCCCACTGATGGCAGCAATAAAGCTTTCAACAGTGTAAAACTCTCAAGAAACATTCCCTGAAACTATGGCCAAATGGGTCTATTTTTCACTCAAAGTGTGTTCCATGTGGGGGCCATAAACTGCCACAGGGTCACATTTAACAGGGGAACCAAGCTAAATAAAATAAGAACCAAGCAGGTAACTTAGTCTCCAACCTCCCCCACCTCCCCACCCTAATATTAATCTTAGTGATTTGAAAACTGAGTTGGTTTTGCTTTATAAATAAATAAATCACTTGCTTTGACACTTGGTGAATTTAGCTGGAGGCAAAATGAGATAGTTTGAATACTGTTTGTTCTTGCAGTGTTTCTGTCAGAAGCCCAAAATCTAAGAGTAATGAAATTTAAGAGAGACACTTTCTTCTGAGATCTATAAGGAATAAAGAGATAGAGCATACATGGAGTTCAAAAAACCAAAGAAAACATCCAAACCCATGCAAATGGTAGGTGTAAGGTGGGAGCTTTTAATCTGGGAATGTCTGTTGGAATGTTCTCATTGTTATTACACAGGTTCTATATGGAATTGCCACTCATGCCATTAAGACAGATTTCATTCTTTCCATGCAGTGACCACAGATGACTAATGACTTTTGAATTACATTTATTAATGCTTTGCACTTGCTTCAGTTGCTGTGTGTTCAGACAGAGAAAGCAGAATACCCTCAGATTTTGTGTTTTGTTTTGTTTCTGCTTTCACCTTGACAGCCTTAGTATTGAAAAAAATAAATAAAAAGTTTTTTTCAAGACCAAGAAAAAGGCTTCTGCAGTACCTTATGAAATTATATTCAATACATCATTTATCCAGTTTTACTGATCATATTTTCAAAGCATATGGTGCAAAATTAATGCAACATTTCAATGCAAGACTAGGAAAACATAAAACTCTGGAGTCAGAATTTCAACATTTCTGCATATCTGTTGGGGCCATAATTAATTAAGATGACCTGCTTTAATTGACAAATTCTAATGCTGGACATTTTATTCTGAAAAGTCTTTGACTGGCCAACACTTCAGTTCTCTTACAGCTAAAAATCATTATCTGAAATGATCAAAAATAATCAAACCCTTGTTCTTTTTAAGAAACTAAAATGATCCTATCCTTTCATATTACTCCAAAAATAAACCAAAAAAATATACTGCAAAACATAGAAAACTAATGAAACTTCCTTTCCTATTAATGGAGATTGTTGTTATGACATCATGTGCTCCTCATCTAAATATGTTTATTGCAATGTTTTGGTGGCACCATCATGAATATCAACACAGCCCAAAGGCCAATGTTTCTGCAATTTCTGTTAGTTAAGGAGACATTAAAATGTACTAGGAGAAGCACAGCCATTTCTTTGCCTTTCCTACTCAACATTTTAATTTAATCTTCACATAATCCTGAAGATTTTTTTAGATGCAGCTCTCAACACAGGTTGCAATTACTTTTCAGGAGAATTCAAGACCCACTGACAGGCAGAAAAGAATAATTGTTTCAGCAATGTGGATGGAGAACAGAAAGAAGGCACATCGTGCCAGATACCGATGGTATTTTTATTTGAGAAGATGCTGGCTTTCTGTAGACAACTGAAATATCTGGATCCAATTTGCCTGAGTTACAGTTAGACATTCAGGGGAACTCCTAGAGTAAAGAGATCGAGAATTAGGAAACAATGTGTAAGATGGTTTAGGAAGATAAGGGGACATGAGTGAGAGTGTGGTAAGTGAGGAACTTTCACAGTAGAGGGGAGCTGTTAGGAGAACATCTCAGGTTTTAGAAAAAGCCCTGGTCAGATTTTTCTTTAATGATCTTTATACAAGAAAAACACTTCTAACTCTAATAATGAAATGTGCATATGTTGCAGACCTGGAAGACATCACCAGAAATTATAAAGGGATGCAGAGACAGTTTACAAAAACAAGACACCAATCTGATGTGGTCATGAAAGAAACAGCTAATATTTACCAGACAAAGTCATTTTAGCAAAGATGGATGGAATGAATACTTCCTTACAAAACCCTGTTAAGAGTCTATCTAGAATTCAAACAACTCTAATCACAAAAGTTCAAGAGAAATTCAGTGTGGTTAATAGGATGGCAGGGCGAATAAAGAAACCATGCTGCAGAGTCAGAACAGAGGTGTCTGCCTTGCCGAGGGAACAAAAATCTGCACTGGAAGAGAATACACTGTGAGTTTCAAAGTTTTGAAAGTTTGGGCTACTCTGTTTCAGATGGATGTGCATTGCCTTTTTTCCTCCAGGGTGGAGGAGCTGACTCTCTGAAAATGCATCTTAAAAATAATCAGAACAAAAATCAATCAACTCCTCCCTACAATTTTGTGAAGCACAAACAAGAGCATCTTTCTGCCTGGTAAATACTTTCAGTAAGGCTGGCCTGCAAAGCCCATTTTACTGAGTCCATTTGTGTTCACAGTGCAGAACCACCTCATACAGACTTACAAAAAGCAGAATACATTAGAAAAGTACTCATAAATAAATATTTTATGCGCTCCTTAATCAATGTTTTTCCTTCCTTTTCAAATCCAAGCAAATGTCACTTCATTGCAAATTGCTATCCAACACATTGTGACATACATTCTCATTAAATGATTCCTCATTACAGTACTAATTCCTTGAAGTCTTCATCTAGTTCATTCCTAACCTTGGAAAGAGCAAGGTTTCTTTTTAATGAGCACCATAGCTTTCTGATTCCTTAAATTTCTTAGTTAGCTTTACTGAAATTTATTTTTCCACTGTTAGAATAATCCAACACTGACAGCATATATCTAATATATAAAAATTTAAGTTTTTAATTTAAATTGCTGCAAAATTCACCCAGTAATATATCCAAAAATCAGAACCAAACATTTTTCATCTCTCACTTTTAGTAAGAGTTGTATATTTAAAAGTGTATCTATTCAAATATATGTTCAAATACAACAGCATAGAAAGGACAGGCTATTTCCTTTAAAGAAATACTTTCTCCATCCCCTGTCCCCACTTCTCTCTTCCATTGTGTATATGCACTTTTTCCTTCTTCTCATTTTTTGTCTTTAATCCATGAGGTTGTAGGCACTTTGCACAAAAGTCAGGAATAGTCTTCCTGATGTTTCATGCACCCACTATATGTTGGGAAAAAAAAATTTTAAAAATCCTTCTTTTGTTTCTGCAAGAGCCAGGCTTCTGAAGCAGTCTCATAGAGTACCAAATGACAATGATGCATGGCAAACATTCCCCTGAAATTAATTACAGATTGAAAGACGTGAAGAGAGAAAAGCAGAAGTCATAAAATCCACAGAATGCTTTCTAAAGAATCAATGGAGTAAATATACCTGCTTGTGAGACAACTCAATGCATCATCTTGTCTTCTGAAAATATACAAAGCCATTTTCATTCCCCAGTCTTGAATTTCCTTAACGAGTTAACAAGGAGTTCTGTTAAATGAGATCCTAATACACAAGCTAAAGACCTAAACAAGATTTGTTTTTAAGTGATTCACTATCCATCATCTTACTATTCAAAATTCAGCTTTAGAAATTATCATAGGTAACATCTCTCAAAAAGGAAAATTCTCAATTCCTGTCTTGCTCCTCTCATTACTGCTTCTAATGTGGTTTGCAGTCTGTCAACCAAATGCAACAAAGGCAGGCACACACAATGGCTGCGACTGACTGCTGAATTATCCATTCCTTTTATCTAGTCACTCAGAACATCTATTCCCAAAATGTGGTGGGAGATCAAATGGCCTCTGGTGGGCTTAGTTTTAGATCATCTGGACTGCAACTGGTAGTAGCCCATTTTAACCAGCTGCAGGATTGCATTGAACACTGCCCCAAATTTGCCAAACAAAAGACTCTCTTTTTCATGAGGGAAAGACAGCATATCCTAATGGAGATCTTAGAAAATACATCTTAATTTATTATGTCACAGAGTCATGAAACACTTCTAAACAAAGATAGGATGCTGTGGCAGAAGGTACTGAATTAGTTCTAGCATGACTTCAATTATTACATGCTTTTTGTATGACTACAGCAAGTGATTTACCTATCTATGCCCTTTGTGTAAAACAGGAATAAAAATTTTTCTTATGCACTTTTTGTCTCTCTTCCCTGGAGCATGAGCTAGTAGGATATGAATTGTACCCTTTGACTACGCATAGTGCACAGCAAGACTTTTCTGCACCTTCTGAATAAAATACCTAGCAACATTCAGTGAACTCTGATGTTTTCTGAGCACCCTTGATACTTTGAAAAGGCTCCTGTTACATTCTAATTTCTAAGCAATAGCATGATCCCACTCATTCTAACACTTGAAACTACTTCTGGAGAAGATGTGCAAGATTAAACATATGAATAAAAATATCTCCAGGCCTACATAGACTTAGAATCAATCATAGGTCAGTCTGGGTTAGAAGGGACCTTAGAGATCTTCAAGTTCCAGCCTCCCTATCCTTGCCAAGATCACCTTCCAGTGACACCTACTCTGTAAACCTCTTTCCTGACGTGTTTCATAAGCTGCCCTTAAACTTTCCTAGCCATGGAGTCTTCCCAGCACCCTTTAACAGGGTGCTTGTTCCATTGTTTCATTTTCTGTGGGCTCAGCCATGAATGGCTGTGCAGTTGCAGATTGCCCAAAATATCAGTATTCCTCCCTTCTTCTCTAGGGACATGTTCAAAGCTGCATTCAAGATAAATTCTGTATTAACTGCTTCTTTCTGATGCCCATATAGAAGAAATTCTTTGACAACCATCTGCTGCAAGAAGTTTTGTATCATTCCCCTGGCCTCCTGAAGAAACTTCTAGTACTCTTCCCATCTTCAGCTCTTCAACTGCTGCAGTACTGTGCCTTCTTTTATCAAATTCTCTGCAGCTGCTTTTATTTCTTCACTTATATTTTCAGAATTCACCTCTTGCTCCTTCAGTTTCTCCCTGAAGAGGGGGAGCTGTCTCCAGTCCATCCTGTATATGCAATAGCAGCCTCATTGGATCAGCTTCACTGAAGATCACATTTGCTGCTCCCTCATGTCCCTCTGGCATGTATGTTGTCCCACAGATGTAGAGGCTGCATGATAGCTTCCATTCCCCAAGTATACTTTCTGTTTCATTTTTGTCTTTTGCTAACTTACCTCTAAGTGAAAAGAAGATGTTATACAAAGTGTCTAGCTCTAAGTTTTCAGCCAAATCCTGTTTCAGTTAGTGACAAATAAAAATTAAAAAATGTTGTCCTGAAATTCAAAAATGCCAAATTGGATTCTGATTTTTTTTCAGATTCTTAAAGCATTTTCCTGTCATTTTCTACAGAAATATCCTTAACACTACTGTACTTGGACATCCTGGACTTGAAGTGAAATACTATTTTTTTTATTTCTCGGAAAACCATTTTATCTCATAACCACTTAATAGTTTAATTATGGTCTTTTAACTATCATAAAAATATTTAATAAGTCCCATTTTGTAAGCCCTAAAGCTTGACATTCAAAAGCCTGGTTTTCTACTGATGCTACTTCTAGATAAAAAAAAATTCAGAAATTTGTTACTCTTATTTCATCAAAAAAACCTTTTGATACAACTTGGCTTGTTTTTTTTTAACCTTCTTTCATACAGATATATAGTGTGAATTATCCTCTTGCTCTCTTCTTCAAACATTCCTTATTTTAACACAGTTAAATTTGCTTCAAAGCTTTTGTTGCTGCTAGTGCACAAGGTTGTGCACCAGGGTTTATTTTACAAATGATAAAGATTTCACTACTATTTAAGCTGATGTTCCAGTTTTCCCATGAAATTCTTTGAATAAATTTCACACAGTGACCTACTTTTAGTTGTTGTCCGAAACTGCATAATTAGCTTAATTTTAGATGCATTCCGTCATCCTCTATTGACTTTTCTAGAAGCTGATTTTGCTTCTTCTAAATAGAATTTGTCTAAATATCTGACACTGCTTAAATCTGATAATTTTTCCTTTATCCTGAAAAAAATTCATCCTGCTTTTTTTTTTGAGGAAATTCCAATTCATTATTTAGACTTTTCTTTGACTGTGTGATCTTGTTCCATTTCTGTATGTTCATAGGAGTTTTAAGAATTACTTACCCACATTATTAACTTTTCTTGTTCTCTCCCCTCAAAACACATGGCCTGTCTTGGTTGCCTTCCTCAGCCTGCCAAATCTGCATTTGTTTTTTATGTACAAAAAAAATTTTCTTTCTGAGAATCCTTTTCTCAGATTGGGACTCCTTGTCTCTGTTATAATTTGATCTCAAATTGGAAATTGGTCAAGATATCTGGTCTTGAATCTGTTTCAAATTTATTGGTATACGCAAAAAAAACTTTTTGGTTTTTTTTGTTTTCCTGTGTCAGATATCTTCAGAAATTTCTTTTTCCCCCCCTTTCTTAGGATGGTATTTTCTCTATCTGTTCTTAGAACACTTCAGTGCTTGGTCAGCTTCTGTTATCCTATTCAAGTCATCCACTGCCTTACAGAGCAGCCTCTATTGCTCTGGCCCACCTGATATGTTACAGTCAGAAATTAAGAATTTGGCACTTGGGACAATACATTTGGTGCCAAATTTCTTTCAATGTTAATAAACCACAGTTACATAAAATTTTAAACTGGATTTTAACAGACACAGTTTTTCCTGTAAACTGCCCTTTTAGCATTTTAGCTTTAAACAGTATAATTAAATACTTCATAAAAGAGAAAAGGTCATTATTTTTAGAAAAAATATCATTTATTGTAATGCATTATCAAGGTTATTGTGTTTAAAAATCATTCAATACTTGTTCAAATTTTAAATAACTTTTAAATATATGGAGATCTGTAAAGAGCTCATATATATAAATATCTAGTTTTTTCACATGTCTATTAAATACTAGCTAAATTGAGATAAAAGCATTTACCTTCCACTTATGAGCAGGGTTAAAAATTGCAATTAAAAGAAGAAAATCTCATAGTAAAAAAAAAAAAAAACCAACAAAGTCTGACATAAAGAACTGCAAAACCAAGCATATATTCTCTGGAACAAAATTTCTAGAAGTTTTCTCCCATATTTTCAAACTATTTCTGGTTAAAACCTTTGCCTTCAGCTGCCTGCAGCCAGAACTTCAATAACTAGAAAATAACACAGGTCAGATTGTCAGTTGTGTATTCCATTAATGTAAAATTTTGAGTACATACCAAGTTGCTATACACAGCTGGAGTCCCTGTCTGCAAGAACCAAATGACAGTTTTTTTTGAAGGAGTTTAGTGGCAGAATAAAATGTCATAGTCTTCACATTATTTGTTCTCTCTCTGCTTGTGAGGTCTCTCTTCTTTTCACCTCCTATTCTTTTAAATTTCTGCATTGAGCAGAATCTGGATCACAGTCTGTGAATTGTGTCAGGTCCTTTGTCTTGCTGTTCAAGGTGAATCAAGCTTCATCCAAATTGCTTACTGAAACAATCTAGACTTGTCTATTAATCTGCTTCAAATACATGGCCTGGAAATAGCTCTGAGGAAAGTGATTTATTAATGGTATTGATCCACATTTGGCCTTTTATATCATGGGTACTTTCCCCAGGTGGACACTGCTTGCTCTACAGGTTTTGTTAGCTCAAAATCCCATATGCCAGCATCAGACTTTGGGATGGAGGTCAGGTAACATTTCCATTTTTGTGATTCAATTCTATCCCTCATTTTGATAGAAATTTATTTGGATTTAAGTGTTTCGTTTATTCTATAAAACTCCCTTAAAACAATAATTAGTGTCAATTTTTCCTCCTACTTGCCCACTTGGGGATCTCTCCAGGGATTGCTCTAATTTATCCAAGCTGCTAATTCCTCCTAAAATACCTCAACCAATTAAAATATTTTGGATTACTTTTTTGTTACCACTGGATATTTCCACTAGCATGAGCCAAATTTTGTTGCACTTTAAGTCATATTAAGATTCTGTAATTTAAATGAAGATGAAGCACAGTTACTTCAATCAAAATTAGAGGAGTTATTACAGGTGACAGGAAATATTTAGAGGAAGCAATGGCCTGATCCCCAGACTTTGGATTTTAGTAGTTATTGAAATCTTCCTTTTTCTCCAACAACCTCACCAAACATTGATCAAACATTTCTCATTTTATATTTTACTTATTTGATAATTTTTCTAGTTTTTGCTTATAGAAAGCAGCACACATAAGACTATCTCTTCTTAAAGCAAAAAGCATGATGACACTTACTGAAGAGGTTACAAACCTTGCTTTCTTGCTAATTTTACAAGTATCAGTCTGACCAAGGAGCTCAGATGAGGTGTATCTTTCACCCTACGTTACCATATTTTCTTTTAAACTAACTTCTAGAAATACACAATTCACAAGAAACAAATGGGTTTCTTTATTTTGATTTTTTCAATGCAAATTTCTTTTATTTATTTGTGGTAATAAAAAAGGTAATGTATTGTAAACAGCATTCTCATAATCTCTACCAAATTTCTTTTCTCCCCTGCCCCATGGGAAAGGGATGATTTTCTATTTTATTTAAACCACAGCAGAAGTACAGATTATTGATTTTTGTATACATTTTGACCCTGATGTGTAAGTTTCATACTTTGAACTGCAAGGGAGAGAGCATCTGTCAAACAGAAATCCGTTTCTAACATTTTTTGTACTATTTCACAATGCAAAAAGTGATAAACATACTACAGTTTAATTATTCATTACCACCATGATGTACATGTAGATATAAAATAATAAGGGTGAAACTTATTTCATGTTTTAGAAATTTGCCACCAATTAAAAGAACCCTAGTAAATGTTTATTTGTCCATTTTGTTATTTCCCATATAAAGCTTACACTTTAGTGCTTTAAAAACATGAAAAGAGCTCAGCTTTGTGAAAAAAACTTTATAAAATTATGCAACTTGACATTGCCTTCTTAAAAACAGACCTTTTTAGACATTTTGTGCATGAATATCTTATATTATTTGAGGCACAGCATTCCCACTGCAATGTTGCAATAACCTTTGGTTTTCTCTTCTTACCTCCTGCTGTAGCAAGCTGGCTTTTTGGGGCCATGCTTATTTACACAGAAGGCTTATTCTTAGTAGAAGAGCATATGAGCAATAGAGCTGTCTGCAAAAAAAAAGAAGGAAAAAGACTCTGAAAATACATTTTCTAGTTTGAAAGTTGTAATTCGTGCATAATTTTTAAAATGGTTCTCATGAAGAATTATTCTCCTGGTTCTGGTCAGGTTAATTGTTTCATAATATCCATGGTGGGCCATGGACAGGACCCTGGTGTTGTTCTATAGCACCTCTTACCATTGCCAGAGGCAGGGGAAAGAGACTCTGTCTTTTCTGTGGAGAAGGGATTCCTTCAGGTCGAGAAAACATTGCTGACAGAACAGTCTGGCATTTGTTTATTGTCAGGGGCTTTCTGTATAACTAGTTTCTTCTTCTTCCACCTTCTGTTATTAATATTTTTGTGGTTACTGTTTGTTTTCTTGTCTCCATGCTGTTTACAGTAAATTGTTTTTATCTCAACACGTGACTTTTCCCTTTTGTGCCTCCAGATGGAGAGTGTGGAGGGGAAGGGGCGGGATGGTTTTCAGTGGGAACACTAAATTGTAGAACTCTGCTCCTAAACCAGAAGAACAATGTAAATCTATACCCAAATATTTTCTTTTACACAAAAGACAAAGATAGTTTTACTCAGCTCTGACAGATACCCAATGACACCAAAAGTGTCACCTTTTCCTTAACTGGGTTTCAGAAGTGACAGATTATTTTCTTGTAGAAACATATCCAACAACTTTCTCCAAAAGCAGTTGCCACTCAAAATGTCTTATGCTTATTCAGAAAGTTCAATCCTAAAAACCAGTGTGTGTGCCTTGTCTTTATGCCTAGTATCTACCAATATTTAAATGCTGCTCTCAACCGTGCCTTGCATTTCCTACACAGATATTTTTCCTGTTCTTCCTGGTGACTTTTGGTTTAAAAAAAAATTGTCTTTTTTGAGAAGAGTTGAACTGTGAATCTCTCTGGCTGGGTAAACCCCCAGGGAGAGCATTGGCATGCACAGTCAGCCAGTTTATCCTTGATGTTTTTGACTTTCCACATGGGTGTGGTCCGCAGTGGAAAGGGTTATTGACATAATTGACTCTTTCTCAATGGGACTTTCATAGAATCCTTAAGGCTGGAAAAGATCTCTAGGATCACTGAGTCCTACTATTGAGCATCAAGTCCAATTCTCATCCAACCTGCATGTGTATTCACTATAGTCATTCACCAAAGATTTCAATATCCTGCTGCTGGGCTGGATTGACACACAGCTAAAAAGCTGTCAACCAAATAAATATAAATATTATGGGCATATTAAGAAGAAATAGCGTGGAAACATCAAGCTCTCGATTTCTCCATTAGCCTCCTCAGATGATGACAACCATCACCAAAATACTCATAGGTACATTGTTACTCATAAGACATAGGTACTTCAAAGAGAAAATAAAAATTATTCACTTCTTCCTTGCACTCCCATGAGCAATTTGGAAAGGAGAGCAAAAGATTATACTTTGTGCCTAAAAGTAGTGAAGTAATTTCAGGAAAACAGCTGTCCTGGAAGCCTAGGAACATCCTCAAGAGATCGGTTTTCAAGGCACTCTCCTAAATGCAGAAGGAAAGGGAAAATAAAAAGAGGAGGTAAAGGAAGAACCTGCACTTGAGCATTGTTTTACAAAGTGCTAGCAAAGGAAGTCAAAGAAGATTCTTTGATGACCAATGAGTCTAAGAGTAGGTGGAGATAATGAGAATCAGAGGCTGCAGGAGCCCTAAAGAGCCAAGAGGGGCAGTTCCATTTGTAACATCTGTGACAGAGGCACTTTCCAACTATATGAGTGCCTGCTCTGACCTTACACTGTGGCACAGCAGAGCATTTTTGTCTATGTTAAATTTTTTTTGTATTTCATATGCTTTCCTTAAAACCATAGATTATAAAAAATTTGAGCTCCTCTGAAAGGAGGTTTGTCTATCTCAGTGTGTAGCTTAATCTACAGCACATAAACTGTTTTCTGATTGATCACATATTTTTGACATATAAGCTACTTATTTGTGCAATAAGCTTTATTCCAGCTATTTTAATGATTTGATTACTTTGCTCCTTTCCCAATGAAAGCATTGCTCCATTTGATATCAGTTTGTTGTATTTTATATTAGTCCCAATAGGATACTTTGCAGTTCACAGAGCAAATACTCATACTCACACTGTGTCATTCTCAGCTTCTGCAACTTAACCAAACTGGTTTCATTGTCTTCAGTGAAGACAATAGAATCTAGCCCAACTTATACATATGCTAATATAAAAATATAAATGCATGTCTCTAAACACTGTAGATAGATATTTATTTTTTGAAAGAAAATCCAAATCTAGTTGAACTCTTTTTCTTAGATTTTTCAAAACTATAAAGAAGAGAGAAATCTGATATCACCTACATTTTATAGCACAGTGCAAATGTTTGCTGGAGTATAAAAGTGTGTAGTAAGGGACATTAAAATATGGGAATACTGTCATCCAAATACAAGTGCTAAGTAAAAGGATAATAAATAGAATATTAGGTCCATTACTGCAGGCATTTTTGATACAGTAATATCTACTTGAATTACTTTCATTGTTAATAAAATACATTATATTTTGGTAACAGTGTGCAAAGCGGGCACATGAACAATTTTTTTCTGAATGATGCATTATTCCACATCTTTTACTCTCTAGGATTTCAGACGAGTGGGTAAATAAACAACATGACAGAGAAAACTTTGTCTGCAGAACTGGAGACTAGGGATCACAGAGGCTCTGAAATAATCATTACAAAATGAAATCAGGCCCCGGGATACAGCAGCTACAGCTGGAGGGCAGGTGGAAAGGAGAGAGAGGAAAAAACAGAGAAAGAAAGAGAAAGAAGGAACAGCAGAACCCTAACACCTTTTGCAAAAGAAATGGTGAACTTTCAGGTGTGCAGAAAATCCTTCAATTCAGATTGTCTGCTGGGAAATGCAAACCTTGATGATAGCACAGTAGCCATTAGTGGTTTGGAAAAGCGCATCCAAGATTATAACGAATTTTAAAATGTATGAGAGGTGACATTTGGAAACTAAGGGTCAAGCCTGTCTGCCACTTCTGAGCAGGAAAAAGGGGATCCTTAATATAGCATGAAGCTGTCTGAAGCAGGTGCTGCTTTTTCTGTATGAATCTCATGGTTTTTGACAGCACTTGTGACCACAATGGCGCATATATATCCTTTACCACCTCCCTTTCAAAAGGACTGAGAGAAACAAACTATGCTAGATCCTAGCCTTTGGGCTTGCCAGCATCACAGCTGGAGCAGAGAGAAAACTTCTATTAGTGAAGAAGGCATAAAGTTTCACCTAGCTGAACTTAAACAATTTTTTACCAGCAACCTGTGGCTATAATACTATGCATGGATCAAAACTTATATTTTCATTTGTCTATCTGTAAAAGATTGATGAGAGTTGTCATCTGTAAGGAAGAAAAATTGTTTGGCTTCTGGATAAGTGTACAGCAAATCTTAAGATTTCCTGAGAAATTTATCATTTTTCTTACTGTTTAAAGTCATATATTTAATCCAAGAAATGGGCCACAGAAGATGCTAGAATCTCAAGCTGTAGGATAAGGAAAATAAATGGCAGTTTGTCTAATGACCCAGAACAACAGAAAATTGCATATTTGATTTTTTTTTTGAAGATAAAAATACACAATAGTTAAGAAATATTTAAGATAAAAATACACAATAGTTAAGAAATATTTAAAAATAAATACTAAGACCCACATAGTGCTTAGAAAAGCAACTTTAAGACTGGATTCAAGCTACAGCTAGCATAAATTCTGTAACACAACAGAGGAACAGCTACCTTATTTTTGCAGAAGCCACAAAATTTACTACCTCTCACTCAGACATGTCAACAGAGACATCTCTCATTCCCCATCTCCCTGCTGTCAGCATCCCTGGGGAACATACAAACCGAGAAGGCAAAGGTCTGCGATGTCTCTTCCTTGCAGTGAGGCTCCTGTCACCAGCATCTGACAGGCCTGTAGGTGGGTTTTAGATCTCAGAAGGGAAACCCCCAGCAGACAAGGAGAGCCTGGGTCCCTAAGCTGGAGGGTGAGAAGCACTCAGCAGAGCTGTGCAGGCACAAATGGGTTCTTTTTGTGACCCTGTCGAGGAAGGCAGACAGCGCTACGAGCCAACATGTGGATCTGGCTGATGCTCCGAGTCTGCAAGGGATCTCACAGATACCTTTCATCCATCCTCAGTGTAAACACTCACTTGTGCATTTGCTGTGTTACAGAAATTCTGGAGGGAGTCAACAATGGAAAACAAAAAGCACCTTCAACAGTAAAATTACTTCTTGGCGTGTTTCATATTTATTAATACACACTGCTTTTCCAGGGTTTTTATGACTCATCCTATGACATGAAAAGCAAAAGAAGCATCCTTTCCTTGCCTTGAACAATATTTCAATTCTGTGTTTTATTCTTAGTAAATAGCTGCTTAATCCAATCAGCGCTGGCTGATTAAATCCATCTCAATAGGGAAAAAATATTTACAAAAAATATACCCTTCACCTGACACTCACAGGCACAGTGTAGAGTGTCTCAGGATGTTCTGTTTTCAAGAAGGTTATTCAGCATCAGATTAATCTGATATTAACCTATTGCTGTGTAGAAACTTATATGCTTTAACCAGTTATGTCTCTATTATACCTATATGAAAAGCTCAAATTTTTGAAAATAAATTTATGAATTTCAAAAATAAATTAAAAATAGTATGAATTTATGTTTTTCACATGCAAAGATCTGTGAACTGGCTTCACTGAAATGAGGGTCTGAAAAGAAATCTGGTCTTTTTCATATATATATGATGTCAGGGACAGGAGGCTTTTTTTTTCTTTTAAGAATTGTGAAATAGCATTTATCAGCAACAGGTATTGCATGATGTTGTGAAACTACTTTTATTAGTCTAAATATCAGAACCTGTAACCAACACAGCTATGACAGAATCTGCAATCTTCTGCTGTCTCCAAACTAAAATCTTAAACAGAGACTGACTTTCACAGGCTCTGGACGGAAAGCTCAGAGGTTGAGCTTACACAGAGCAAGCAGCACAGGGAAAAAATGAACTCTTAACATCTCCTACAAAGGAGAGAGCAAACTTAAAGGTGGAATTTTAGCGTTCTGAGATGAGGTCACTGGTAGGTTTCTTGACCAGAGAATCATAGAATAAATGACAGAATGGTATGGATTCAAAGGGTCCCTAAAGGTTATCTTGTTCCAACCTCACTGCCATGGGCAGGGACACCTCACACTGGACCAGGTTGGTCACGGCCCCTTTCAACTTGGCCTTGAACACTTTCAGGGATTGAACACCCTCCTCTTCTCTGGGCAACCTCTTCCAGTGCCTCATCACCCTCACAGTAAATAATTTCTTCCTAATATCCAATCTAAATCTCTGTCAGTTTCAAGCTATTCTGCCTTGTCCTATCACTGCATGCCCTTGTAAAATTCTCCGTCTCCAGCTCTCTTGTAGCTTCCTTCCTTAAGGTGCTGGAAGGCTGCTCTATGGTCTTTCTGGAGCCTTTTCTTCTCCAGGCTGAGCAGCCCCAGCCCTCTCAGCCTGTGCTCATGACAGAGGTGCTGCTGCCCTCTGAGCCCCTTCATGGCCCTATCCATTCACCATCAGCCTGTGTTTGTGCTGGGGCAGACCTTCCACTTGAACTTCATGAGGTTTGCATGAGCCTGCCTCTGAAGCCTGTCAAGGGCCACAAAAGGTACAACAAAACAACAAAAGGTAGCTGACAAAATGCTGCAAAATACTTTCAACGGCAGCTTTTCAGATTAGTTTTTCAATGAGAAGCATAGATGGAAACTTATTCATTTCTTGTCAGAATAAAGCAGCTCCTTTAATTGTTGCTAATTGCTTCCAGCAGTAAATGTCTAGTCTACAGTAAATGTCTACACAGTAAATGTCTACAGTATTGAAAAGCATAGAAAATCTGGGATTTTAAAGAATTTAAGCGGAATTATTTTCCTACTTAAAAAGAAAGGAGGTGTAAAATTACAGATATAAGGTGTTTTTTAAAATTAAATAAACTATAGTCATCAGGGCAAAAAATTATCTATGTATCTTGAAATTTTTGTTCTTACTGCTTATCATAGAAGAGCAACTCCTAAAAGTTCACCATTTTTTCATCCTCGTTCAGACAAAGCTGCCATTTAACATTAATGATCTGAAAGGTCCTGTTGCCTTTGCAGTGAATATTTCCCTTTCATAGTTCCTTGCTTCCCTCTGATAAATCACAAAGCTAGCATTTTTGCCTATCTACATTCATAGTTTTAGATCTCAAAAATGGGTGAGATCAGAGCTGGGCACTTATGTAGGGCAGTCACAAGGGCCCCCATTAGTTGCTAATGGGAATGGGCAAATAATTACTTGACATTATTGTCAATTCACAATTCAAAGGGACAACAATGAAATCAAGTGGAAGGGGGACATATCTATGGAAGTGTCTTCTACTAATTTTTTATAGGATTGTTTATAGAAGACTTTAAATTACCATAGTGTCACTTACTTTTCTTCTCACTAATTGGAAATTACCATTGCTTGAAGATCATTATTGTATGAGAGTATGTAATTTTGTGATGAATTTTCTAAAACTGTGTTTTAGAAAAATGAAAATTTGATTGAGCCATTCAGTCTTAGAAATCTGACTGCTTAAAATACCTCTTCAAAAATACAGGATTTTGTAGAAGAAAAATAGTTTTTTTATTCCTTCCTGATCTGAAGTTTTTTTGGTTTTTTTTTTTTTTTTTGGTTTTTTTTTTTTTTGTTCAAAATGCCTAAACTTCTCTATAAATATTCCAATTTTCAGTCAGTATTCACTGTGACTGGACAGCAATTGCATGCCTTACCTGACACATTTCTACAAGAGAAGACATTAGCACCTTCTCAAGTCAGGTTGGTTACTGTTATTCAGACTCTAGCATGCTTACTTCTTAAGGACGAACTACAGTAATCATTCTGCAAGTACACAAAAGTGATCTTGCTTGACAAAATGCAAGTCAGCTTGCTGCAATCCCAACGAGTTTGCATTTGACTCTTTTGCTTTTAAAATTCTTCATGATGATTTATTAAATGTTTGGACATGTGAAAGATACTAGACAAATGTGACAGTACTTTCAGGCAGCGTTAAATCACATTAGTTCAAAGCCACATTAATATTTTTTTGTATGCTTATTTGAAAATCGCCCCTTTTGTTATACAGGGAACAGTATTCTTCTCCCTATTTACAGTTTCTTTAGGACATGAAGCTTGATCTCAAGTGGGGCTCTAGATGTTTTTTTTCTAAAAATAAATTTATATTGTTGAAAAATATTAAATAGCTAACTAGAGACAGGCTAGTTTTAAAAGCCATGTGAATGTAGAGCACTGATTTATGGGTGTCATCCACTGTACTCTATCTTTCAAATAACTTTGTCACCTCCTCTAAATTTACACTACAAATTCTTACTATTACCCATTTTGCTGAAGCAGTTAGCCAATATATCCTGGCACTCATTCCTCTTAAGATGAAAAATAGAAGCCAGGTATATAATTTGGTGTAATCTTGTTTATTTACAGAAAATAAGCACAAAGTGCAGGTTCCTTGAGAAGGGTAGGATAAACAAACAGCAGGCAGCTCAGCATCTCAGATAAACCTGCATCAGCTGCTCAGTCAAACTTCACGGTTCAAGGAGTCTCGGTCCCTGTGTCCCCTAAAGATGATTCTCTTGTTTCCTTTTTGGATGCTCCCCACCTCCAGCATCACCAGCATTCAAAACATCCTTGGTCTGTAAAGCCCTCAGTTCATTGCAGTCAGCTTTGAGTGAAGCAGCTGCTACTTAAAATTCCTTGGTTTATTGGTATCTCCTTTATTTTTAGAAAATTTTCAAAAATCAGAACACATCCTCTTCCTTTTTGGTGGCTCATAGGGGAAAGGGAATGTCTTTAAATCTCTGCCAATTGCATCTATCGATATTCTTGTAGTAGAGTTTCTACTATGGTGGGCTTGGCTTTGCTCCACAGTTCCCTTCACAGCCTTTTTCACTGCCTAATGTTTTATTTGTAGTTCTCAGTTTGAGAATGACTTGAAATTAAGGACTAGATGTGATAGACATCTGCTCCATGTGATCTTTATTTTAATGGATTAGCATTACTTCCTATGCGCAATTAACTACAGCAGCCGACCTATTAAAAAAAGCACAAAACTTACTTACAGGAGAAGCAGAAAACAAAACTTGAAAGGCTGGTGAAACAATTAATCAAACAAACAGAAAAGTAAAAATGCCAAAATAACTAAACTCTAAAACAATCAAAAAACCCTCACCTAAAACACAATAAACCAAAAAAAAACCCACCCCATCAACCTCATGTGAATGACCTGCTCAAGTTCTATTAATTCAAAGCATAAATTTGATTAACCAGAGTCAGAAATTATAGCTAAAAAAAGCTTCAGATATGAAGTTTCCATAAAAAACAGATAAAGTGAGAACACAAGATGAAGTAGGTAGACATGAGATGTAGAATATATCCAAATCAGAGCTGCAGGTAATTGAGCTCTAGTGCAAAGACGGGCACAAAGCTCGAGTACACGGACAAGGGTACAGAACAAGCAGTAAGATAATTAAAATAAGGAAGTCTGGTAATGAAGTGAGAAAAGATATGTGGTAGCAGTAAAAGTGGATAAGGGAATGAAAATTTCAGAAAGAAATGTAAGATGTATTCATGAAATGAAAGACTAAAAGCAGCAAAAGCAGAAGAACAAAACTCTTAGCTGGGTTAGTAGAAGTAAGTATCTGTGACTATTGATGTAAGTGAACTCATGGAAGCAGATAAGGACAAAATATTTAAAAACAGTTGAAAAAGTAAAGAAAATATAGTCAAGAGGAAACAAAATGATACAAGAAATTGATGGATTTGATGCATTGTGGGAGATAAGACATCCCTCATCTTCTCTAGAATGAAATGCAATACATTTGTTTACTGTGAGAAACAGTAAACAAGGGCACAGCATGGTTCCCATTGTAAATTTTTTTTGGGGAAAAAAAGAGAAACCATGCATGAGTTTCTGTAAATGGTACTTGTATGCCTGGTGTCTGCAGCAGTTCCTCTAAGACTTTTAATGAATCCATAAAAAGTTATCAAAATAAAAAGAAAATTGAATATATATCAATACTATTTATAATACCTCCTGATTAGACAGATTGTTCCACTCTTTCTTGTTATTAGTTCACATAGTCTACAGCACTGTTATTACTACTTTCCATCATTGGGGATTTAAATAATCAGGAAAGGAATATAGTTAAAAGTCAAGGAAGTATTTACACAACTGGGAGCATGAAACCTTCTGCAAGTTGTTTACAGAATTGGTTTAGATATGATTTTGAATACATAAATATCAATTTGCACAGGAAACACATACCCTGTGTAGACACAGAGGCTCCCACACAAGCGCCAGTCTTTTGAAACTTGAATTCTGTTTTCTAGAAACTTATTTTTCATCTCAAAGAAAAATAAACATGTAGAAATAATTAAATAGATTCTTTTTTTAATGATATATCTATAAAAGAAAATTTTGTCTTTTAAGGCAAGAGATGAAGATGTCCTATTACTGGCCAAATTACATCCTGTGACTCATGACAAATTACAGAAAGAACTTTTTTTTACCCATAGACTGCTCACAAATCTGACAGTGCCAAAATGAAACCAAACCAACCAAAAAACCCAAGCAGACAAACAAAACCAACAAAAAATCCCAGAACAACAAAACAAAACAAAAACAAAATCAAGTAATGAACTCTGTTCTTACCACAACTAATTCTGGTTGCTGAATGACTAAGCATGAGAAGAGGTCTCAGTTGGAGAGAGCAAGTGAAATTAAGGAAGGGGAGCACAGGTGCTTTCAAGTAGAAGAAATTTCTTCAGGTATGTAGCCCAAAGATAGTGTTAAATTTTGCTTCCAAAAAAAGAACATTCCCAGACTGTGAATGGCTCTTAGGTGTAGCTAGACGCCTGGAGGAAATAAAAATATTTAGGTTTAAAGTCCTTTCCTGAAGAGAAGCATTTACCCTCAGCAATTAAGAATCAGCAGTAGACTACTATTGCTGTAATATCTTTGGGTGGTTATATAACACCCTGCAGAAAGGCCTTGATATGTTATAATATTGAGATGTGCAGCAACAGCAGCATGTCTTCACAATTATTGCAGCTGTAGAATAAAACCTGTAAGAGTCTTTTCTTTCAATTTTGAATTCACAATGCTGGGTATGTTGTTTTGCAACCATTCAAACTGGCAAACTAAAGGGAAGCTCTCTTCCTTAAGAAAGCAGTGGGACAAGGTGGGCTGAGCTTTAGATTAGAGACTGGATGTGAGCCCGCCTCAAGTCAGAGGACCACAGACCAGGCTCTGCAGAGGTCTGCTGTTCAAACAGCCTGACAAAGAAGAGAAAGGGTCATAACATAATGCAAAAGCAGTAAAAAAATTCCCTACATGACTTGATACTGAAAGCACACAAGGGAGAAGAAAACAGATGAATGACACAAGTGAGACGTGTCACACACTTGCTTTGTCACATTTTTTTCTGTTCTGTACCAGTAAATGTAAAAATTTACAGTACTCTGCTGGAAACCAGATCCAGCATTCCCATGATTAGAGTTTAATGAATCCAGATCTTAATTTGCATTTAAAAAATTTGCTGTTTTACCTAAATGAATAGAAAATAGTGGCTACAGACTCTCAACTTGCACTCACTGAGCCAATGCTTGGTTGTGCAGGAAGTTCCTTCCCCCAGCTGTGAGGAATCCCCCTGCAGTGAGGGTCTACAGGCAGAGCATGTGCCTTCCTCATCATTCTCAGTGCATTTTCCTGCAAAATCACACAAATTGGCAGCTTAGGCTGCACTGTGGTTTGCAGGACCTGAACAACAAGCACAAATTCCCTCCTGCTGGCTCCACTTTTGAGACAGTCGTGTTGGAATAAAGAAAGGCAGGCGCCGGGGATGGAGAAAGATCCTCATCCTCAGGAGCACAAGTAGTCTGATGGAAAGTCAGATCCTGGCAAACTGTGGGTTTTTCTTCCACAAAACCCAGGGAAAAGAAAAAGAAGAACACAATTCTCTGCTTACTTGGCTAGGGGTAGCTTCAGTTGTAGTCTCTTAGATGAGAGAACATCAGAAGCTTTCCTTTTGCTTGCAAAAAGCTATTAGCCTTTTCCTGGCAGCTGCCACCCCTGGGGTAGAGGAAAGCTCACACCTTTTGTACGTGGCAGGCTCCAGCTCCAAAGACTTTAAAGATTTCAAAGTCCCTGAAAGTGAAGTGCAGCAGTGCTACAAGAGAAGCAACAGAAAAAATGAGGTGGCAATTTTTTAGATCTACCTTCTTTTTATTGTACAAGGCAAGAAAACAAAAAACCCTTCAGAAACCTAAAACCTACTGTTTCCTATCAAACGCTGTTCTCAGGCAGCAGGCAAAATGTTCTCTGAAGTGCTCAAAGGAAATCTGCTCCAAAGAGCTTCAACTTCCTAGTAAAAAAAACCAAAAACCTGGCATTGCATGAAATGTCATTTGTTTCTTTTTTTGTTTTTTGCCCAAATCTCAGAACACATTTGATCCTTCTGATAAACTGGGTATCCTGGATCTCTACAAATGTTGGAAAGTGTGTTTACACCCAAATTTCTTATGTTTCTCAGCATGCTTTCCTGTGCCATGTGTTTCATGCTGACTTGTCTCCAAGTCTATCTTCTTTATTTTGATACGGAGTGGTTACTTAGAGTTAAAGCTTAACGGGGTAGTTTTGCATTTTTTATAACTCTGTCATTCAAGTCCATGTATAATTATTTGAAAAAAGCAAGTAAAAAATTCTTTAGCAAAGTAGTGTGTGCATTCAGTTACAGGAAAACTGTAAGACTAGCAAAATAATAAAGGAGAATATTTTCCTTCTAAAATTCCAACCTAAATAATGGTGTGCTGCAAGTAATCAAGCTCCAGTTTATCTTAATATAAAGCTTTCTGTGGCTGGGATATAAAATTAAATTACCATTGCCTTTCCAGCAAGAAAGCACTGTCTTTGAACTGACTACAGATCAGGTTTTGCAACCATTACATTCCCTTTCTTCCTGTTTCTTTTCTCCCAGATGAAATCAAGTGATGTCTTACTTCAGGGCAGTAGTAGCTTTGACTATATTTCTAAATTTAGCAACATGTTCTGGATGGGATGGGCTTTATCTCTTTGGCAAGACTTACAATAAAGATGACTGTTCTGAATAACTGCAAAGGATAAAATTAAGCTTTCTCTTGCTCAATCTCCATAGATAACTGGTCAGAGAATAAATAGATTGCTGTTTAAGGAAGATTATTCTCAAGAAATCAACATCCTCTGTTTCTCCGCAGCTTATATAAATCCCCTGGTGACCATTCCATTTTGCTGGCACAGGTGTACAGCTCTGCCAGTTTATTTGCCTCTGCCCCTTCTCCACTGATAAGGTTTCCCTCACAATATTCCACACTGGAATTGGTGGTTGAGTCCTTTGTGTGAGTAGGTTTCACACACAAAACTTTTGGGCTGAAGATCTAGCTACATTGGACTACTGCACTCTGCAAGTTATTCAGCAACACCATCCAGCAAGTGTTTTCTGTCAGATGGTGTTGAACATACCTCTCCCACCTGCCCTTGTTTTATTACCTGAAAATGTGGTAAAATCAGACTGTTGATCTTTTGAAATCTGAAAAATTAAGGGAATTTTGTGGCCATCTGGATTTTCTCCATGCTGGCCTGGCCGTAGGGAATTGAGGTGGGCAAGAGGAATGTCAGTGCTGTGCCGTGCTGGGAGTTCTCTGACCACACTCCTAGAAGCAGCTTTGAGTCGATATCTCTGTGCAAGGTTTGCCAGCAGGTGGAAAGTCCTCTGACTTTCTGGTCTGAGTCTAGATGGGTTACTGGTGAGAGCATGTGGCTGCTCAGGGAAGGGGTGAAAAAATCCAAAAATAGGTTTATTTTTGGCAGCTGGAGTTGTGTCTGTCAGGGCAAAGACACAACCTTAGTCTGACACATATCGAACTTCTAGGGATGAAGCAGATTTCTGAGCTTTGCCTTCCTCATTACAGAGGTTTAAATTGCTTGATCCTTTGGCTACTGTACTGCTAGAAGACAGTCACAGGATACTAAACAGATAAAGGATCTGAAACAATGGTTTTCTTCAGATTTTCAGATCAGCTTTCTAGGTTTCTCCCAACCACTGCTGTGCTGTCTGCATTTTCAGAAATGCCCCCAAGAAAAGTACCTGAAAAAGGCATATTACTTCTGTGTTGATTTATGGTTTTGTTGTGGAGTTTTTTTTTTCCTCCAAAGAAGTATCAGTTTGCTCCCTGACATTCAGTCCTGTGCTTCTGAACATCAAAAGTTGTACTTCAGCTTCCCAGCTTTGACAGCTGAAAATAAAAGTAGAAGGTGACTGAGCAGGCAGGTGCAGCAACAAAAAATGTAGCTCTGCTTTCTCCCCTTGCTATATTTTATTTCTCTATGTTTTTTGTATTTCTTCTTATTTCTTTGCACATATGAAAAATTAGGGGAAATTGTGATTGCTCTTTGTCATCCCTGGGTTCTTAGTGGTAACTGTCAGATGTGGAACACAGCAGCTCTGCCAGAGGTGTGTGAGCAAACCCTCTTTTCTATTCCCATTAGTTTCAGGTGGCTTTTCCCTGCTCAGTTTTCTCTCTGCTTCTGGCCCAGATACAGAGAGGGGCACACACAGAGCAGGACTAATCACTGTCTTTTTCTAGCTGTGATGCAGAAAGTTATCTCCTTGGTGATAAATGTTTAGATTGTCTGTACTTCATTTGGAATAACAGAATAAAATAAAATCAAATGCTGAGAGGGGTGAGAACTTCTAATGTAAAATACCTCTGACCCCCCAAAAAATTCTACAAAAGCTGCTTCTACATGAAGTCTACTTGACATGGTGGTGGCAAAGAATGCAAATTTCCCTCTGAGAATTTTCCACAATCCAAGAAACTTCACAGTTCAAAACCAAATAATTATCTTCATTTTATGCTATCTGTTGCCACTGGACCTGTAACAAAAAACTGAGATGATTTTTTTTTTAGTTTTTAGTCCTCTGGAAACTACTGTAGGATTTCTACCACAGGGTACTTCTGTGTTTAGCTCACTGTCAGAAATTCCTGGTCACCAGCCCTCTGAACATTGCAGCTTCCATATGAACCTGGCAGGCTAAGGAAGGCTGAGCAGCTGCTGCTAGGCAAAGAAAGACCTTAAATACCTGAGATGTTAATAGGTGTGCTAACCACCATAAAAAGAATTTTAGCCTAGTGCAGAGTAGGACAGGTGAAATGAAAGGAACATTACACAGAGCTTTGGAGAGGGATGAACAGAAGGTGAGCCACAGGATCCATAGGTTTCTGGGGCTGGGGTTGCAATGTGACAGTTTGGCTTTTGAGTTTTGTCTGTCAGGAAGAAACAAAAAAGTGAAAAACCACTACTGGGAACCAGAAAAACAAGGAGAAAATTCAAGGTGTGCTGGTACAATGATGCTCAGAGTGAGACAGAGAGCAGAGCTTAGAGTGCTGAAAAAATAAACTTCCAATTCTTGTTCATTTTCATTGTATTTAGGGAAGCAAAACTTGTATACATTCCTTAAAAAGAAGGATTGCATGCAAGCAATACTTGACTACATCATGAGTCAGAGAGAAGTCAGCAAGACTGCATATTGGCTAATCATTCATGCTAATGTGTTTGGGGTGGATTAATTGGGGAAGAGCTTGCTCTGTGAAATCTCCTGTGTTATGCTATGTTTTCCATCTTCTTTTGGCTTATAAAGGTTTCCACTGATGGCATTGACCCTAGTATAGTGAATCAAGACTACCAATAATACATATGCTTTTATCAGAGTTTGCAGACCCCTAGAGCAATCCACAGACTTTATAAACATCTGTGATTAGGAGATAAAAATAAACAAGGTATGCTTGTGACCAGCTGCTCTCAAATATCTTTACATGTCTATTTCAATAACACTTATTAAAAACCTCTTACCTCATAAGTAGAGTGGCAGAGGTAGCTTGACATGCTATTTGCATTTTTTTAATATGTATGTTTGTGTTTTAGCACAGCAATTTTTAAAAATTTTATTCCATTACAGAAATTTCTTAGACAGCTCTTGTCCAGCACATGGGAAGCAATGCATCAGAACATGTGTGAAGATGACTTCACATGTCGTGGGGAAGTTAACATCACTGCATCATCCCAAAAGCAAAGGCAACAAAAGTTAATGATATTTATCTCCTGCTTTCACAGAGAAATATCACAGGAGACTGCAGAGATTACATATTGAGGGACAATTTCACCCATCACTGAATGAAATTCATTCACCTCTGTATCATATCTCTGCTTTGAAATGCTCCCATTATGTGCATTAATGGACCAATAAAACCTTTCTTGGTATGCTTTAACACTACAGAATATTTCTTCCTGTAGTAGGTACTGACTGAGTGAAATGGTTCATCTTGCTATATTTTTTTTTTTTTGTTATTTCAAATGTTTATTTTTATTTTTGGCACATTTCAGTGTAAGCTACTCAGGCAGATATCTCTCCTTGTGAATATCTTGAAGATAACAGCTTGGTTAGTTTGTTCTATAAAATACTCGGGTCACTAAGTGTTGTGTGTCCTGATGATCATAAAGCACATGATTTCTTACAAAGTATCTCTTAGACCACTTAAAAAGTAACACTGAGATTATTCTCTAACACAGAGATTTGAACTTGATTTGCTATACAATTTCTTTAATCATTCTCTTGATAGAGAGGGATTTAAGCATTAATTGTATCAGTGGTCTATGCAGAAAAGTGGGAAATCATTTTGATCTGACCCAATTCTTAAGATATATGGGTTTTTTTTTTTAAATTTCAGCAGATGAACAATTTTTTGCTTAAGTCAAAGAATCCACTCATGCCTAATTTTATCATGTGTTTGGAAAACTTTGAATGAGACTATAATCTTCAGAGCCTTCTTTCAATGTCAGCATCCCTGACTGGTCTTGGATTATAAAACAACTAGAGATTAGCCCTTTGTGCTGACGTTGGTTTCTGCTGCACTTACAGACTGTGAGGAACACTTTCACTGGTGAGGAATTCATAGAAATCAGTGAGGTCAAGTGGCAGTCAACCTTGAAACTCTCCAATTGGCATTTTCAAAGCTTTCCAGGCTCAGGAAACAAGAACCCTTACAGACTTTCAAGGACACAAGACTAAATTTTCTGGAGACAAAGCTTTTGTATGACGTAGGCTGGAAATATAAATGTAGCTTCCTTCATAACCTTTAATGTCTCTTAAAAATAGGCATTGAAGGTGTGATGGTGGCCACAAGGGTTTCAGGATGAAGAGAGACAAGAATGTTGATTCCATGTTCAGAAGGCTTGATCTATTATTTTATTATAACTATACTACATTATAACTATACTAAAAAGAGAGAGAAGTTCTCAGAAGGCTAGCTAAGCTAAGAATAGAATAAAATGAATAACAAAGATCTGTGTCCAGGCAGAGAGCGAGAGCAGCTCTGCCGTGAGTGGTCAGTAAATCCAAACATCCCCAGGAGACCAATCACGGAGCCACCTGTTGCATTCCACAGCAGCAGATAACTATTGTTTACATTTGTTGCTGAAACTTCTTTCTCAGCTTTAGCAGGAAAAATCCTAAAGAAAGGTTTTTAATGAGAAGATGTCTGTGACATGAAGGCACTGAGAAAATCCAAGAGGATCCCTTTGCTTCCAATTTATGTCTTGTCAGCATTTAAGATAGAAAGTAGCACACTATAGTAGAGGAGAACTACAAGTTCTCACTATCTGGAAGGTTTCAGGACACTTCACAGAATATTCTAAATTGGAAGGAACCCACAAATTTTATTGAATCCAGCTCTTGAGCGCATGGCCCATATGAGGATCAAACCCACAACCTCGGCATTATTAGCACTGTGCTCTAACCAATTAATCACATTGGCCCCATACATGGCATGAAATGGATGCTGTTAGGCTATGAACTAAGGCAGATTTTACAGTTTTTACCTGATTCTCTCTTTGATTTGTTATTTTGCATGCTCATCTTCTTTGAGGTTGCTGCCTCAGGGTACGCCATGCCTCTTCCTGTGTTCAGCCACTCCTTTGCTTTTTCACTCTTGGATCTAATTTGCTTTCCTTTAACTTTAAAGCTCCTTTGTCCCTTTAAAGGTCCATTATTAACTGAATCATAGATTTCCATGATCCGTTTTCTCTTTATCCCTCTATGATCCTTTTGCTTTTTATTTCTCTCTTTGACATGTCTTGAATCTCCGTTACTTGCCCCAGTGAATTTAATTTACTCTTTTAATTACTGAATTTGATCCATGGCCCCTTAGTTCCCCTCACTAGTGCCTTCAAAAAACAATGTCTAATCTAAAACAGCATAGATTTATGTTCTGATAATCTGGTAATCTCCTGATTTTTTCTGGAATACTGTCACCTGGCAGTAAGATATGCCCCATACACACTGATGTGTGTTCCTCTGGGAAAACAGTGCAACAGTTGTGGCAGTTTGTGTTCCAGAAGGTTCTGTGAGCAGTGTGACCAGAACTGGGTAGGAGAAAGCAGGCCTGATTCATCCTTTCAACCATTCTCAGCCATGTTATCGAGACCTTGGTGTACTTTTCTACTCTGCATTCCCTTACCTGATATTTATGTGCTGACCTTAGTGTATCAGCTGAGGAATATGTTCTAAGCAGTGCCCAGCCTCTGTTAGTATTGCAATCAAAGGAAAAATCAGTGGTATTGAGGCTGTATCCATTGTACAGAAAGGAAATATAGTCTGGACCTGAACCAGCTTCTGCTATTACTCAGACAGGTACCCAAAATATGTTTCAATTTGCTCCACATAATTTGTGAGCTTGATGTAGAAATGCTTTTGCTCCTTTTCATTTAAAAACAATAAACCCCAAAACTTTAAAGCTGCAAAAATGTAATTTTTAAAAGAGGCATTTTTCTACATCTAGTGATGGAGAAAAATATTTCTAAACTTCAGCCAGCAGTCATTTAATTAAATATTAACTATCTTTTATTATTTCTAGTCAGATTATCAGCTGTAGCAGAGAAGTGGTAAAAAGACATAGCATCTTAGAGTCATGAGACACATCAACACTTCCTAGGGAACATTTTGATAAACATAGAAAGAAAAAGAAACCATCATGTTAATAATGGTGGGGATGACCTTAACGTTTGGGATGCTAAGGCTATTGTAATCTTTACTTCCTTCCCTGGAGTAATATTTATTTCAGTGATCATCTGAATTTGCAAATAGAAATGGAAGAGCAGGGCAATGTGAGATGGATTGAGGACAGAAATTTTTTTTAAAGAGGTCATGTTTTAACATTTTCATCTGTGTTCAACAACTGGCTACTGGAGTTATGTCCCTGAGTTTTAACTAGTAGCTGTGTAATGTACTATTGTATCAAAGTGATGAAGAAGCATTTTCAGTTAATCTCTATCTGGAACTATGTAACTTCACAGTACTCAAATTTATTTCAGTCTGACTGTAGAAAGGCGAATACATTAGAACATAACTTCAAAAGGATTTTCTAAAATACAGTAAGCCGGATTTTATCACTTTCAGTTACTGTAAGCAGCATCTTGAGTGAAGGTGACAGGAAATGGCGATGTAGTCCAGCTATATTTACTAATTGTTTATCTGATTTCTGGCATTATTCCTCACATTTCTCCTTCTTCTGTCAAGCTTTAATAATAAATTACTTTGAGGCATTTACTGGCATCCAACTTCATGTCTTTGAGTGTCATTTTCTCTTCGTTGTTGTTGCAGTAATGCATTGGGAGTCTAAATTACAGGGCTAGATAGCAGTGGCTCAGAATCTCTTTTAACCACCAATAGTGGGTCTGGCAGAGTAGCTTCTGAAGGTGTTTTATTGACAAAAAGGGGCATTTAACAGATGTTTATCTTATTGACCCATGCTCCTCTTTTGCCCACAGAGCTCACTGCAGGTCTCTTTAGGACGTTATTATAGTGATTTTTTGAATTATTAAATAAATAATCAACCCAAAATATTCCAGTGAAATGCCTGCGTTCTCATCCCAATCAAAAATCCTATTGCAACTTGTTGAACAAATCTTTGTCTTTTACGCTCTAGCACATCCGTCTCATCTGGCATCTCATCAAGGCTTCACAGTCCCTGGTTAGCAACTCCTAAACATTAGAACCATATTTAGGACATGAACTCTAAAATATATCAGGTACCACATGGGAGGAATATTTCATGTATAAAGAATAAAAAAGACTGACTGTGTACTGAGCTTTTAAAATAAATAATAATATAAAACATAGGTCCAAATAAAAAAGTTATATATATATATATATATATATATATATGTAATTTTTGTTCCTACACCTGGAATCATGTTTTAGGTGGCCCAGAAAGCAGCTTTCTGCATCCTGTAGGATCTGTCTCTTAGTGATTTCCCAACTTGAAGCTGCATTCCAGTGTGTATAGATAAATGCAGTTGAATGTAAAAAAGCTTGGAAAAATCCTGTCATGAGAAGAAAGTTTGCATAAAAAGTATTCAAAAAGTGAATCTGACAAATGCAGTATGTAAAGCTAGGAACCCTCTTACTCACACCCTATTTCATCCTTAAAGAATGAAGCATCGCACTAGAGAAGCTTTATGGGAAACAGTTTTAAGTTGGCATAGTTGTTTTACTATCTGGAAATCAATTTCAACCTTGGACAGTGGAGCTTCCAATTTTAGTGTCTGTTGTTGATAGCGATAACTAGCAGGGACTGAAGGGACTCGTGCAAGTGGTTAATTTCAGGTTTTGCCATGATGTCCAGCACCAATAGGATGGTATTTTGTGTACACAAAGTCCCAGGAAGACTGGCACCACATTGATTACCTTTTGTGAAGGAGATAAGCCTCTTCCATCCCAAAATGAATGGGCTCACCAGTGTCATTTATATATATATGTGTGTGTACATATTTAAAGATTAAGTCTTGCAGCTTGCTGAGAATTCATGGAGTTGGACAAGTTTATTACTGTGGATTCATAGGCACAAGCTGAGTAGTTGGAATTTTTACATTTGCTCAACAATTCTGCTAAACCCACTTTATTCCCTAAAGCACATAGTGTTTATTCTGTTTTTTCAGCAAAGTACAACTATTGATTATGAGATAGCATGTACACAAAAATCCTGCAACGAAACAAAAAGACCTACAATAAAACAAAAAGCCTGTCAGTTTAAGTTTACCAGAGGTTCAGTATAAGGAATTTTGGAGCTTTCATTAGTTGAACTCCACACACAGAGGTTAATTCAAGTTAACCCCATTGACTGACAGAGCACTAAATGGATTTAAGTTGCAGTTCCATTACGTGCTTTCCTCTGTGGTGAATCCAGTGTTGGAAATCTCTGAACTCACACCTGTGTCTTCCATGGAAACAACTTCTCCCCATTTTTGGACTGTATTTCTCTGGTCCTTCACCTAAATGACAACTGCTGGGGAGACCACTGGATCACTGGGTTAGGAGTCACCTTGGGAATCACAGCTTTGACTCTATTTGCATCATGGCACTGATGCCTCAATGTGAAGCCTAGGTCTCCAAGCACTGCAAAAGCTCACCTGCAGGGAGCATGAAATGCAGCCCTGGGACTTTCAGACCTCCTTATGGCAGTTTCATCAGGAGAAATGGGGCAAATGTACCCCTAGGCCCCCTCTTCAGAGTGCAGTTGACTGGACAGCTACCACATCCCACAGTTTGCTTTTTTGAGTAGCCTTGTCCTGCTCTCCCCTCTGTGGATCCACCAAGACACCCTTGCCCTATTCTTGATGCCCAGTTCCCACCTGTAGATCCCAGCACTTCTGTATTTGCCTGAACAATTACCTGACTGCACAGCAAACCAATGCAGCCAGCCAGCCTGGCAGGCTCACTCACTTTTCCCCTGCTGGGTTGGATCTCTGCCACACCAGTGATTGTGCCCTGAGGCTGTGCTTTTATGGACGTTTGCCAAGGAAACTCAAGAGCTGCTTCCCTGCCCCCCTGCCATGCCTGCTGTGCTTGTCCTGCTGTTTGCTGGGCATTACAAGGAACCAAGACAACACGGGATCTGGAGACAGAAATTTCCTCCTCTTTTAGCTAGAGTGCTTCACCACTATTACTTCTCTCCTGCAAACAGCTGAACCATGGGACAGAAATTGCTGAAGCCACCTAACACAGAGATGTTACAGGAGCCTCAAACTGATGTTGAACAGTAGGCAGTAGGTATTTTTTTTCCTTAAGTTTTTGTTTTGGTCTTTGTATTACGCCATTTTATTTGGGAAAACTTTCTTTTATTTAGAGCTAAGAAGGATTAGTCCTTAATCTGCTTGGGAAAAGACAAACAGTGCCTTTTAATAAATGTGTGATAATAGGCAAACAAATTCCTCTTTGAGTTTTCTAGGCCTGTTAGTGTCTATGCTGTGTAGGTTAATGATCTATTAAATCATAGTGACTCTTATTCTTGGTCACTGTATGCCTTATGGATTTTTCAACCTAACAGATTTTTTCTCATCCCTTTTGAGAGTTCAGCCCTCACCTTTGACTAGTTGGCTATGAATACAACTAACTTGAATGTGAGGCTCATAGAAAGGGAGAAAAGATATGGGATTTAGAAGGAGAATTTATGTGCTTCCTCTTCTCTCTCCAGCAAACATCTTTCTCTAGACATAACGCAAACCAAACTGGCAGAATGGGGAAGATTATATCCTTAACAGCATTTATCATGACATAGTATACTGTCCATCTTGAATTATCACAGGGGAATTGCAGCCAAATAATATGCAATTAGTCATTAGTATTACAGGATTTGTTGTCAGGGCTTATTCATTCTTTGGGGTTAGGAAAACAACTGGCTGGTCATCAGAGAATGAACAAATGGTTCCCTGACACCTTTTTCCTCATTCCACACCTCCCCTCCCACCTGCTCTCATTTCTTCTCTCTGATTGCTCTCATGTCCTTTTTGATGAGGTATTAATAATAGCAAGGGTGCTAACCTACTTTTCTTCAAACTGTTAAAGCAGCAGAGCACAGCCACAGTGCCAGACAGCAGCTGCTGGTCAGGCAGTGGGTTACAGCAGAATTAGAAGC